>NC_031799.1:13773246-13921977 GCF_001522545.3 Parus major
AAACCCCATCCCAGAGCCCTGAGCACAAACCCCATCCCAGAGCCCTGAGCACAAACCCCATCCCAGAGCCCTGAGCACAAACCCCATCCCAGAGCACCGAGCATGGCACAGCTGGCCCAGAGAGGGGATGGTCCCGCTGGGCTCAGCCTTGGGGCGGCCTCAGCCTGGGCCCTGCTGGGCCCTGCAGGTGGAGGAGGATGGGAAGGTCCTTCAGTGTGTCCTGAGCCAGTGGGAGGGCTGAGAAACATGTTCTGGAGACTAATGGAGGAATTTGGCTTGTCTAGTTTGGAGAAAAGGAGGTTGAGGGTGACCTCACCACTCTGCAGCTTCCTGAGGAGGGGAAGGGCACAGGGAGGTGCTGAGCACCTCTCCCTGGTATGCAGCAATAGGATGTGTGGGAATGATTCAAAGCTGTGCTGCAGGAGGTTTAGACTGGACATTTCGAAGCATTTCTTAACTGAGAGGGTAGTCAAACTTTGGAACAGGCTAGTGATGTGGTCAGTGCCCTTGCCTGTCAGTGTTTAAGAGGCATTGGACAACACCCATAATAACATTGTTTAACTTCTGGGCTAAGGAGCTTGTGAATCAGAAGTAATTCTACTAAAACCAAGGATTTTATCTTGGTCTTATTAATATCTAAAGAAGAAGAAATAGATCTAGCATACATAATGAATAGAGAAAACATTTTAATAAACATTTAAGATATTCTATGACTATATTATTTTTCCAAGCAGATTTAAGTTAGATACAGCACCTGGTGTAAGCAAGAAAAATGCCACTTCAGTATCCAGGGGCAGTCTTGTAGATACTGTTTCTGCAATACCAATAGTCTGATCCTCTTTTATATCCCCTTAGTAAGAAACAAATTTTCCAGAAGTCATCAGAAGCCTCAGAAAAGATAACAGAGATTTAAGATGGATCACTGGTACAGGTGGCATGCCACTATTCTTTCCCAGTATTAAAATTGTCTTGTCTTGAGTAATTCCCAATATCATAAGAAAAATTGTCTTTTATTTGAATCATATCAATCCTTTTTTCAGAGTGGAATGTATGCTGTCTGAAAGTAGAGGCTGGTGTGTAGTAGTCTAATGCATTTACACATATTTACAAATTTGGTGCAAAGTTCAGGACTTATTCATTTAGTTATAATACTGATTCTGATCAAATTTCTACTGAAATTTTACACATTAGTGGAGAATGTTTAATTCTTAAAAGAGATACTAGAGCTGCAAATCAAGGTGACTTAATTTTCTTGTCCATGGGTTGTGCCAATGTCATAAAAAGGTATGGAAAAAAATCAAGCAGATCCAGTTACTGGGGTGAGCTGATTCAGCTCATACTTGATATGGATGTGGTGAAACAATGCTATGCAGAAATATCTGACTTCTTGATGTTGGAAAATTAATATAAGCAGTAAACTTACCTTCCAGTATTCCTGACAGGCTATGCAAATGTTTCTAGGATTATATAGGCAGCAGTTTGTTGACATAAATAAAGACATCTATTTGATACATCTCCAGGTTAATTAAAGCTGCCTTGTAAGACCTTTAATGTGGAATTCATCTTTCAGACTGAGACACCTAGATTTAGGTGGTTATATTTAGGTGTCTGTATGGGCACTGTAGTCACACTTGTATCACAGACACAGTGGCTCTGGTGCATACTCTAGAGCTGACCCCAGCAATTCAAGCCACAGTATAACTTATATACCTTCAAATTCCTTTTAATAGGTTCCTCAGTTCCTTTGCAGTATCAGTTCACATTCCAGTTTCCTATTTTCAGACCATGAACCTGGATACAGTGTACATGCTATGGAAATAAAGGAAATTATATAGAAATTTTGATTTATTGATGATTAATTGTTCTCTTTCAGGTTTCTTTTCTCATTTTGTGCTCTTTCAAACAAGTTTTTGACAGACTAATATTTTAACTAATGTAAATTTTAAACAACTAGATAAATAATGAAAACCATAAGCCTTTTGGAGTACATCTTATTTTTCATGGATATTATCCATAATATTTTATCAGAGGTTGCATTTGCTCTTACGTAATGGAAAAGCTTTGCAGTACCATTGAAAATTATTAGGAGCAGCAGGTTACTAAACAGCTAGAGCTTTCACAGGAACTGCTATGGTATCCCTTCTTACTTGATTTAATATAAAGTGAAATGTGCTTGACTGGAACATATATGCTTTGACTATTGTGCTTGAACCACATCGCAAAGGAAGAATTGAAACCATACGTTAATGGAATGTGGATATTGATGACAGGAAGGATGTTCTCATAAACAGAGATTGGAATCCATATATCCCTCCTCCTTCTGCTTGTTTTCATCTGCTGGCTAAGTAGATGATCCCACGATTTAGTTTGTATCAGTTCTTGGAAATAAGCCCAATAGTACAGTGCCTTACAAGAAAGTTACCTTACAAGAAAGGTAACTGCTTGTGGACATCAGCAGAAGCAGCAGCAGGGGTTGCAAAATGTTAGCACAAATGTGAATTTTTACAAATGCAACCCTCTAATGCAACCCTCTAATGTCAAGGTAAAAACATTTTTAGTGCCAATAGACACATTTTTCTGCTGTGATATTTAATTGCGGACAACAAGCACGTGAGAAAGTGTTCAACATCAAGCAGTTAATTTGTCTTCATATAAGTGGTGTATAATATACATATGATTGGTTCAAGACAAGTTTAATCTGGATTAAGAAAATTGCTGCTGTGAGATGAACTCTGAGAAAATAATTCTTATCCTGACAAAGCAAATAGACATTTTTGCAAAAGGTACTTATTTCATAATACCTATAAATGAAACTGGCATCTATTTTGCTGCAACTTTGTTAGTACAAGGAATGGGATTATTTTGCATTTAACTTCTTATTAATTAAAAAATACTTAAGAGACCTGATAGTAAAACTATTACACATTATATAAGAATTATCACAGTTTTAGAAAACTTGCAGGAATGACTTTTCATCTCTGTGGCCCATAACCATCAATTGGCTCTCTTGTAAAATTAAAATTGCTTTAGAGTTTTGTGGAAGACTCTTTTCTGGAACTTTAGCATGGAATACTATCTTGAAATGTCACTTTTCTGCTAAATGACAGAAAATCCATGAAATTTCCCAATGATAGCTAGGGAAACCTCATCTTCAATCTGTTGGTGGTTGGGTCCTAGCAATGGAGACAAGACAGTGATAGGAGCTTTTGTGCATTTCTTTGCTTATAGCATCACTTTGCTTACAGAATCTCTTAGTGGTAAATCTGTTACCATTGAATGATGGGCTTGGTGTGGGGGAACTGTAGAGAGAAGGCTGTGAGTCTTAGGTTCAGTTTTTCCATCTCATGTGTGACATGTTTGACCTACACAGCTCATGCATTCCTTTTATTAATTTGTCACGGATGGCATAAAAAAATAAACATAGAATACAAGCACTTCTCCAAAAAGATGGTGATTAGATATTAGTTAATTAGGGAGAAAAATTTTAAATATGTAAAGAACGTATTTTTAAAATATGTTCTGACTAGTGTATAAGCAGTGTGCCTTTCAGCATAGAATAACAAAATTCACCTGTTGGATATATTTATTTATTTCTGCTTTCATTTTAATGCAAATCTATTCTGCTTTTCTCCAGCCAATTCTATGCTCTCTCCAGGCAATTCTTAGTACCGCTTTTTTTTTTAAAAAAAATGTCAATACCCATGTAGGTTCAGTAAGAATACTTGAGAGAAAAAAATAAGGGAAGATGAAGAATTCTCTGTTTAATCTTTGTAGAAAAGGCTGACACACAAGTCAGATGTGGCAGGATGAAGGTAGGTAACTTTTAGAGGGAAGACACAATAATTTTGCCAAGACATGCAGTAAGTCAAATGAAATATCATTCACAATGAGCTGGATTTGGCAGAATTTTTACAGATTCCTCCCCTGTACCATGCCCATTTTTCCTGTCTCTTATACCCTGCCTGTTCTGAATGTAGTAAGGTGAAAGCATCCCTAAAGATAGAATTTTTAATCTGTTCTGTAAAAATAAGCAAGAGTAAGCAGTTACGTGGACTCAAGGTCTCAATGTTGCCCAGTTAGCTGGGAAAATTGTTCAGAAATAGCTGTTTAAATGAAACAAAAGCAATTATATGTGCATCTTTCTTTATGTGTACAAACACAAGTGCTCAGTGCTACCACGTTAAGTGAAAGCAATTCAAGGATTTCCTTCACTGAAAACAGCTGAAATTCTTTCCTGGGTACTTACAGAGAAGTAAGGGTGTGTTGTCTGTGTCCCCCTCTATGCCCCTTTCCCCTCCAAAAAAATCCCCAGACAAACAAACAAACAAACAAAATCCCGGACACTCTAAAAGCCATGCAATTCAGGAGCAGCGAGACAGCTGGCAAACAGAAAGTTGGTGGAGTTTGCTTGTATGGGAGAACCTAAATCTTTGCCGAGTCGTAGATACTCTTCTAATGTCTTCAGTTCATCCTCGAAGCACAAACAAGATTTCAGCTGATTTGTAAACATGAATGCAGAAGATCCAGCTGTGGGAGGAAATGACTAATAAGGAATGCATGACAACTTGACTTACTGTTGACTTCTTGGGTGACCAGTTCAAATAGCCAGAGGATGTGTTAACTAAACCAACAACCAGATTCCAGTGGGTGGAGGTTATGACAACATTTGTCTTTCCAATCCCATGCCTGCTGACACAGACACAGGGTAGATTCCTGCTGGTTTTGTAGACTCTCTGACACATGGGGCAGTCTTCAAGTTTGCAAAACTCATTTTATCTTTTGATATAGAATAAGAGCAAGGGAGAGGAAGTGACCTAAACAATCAAATAGTGAATAGCTCTAAATCCATGCAGGTTTTACCTATTTTGTTTTGATTTAGAATAGGTTGTACATTTTGATAATTGCCTAACAAGTTGAAAAGACAAAAAATTATTCATACTGAGTCAGTCAAGATATTATAGACAAAATGATGCAAAGCATTAAAAAGAATCTTATGATCCTTCTATGATCGTAAATTTTTAGGACAAAAGTCATAGGAATGACTTTAGAGTCATTTATTTTAGTCACTTCTCTTTTAGAAGAGTGAAAAAGAAAAAATGATTTGTTGTTGTGACATACCAGTGTACTACTGATAATCATTGTTTCAGCCTATTGCAAAAAATTTACCTTTGCATCCTTGCACTGTCATGGCAAACAAGGTACACAACTGTCCAGTTTGTAAGAACAGAATATTCCATGTGAATTAATTTTCTCCTCAAAAATTTCTACTAAATTTGGAGGTATTGCCTCACAATTTTTTCCAAAAACTGAGGCAAAAAGTGTTGCTCTGGTTACCTAGAAAGTCTAAACTAGAAATTGTACCTCGATCACAAGAGGAAAATGCCAGAATGCAAGGAAATCTACTTTCCTATTGTTTTTATTCTTTCCTGTTTTGTCATTTACTGCAAGCTGCTTGAGCTGGATCCCTATAAATCTATGGGGCCTGATGGGATTAATTCAAGAATTCTTAGATCTGGCTGATGTTGTCTCTAAGCTGTCTCAATTATTTTGAATGGACTTGGGAATCTGGGGAGGTCCCACTGGACTGGAAGCTGGTGAATGTTTTCCCAGTTTTCAAGAAAGGCAAGAGGGAAACTACACACATGTCAGTCTCTTTTCAGTGCCCTGTGAAGTTATGGAGATTATTCTGGCAGGTTTTGGAAAACACCTGAAAGACAGCTCAGTCATTAGTCACAGCCATTACAGCTTCATGAGAGGCACATCCTGCATAGGAAACCTGATTTCTTTTTATGACAAGGCAAGAGAGACCTCAACAAATAGAGAGCTGGCTAACCACCAACTATATGAAATTTAACAAGGGAGAATGCTGGATTCTGCATCTAGGAATGGTGGATATATGAACAGATTGGGGAATGCTGGAGAGCAGTGCCATGGAAAGGGCCCTGGGGTTCTGGGGTTCAAGTTGAACATGAGCCAGCAGTGCCCTGGCAGCCAGGAGGGCCAAGTGTGTCCTGGGGGCATCAGGGACAGCATCACCAGCTGGGCAAGGGAGGGGATTGTCCTGCTCTGCTGTGCTCTGCTCTGCTCTGCTCTGCTCTGCTCTGCTCTGCTCTGCTCTGCTCTGCTCTGGGGTGGCCTCACTTCAAATGCTGGGGGCAGTTCTGGGTGCCACAATATAAAAAAAAAATTTTTTTTTGTACTCCTTTCCCTCCTTTTTAAAAGAGGGAAACAGAGATTGTGAAGGGCCTGGAAGTGAGGAGCTGAAGTCACTTGAACCATTCAGCCTGGAGAAGAGAAGACTGAGGGGAGATCTCACTCTAGTTACAATTTCCTTGTGAGGAGGAAGTGGAGGGGCAGGCACTGATCTCTTCTCTCTGACCAGTGACTGGACTGGAAGGAATAGTGGGAAGCTATGTCAGGGGAGGTTTAGGTCAGATATAAGGGAAAGGTTTTTCAGACAGAGGGTGTTTGGGCACTGGAACAGGGTCCACAGGGCTGTGGTTGCATCAATAAGCTTGCCAGAGTCCAAGAAGCATTTGGACAATGCTCTCAGATACATGGTGTGATGTTTGGAGCTATCAGAGCTGCCCCTGTTTGCAGACTTAATTGGTCTTAATTGACTTGTGGGCTATTGACAGTATATTATCCTTTTTAGATCTAAAATCTAGACCATATACACTTAAATATATAATGCCTCTTTATTACTTTTTCTTATAATAGAAATTACTGTAAGGTTCATTGATGAAATATGTTGATCTGCTGGAGTTTAGGAAAGCACTGCAGAGGGATCAGGATAGGATAGATCCATGGGACAATGATATGAGTTCATCAAAACAAAGTGCTGAGTCCTGTTCTTGGGTGACAACAACCCCAGACAATGCCACAGGCTGGGGCAGAGTGGCTGGAAAGGACCTGGGGGTGCTGGTGGCAGCAGCTGAACATGAGCCAGGCTGTGCCCAGGTGGCCAAGAAGGCCAATGGCATCCTGGCCTGGCTCAGCAATAGTGTGGCCAGCAGGAGCAGGGCAGGGATTGTCCCCCTGTCCTGGGCACTGGTGGGGCTGCACCTGGAGTGCTGTGTCCAGTTCTGGGCCCTGACTGCAGGAAAGACACTGAGGGGCTGGAGTGAGTCCAGAGAAGGGCAGGGGAGCTGGGGCAGGGTCTGTAGGACCCTCCTTTTGAGGAGGGATTTACGGTTATTTAGCCTGGAGAAAAGAAGGCTCAGGGGAGAAAACTCCCTGAAAGGAGGCTGTAGTGAGATGGGTGTTCTCTTCTCCCAGGCAACCAGTGACAGGACAAGAGAAAATGGCCTCAAGTTGCTCCAGGAGAGGATTATATTAGATATTAGGAAATTTTTTGATGGAAAACAAGGTAAAACTTTGGAACAGGCATCCCAGAGAAGTGGTAGAGTTACCATCCCTGGGAGCATTGAAAAATATATGTTTATGGCGGACATGGTTTAGTGATGTCACCATGGTAGTGCTAGGTTGAATATTGTATTTGATCTTAGAGGTCTATTCCAACCAATAATTCTATGATTCTTTGGTTCTATGTATTATATTTTGCAAACATTTAGAGTAAAATTTGGCCAATATAAGTCAACAAAACCGACTTATTAACTTATCAATGAAATGCTGACTTATCCCAGTTGAGATCTAAGGTCATTACCATGTAAATCCTATAAGTTTTTTTCTGAAGTGCTAAGTTTTAAAGTGTCTGGGAAGTAAGCTACAAGTTGATTAATGGCTTTTGAGATGTTATGTACAGAGAGACATCATATATATGTATGTATATATATATATATACACACACATGCCTACTCTCTGACAGTAAGTTATAATCATGATTATGGCACTGGTCTAGGAGTCAGAACATCTCAGTCTTAGGCATGTCTGAAAGATGCTTACACTCAGCACTGCTAGTTGTGAACAGACCATTTTCCGCTATTTGTCAGTTTAGATTATGACAGTGGGAAGCAGGTGGCTCAGGCACAACCTTACACCAGCACATAAATTCAGCTTCTTGATCACATGCCAAAACAAAGAAAAGGTTTTCAAATCAAACTTCAAAATTACTTCAGTTGTATAGACCTGCTGTTCAAATATATAAAGCTCTGGGAAATGAAAGGGGGAGTTATACTTGTATTGTTTGTATCTTAAATCTGTTGAGGCAGTAAACACTGAAAACTTAGGCATGTTAGAAGGTGCATGAAAAACTTATTGCTAAAACTGTGTGATATTTTTAGCTAAAGCAAAAATAATCTTGGGCTTGTTTTAAGGTGTGAGTTACATTCCAGGGGTAGCATAAGCAGATTGTTGTTACTAGTTGGTTTTCTTCCACCTGTTGGTTTTCCATCTGAATTTTATTTGTTCTTTCTTTGCTCTGTGTCTTTTTATATGTGTTTTCTTGTTTCTGTGTGTCATTTTCTCTGCGTCATTTTGAATTCACTTTCATAGCAGGATTGTCTCCCTCTCTCATTCCCCTAAAAAGAAAACAAACATGACAACCACAATGTTTGGGTGGACTCACATTTAAATAAAAGAGTCCTTCCATCCTTTCACAAAGCAAAAAGTTCTGGACTATATGGTCTTGGTTATGCTATTTGAAACATTCAGACTTGCCAGGAGTACTGAACACTGCCTGTCTTCAGATACAATAATGGTTAGCAACCTAATTTTTTGAATCATAATCTTTTCCACTGCCATCCAGGCTCCAGCGTTTAGGCATTTAAATCTTCTGCAAATATTTTTTTTTTTCATTCTTGGTCTGGTTTTTATTATTCTTTCTACAGTGGGACATAGAACATAGAGTGATAGAAAAAATTATTTAACTAGATGCTAAAGCTAATGATGTTTTCAGTACAAGAAAAAAAGTCATAGAAATCATAAGCTTATACTTTCACATACTATAAAATTAGTAATTTCTTATTAGCTAAATCATTAAATACTTCATGTTGATTCCTAAGAAACTGAAATGAATTTATTCCTTTAATGTAAAATTTCTATGCTAGTAAAGACCCACTGAAGTCACTTCATGATATTCAACATCCAATTTAGCCAAACCTGAGAGATTAAATTATTCCATGTGATGTAAAACCAGCAGTGAGTCATCCAGCAATTTAATTTAGGCAAAAATCTGCCTTGCCATTGCAAAAGCAATAATACCATGATTTGCTTCTGTAGCTTTAGTCTCAGGCAGACGTTTTTTAGATCATCTGCTGTGCAGTTTTTGGTGGATCAACAGCAGTACCAGACTGTAAAGTTTTCATCCCAATTTAGTGTATAGTCTCTGGAGATACATGGTAACTGAATTTGGCAAAGAAATTTTACAAGATGAGGAAATAAGTCAAGATGAAAATATGTAAAAGTTTTAATGTGATGACTTACAGTCTGTATCTACATACAGAAAACATTCTGTTAAATATGTTTTCACAATTTATTCTGTTTTGAAAACTAAAAGTTATACCGGTCTCATGTTTTTATTAAAAATATTATGCTTTAATCATTTTAATGATCCTGTTTGGAGTACCTCAAGAATATTGGAAACTGTGATAGCACTAGATGGAGGCTTTGGTAAGAGCTGCTGAACTCAGTATAAATTGAAATAGTATTCAATATTATTGAGTTGTTCTCCATTATTCAGTGGTGTGGCTGATTAGCTTTAGGTAATGGATCACAGCATATGTGTTGACCCAAAGTTGAGAATGCTCTATAAGAAAGGATTGAGTAGTCATTGTTAATTAGTCTTACTTAGAAGAGAATGCAGAAATAAAAGAATTTGTTTGCTACAAATGTGAAGGAATTTAATATTGAAATTAAAAAAAAACAAAACTCTTTTCTTAACTGAAAGTATTTGTGAAACACTATGGGAAATTTAAGGTGAACATGAAAAAGAAATCCTTCAGTCTATAAAGATGGATAAATTCTAGAGCAGATTTTTTTTCTTTTTGAGATTATTCTGGGATCTCCATTACTGAATACCTCAAAAATTGTGCCTAAAAGGCATCATTTAGGAATGATAAAGGGAAAAATTGAGTTCAGCATAGACCAGAAGTCTCCACCAGGAATTTCAGACTTTACCTGAAGGCTTCTATAACAAATATGAGAGTTGTACCCCAGGGTTTTTATCTTAAATTATAATTACTTCATCCAAATATAATTTCATACACAGATGTAAACACTTCTCATGTCTTACCATTTTCTGAATATTTTTCTCTTTTAAGTTGCACAGTTTCAGGAAATTAATTAAGATGCTCTACAGTGCATATTGTAATCTGTTTTTGGGTTACATTTTGTCTGGTTTGAACAATGTTCAGTGTCAGAATCATGTCTGACATTTAGTATTGACCTAATTTTACCACATGCAGATTTTGTAATTCTAATAGATCAGAATGAAATTGAAGTATTATCGTGCCTTATTTAAAAAAATGAGCTATGACCAAGAGATATTTATTCTAGAAGTAAGAGACTTTTCCATTCCTATAATTTTTTGCTTCTATTTTTAGGCAAATTAAGTGCAACTTTATATAATTTCCTCAGAAATTTAATGTTACAATGCTTGTTTCTTGCACAAAAATCAACTGTGTTTGATTTTTTTTTTCCTATTCCTGTGTACACAGGTCAAATCCTGCAGAACATCCAACATACATTGAACTGAGTGGTGCTCTTTTTAGGTTATACAGACTGAGGAATAGCCAGAAATATAAGGATTCCAGTCTCCATTCATGTACGTCTCCTGTGGATCAGCTCTCACATCTGCTGGGAGATGATATGCAGACCATGTCTAGGTAGTAGGAGGAAAAAAGATACTTCATTTTTTAAGCAAAGAATGGTTTTTAAGCAAAGGTGACTGGTTGTCTCTGGATGCATGCTTCCTTTTTTTTGTGGAGAACAATTACTGCAATGGTCTGGTGTAGTCATGATCCACAACAGTTCAGGAAAGTTCTTCTCAACTGGTAAGACTGGAGTTTCACTGGAGTGGCTGTGAGGTCCTTGCATTTGACAGTCTAAGTGCAAGAGACTCTGGAGAGAGGAGTAGATGAGGAGGCAAGCAGTCCATATTTAATTTGATTGCAGTAAGGACTGAGAGCAAGCTAAAAAGGAAGGAAATGTTTGTGTTGGATTTTTTTGTGTGTGCGTGTATGGTTTTTTGTTTGTTTGCTTGTCTGTTTATGGTTTTGGGGCTTTTTTGGTTTTTGTTTTTTGGGGAGGGGGTGTTTTGCATATAAGTAAACAAATATTGAATAGTAGGAATTTCAATTGGCTGTAATTAAACTTCCTGAAATGAAGCAGCAGTAAGGTAGAAGAAGAATAAGGATAGAAGTGAGAGGTTTTGTAGAGGTTATTATTGTCAGTCAGTTAGTTATGCTTGATCCCTAACGGAAGGAGAACCTTCCAATAGGAGTGGCCTAAATGAAAAATGGAAAAGGGATGAAAAGAAGAATATGACAAATAGAACATGACAAAATAAAATATGACAAACAAACAAACTGAACATTCCATTCTCAAAGTGCTGAACAAAACTGTCTTAAAATATGAGATGAGTATTAAAGAAAATTGCCCAAAAGTGCATGACTCTTTTCCATTCAGATCACAAGAGTTTCACAAACAATGATGACATTTTAATATATTTGTCGTCTTGCACACTCAAAGTGCAGAAGCTCTAGGCATGAACGCAACAATGCAAAGCAGAATAGAACTGCTTTAAAATCTGAGTTATTGCCCACTCAGTAATAAGACATTTGATATATTTCACGGAATTATAATGTGGTTGTAAAAATATTTTCCCAGCCTGACACTTAGGTATTGAATCCAGCAGCACATTTGTTTTCATAATATTTGAAAAACCTGTTTGGTTCTTTTTCAAATTACAGTAGTGCAAATGAATAAATAGAAATAAAAGTAAAAAGAAATAAAAAAGAACTTACTGCTTTCAGATGTTCTTCCACACTTCTCTTAACTCAAGCATTGCATTGTTTTTTTAAATGTAATTTTGGAAGCCCTTCCAACCCACTCTGTAGTGGTTGTGCACTGGTACTTTTGGCTACTCAGAGAAATAAACATTTTAAAATAACTAAGTGCATAATTTTGGAAAAGCTGCTCCTGCACGTGTTTAGCGGCAACATACTACAACATTGAGAAATGTCAGACAATTTTAAAACAGGAACATGTGGAAGTTGCACTGAGACATATAATATTATGCCACAACAGGGGTCCACATTAGCAGATTGCTGGTATAATTCTTGGATGAGATGTTAGTCTGGAGACCAATGTCTGAGAGACTTCAGTGCCTTCAGAAGTGGGTTAATAGCCTTCATGATTAAACTCCAGCTGGCAACTAAGCCCCACACAGCCACTTACTCTCCCCCACAGGGGAATGGGGGAAATCACTGGAAGAGTAAAAGTGAGAAAAATTGTGGGTTGGGACACAGACAGTTTAATAGGGAAAGCAAAAGCTGCATGCACAAGTGAAACAAAACAAAGAATTCATTCACCGCTTCCCACAGGCAGGCAGGTGTTCAGCCATCCCCTGCAAAGCAGCTTCCCTCACAAACAGTGACTCGAGAAGACAAATGCCATCACTGCAAATGTCCCCTCCTTTGTCCTTCTTCCACCAGCTTTACATGTTGAGCATGATGCCCTGTGAGACGGAGAATCCCTGTGGTCACCTGGGGTCAGCTGCCCTGGATGTGTCTCCTCCCAGCTTCTCGTGTACCCCCAGCCTCCTCACTGGTCGGGTGGGGTGAGAAGCAGAAGAGACCTTGTAACTAAAACATTCCTGTATAGTCAACACTGTTCTCAGCACAAATACAAAATACAGCCTGTGCTGGCCACTTTGAAGAAAATTATTCTAGATCAAATCAGCACATTAGAACATTCCTGTACATCATTATTAATTTGTCTTGCATGTAGCTTGCAAGTTGACATATTTCATTGTACTCTTTAGAGTTTCATGTATTGTATCTTTTCACTTTGAAGAAAAAATATCAGGAAAAGAATAATTGAAAATATACATAGTATATAGTATATAAATATATATAGACTTCATACTGGCTTAGGTAGTTTAAGATGCAACAGCTATTATAAAAAGGAAATTTTAAAAAGCAGCAGCTAATATGGAGTATTGAAGAGACCTGCTTTGGCTTTTGCTTATGTCAATTTAACTACCTGATAATGCTCACTCCTGTTATGGGCTTGATTTTGCATGTCAGTAGATGATAGAGATTTAAAATTGCTTAACTGAAAAATCTTGTAAGGGCTTTCAAATGTTTCGGTTGATTTAACTCATTGAAAATATGTGGTTAGTTCAAATGCTGTGTGTCTTTTCATGGGCAGAATACAAGTCCTCTCAAGGTCTCCAGTTCTTGATACACTATGTAAGAAGCAGTAGGAGCAAGATTTTAGTTTTCAGAATAGATATGTTTAGAAATGACTTTCACAGGGATAGGCATAGTGTAATCATATCAAAGGTATTTTGTAATCTCCCTTATCCATTCTGTTTATGCTCAGTCAAAAAAACCCATAATCTTTTTGGATGTGTATATTACACATCATTTGATTTTGGTGTCTTTTGTCTGTGTTGGGGTTTTTTGTTGTTTGTTTTTTTTTGTTGTTGCTGCTGTTGTTGTTTTTGATGTTTGTTCATGGCTACAAAGCGTCATGTGTCCAAAGAATGCCTGTTGGTGTATCTGGAAGTATGTGTTTCATTCCATTGAAAAATAAGGGTGAAATTTTTCTCACCTATTATCTTAGAGTGACTACCCCAGATGATCAATGGTAGTAAGTTGGTACCTTTGCAGATTGACATACATCTTCCTAAAATGTCACTTTATACGCTTAATAAAGAATACCCTGTTGCCATTTATATGGCTGGATATAAATCAGATAAACATATATTTATAACACTACCTATAACATCTAAACCAGCAGGTTAAAAAATTTCCTTCAGGAGGGAGTTTCCTACCTAGAAACACCTTTTGTTTAAGTAAAAAAATATGGAAAACAAAGATATAGCATCCCTGAGAAGGCAGTGGAAACTGCAAGTGTATCTGCTTAATGAGATAGAATGATATTAAAGGACCAAGGTCAAGTTTGTAATTATTTACATCTTTATGGTTTGACAGACTGTCCGTTGTAATTAAAGTAAGATAAATTCACAGGATTACAGTATCATTCCTACAAAGAATGATAACATTCTTCCAGATGTCATGGGCAAATTCTAGTCAGTCTCATATCAATTTATAAGGTAAGGATCGACATTTTCATCCTGCTTTTCCATGTTAAATTACACTAAATTGTTGCATTGCAACAATACTTCTAACTGATTGAAGAAATGTATGTTTGTGTTCTCAAATTATTATTAATTTTTAAGAAAGTGTAAACAAAATAAATAATTCATTGTGATAATCCAGTAAATTAATAAATGGAAAACAAGGATTCATCTTCTGGGTGCCACTCAAACTGCAAGTTCTTTGTTCTTTGTTAAATACCTGTATCTGTGTGTACTCTATGAGTACTGAAGTGGCATCATTACTTTTTTTTTTTTTCTTCTTTTTATATGAGGGAGACTGAAAATATGAAAAAAGGTGAATTTTCTTTGAGCTATGTGGATCTCTGGATACAGGTACACACTGAAAGGTTTCAAGCAGGCTGATACAGGGCAGAATTCCTTTCTTCCAATATTTTAGTGCAAGCTTGTCAGACAGGATTTCTCAGTACTTTTTCTAGATGACAAATCTGAATGTTTTAAAAGTTGTTTGGTTTATGTGACTTTAAATCTGTGCTGTCTTAATTTTCCGTGAATTACATTTGAGCTTTGAAAACACCTTCAGATTTTCAGAGACAACAGCCATTTTTCCATGAGTAAGGCTTGGAGGGAAAACATGTACCCGTTTTTCACATTGCAATGTCTTTTTTGTTTAGCTCATTTTGCAGCTTTCATTTTGCAGAAGAGCTCAGCACAGATGCAGGTTCTACCTTGGATGTAACACAGACATGCTGAAACATCTCCTGAACAGATATAAAGCAGCAGAGATGCTGCAGAAGTCAGAGAGGGATCTAGTCAAAGATTTCTCTGTGGTTTCCTTTAGAACTGAGACCAAATGTAAATGTTTTTTTAAAAACCCAAAGAAAACAATAATCCCAGATTTTTTTATTCTGCTAGTCAGAATGGATTCAACAGGAGGATTTAAGAGAACTGTAGATGCTCAAACATGGCCTTGTGTCATGCACACTCCACATCTCCACATGTGCTTACAAATTGCCAGCAGCAATTTTGTGGCTATGTGCAGTCCTGGTAGTAATAATAAAATCTAAAAAAGAATGGCAGGAATGGCTGTTTTTCTGAAGATTTTGCAATGAGACAATTGTCAGTATTTTAAAATCAAGCTGGCAAAACTAGAATGTTGTCAAAAAAGTCAAAATATGGGGCTGGTAATAAAAAATTTGTGGCTCAAAAGTTAACACTATTGAATCCAATAATAACTCTTAGCACTTTTGCCAGAGGAGCAACAAAAAACTTTTTTTTTTTGTGGAGCAAAGTTACGCTGTATATTGCACTAATTGAAAGTAAAGACAGTATTTCTAGAGATACATTCATAGTATTGAAAGTACAGCATTGTCAGGTTCTGTGGAATTCACATGGAAGTAACATATTACAGGTTTATTTTTCTAATAAAATGCAATAAAAAAAACTACGTAATGTCAGTCAAGTATCTATGAAAAAGTAAGTAAATACTTGTGAATAATTTTTTAGGGGGTAGGCATTTTAATAAATTTAAATAAGGTATTTCACAGCTATCCCTTTTCTACCACTTTCATCTTAAACTGAAAATTTCTGATAAAATATTTTCAGAATTTCCTTCAGACTACCTTGAATCAGATCCTGAGCTAGTCTTTTTCAGACAGTAGGGATTGCACAGTGTACGTAGTACATTTTTCAGGTGGTGTTTGTTGTCCTGAGTATTTTTCTTCATGTCAATATATAAAATTAATCTTGCACAAGCTACTAAATCAGACAATTTTGTGTCAAATTTTGTGGTAAGTTTTGCTGTTGTTACATTAAGTTAAGGATATGACTGTGCTAAGTCAGCTTAATATCTTGTTAGAACATTTTGTCAAGGCACAAAATAAATGACATATGGTTTCTGCACAAAAGTTTGGTGAGTATTACCTAGATGGGAATAAATAATTGGAACCTGAGTGTATCACTAAGTGGAAAATATGAAGGTTTGACCATCAGATAATTTTTTTTTTTTAATTTAAATTTTTAATATTTTTTTTTTATTGTGAACATCTCAACTCTGCATTTCCAGAAATTCAATGTTAGGATGTAGCCTTAATAGACGACAAACTAAAATGTCTTCCTAGTGATATATCTTTAAACTCCCTTTTGCTTTATAGGGTTCTTTCCATCACTCATACTATTTCCAGATCTAGGCATTGTGCAATGGAGCAGAAAATCCTCTGCTCTCCTCTACCTTCCAGACACAGAGACAACATGGTAAAAATATTGGAATTAATGTCTGGAATAATTTCTCAGATGTCTCAAATGAAACCACTTTTTATAGAATTATTTACTGGAAATTATTTAAGAGTAAGCAAAGAACATAAGTGAGAAAGTATAATTGTATTAGCAAAATTAGAGCATATTGAAATGTTATTCTAATATGTAAACACTGTATGTCTGTAAAACATTCCTAAATCCAGCTACAGTAAATAAGTGCTTTGTGCCTTTGTGTTCTTTGTGATACATTTTAAAAATCCAGGGGTAACATAATTAAGTGCCACTTGCCAATATTTTCCAGCACTGTGTAAAGTTAACTGCACATATAAAACATATTGTCTCCTGCTGCTGACTTTTTATTGTCCTGTGTCTGTATTAAATGCTGGACTGGTATGCTTAAGGATATAATTCTGTGCAGGAAACCACAATAAGGTCTGGGAGTAATTGCAACACAAGATCAAGATTGAAAGATAGATTTTTTTTCAAAAATCACTTGACATTGTTATCTAAAGGGTTTCTCTAAATACAGTAATTCTGATGATCAGTTCATGGTTAAAGGTATATGTGGGTGAGAGCAACTGATAGTTAATGTTGCCACATACCTAAACAGTTATGTAAGCCATGACATTACCTTGTCATCTGGCTCAACACTCAGTTTGAAAACCATTTTGTTATAATGTTTTACAATTCTTCTAGCCATGAACAACTTTGGCTTTAAGACTAGGAGTTTGGCTCAGTTTTCCACTGATGGAAAAGTTGTTCTTGAGAACAATTGCCAGCCCTGGAGATCTATGCAAGACATCGTTGAGCATGGTCTGCCTTCCATTATACTTTATTCCAATGAAGATTTTCTTTCTCATGCATGAGGTCAGGAGAAAAGAATTGTTAAATAAAAGAGGCCACTTCCTCTTTGTTTTATTCAGCAGGCCCCTTGTCCTTGATACAAAGTGAAAGGATACCCTAGACCCCTGACATGCCATTTTGCACAAAATTCCCTTTGAAATACTTTTTAATTTTAATTTGAGAGGGAGAAGAATTGATTTATGGTTCAAATGTTTCAGAGACAATTCAAACTGAGTCCAAAGCAACAGAACAAGCAACATTGTAATCCATACAGCATGTGCCATCTGTAGAGGATGTAATTGCAATAGTGTTATAAGCTGTTCTCTGTTGGCCAAACATGTGGAACATTCTCTAGATGCTCTATTCGTCTGAAAATGTTTAATGCCGTGGTATTTTGATTTGGGATGAACATCCAGGAACAATGTTCTGATCCTAAGCATTGAACAACAGCATCAAACAGAGCATTTAAAGATGGGCTTGTAAAACACAAGAACTTATAAACTTCATGCAGACCTCCTTGGTGTCAGAATGGGGGAACTGTACTTTAGAGCTTCATGAGATTCATGAAATATGCTTAACTGCCTTTAGACAGATTAATCTCATCTTGATCTGAGATCTTAATTCATACCATTGAGTCCAGTTTAACCAAAGAAATAGCAAATGAGCAACTACTTTCTTTTTGTAGAGGGCAGAGTGCAAGGTATCAGTTATTGCTTTTTGATGTTAAAACTGATCACTTAAAATAATGCGTAAACTCAGAGAAGTCATAATTTTTAATGACAACACCTTATTGTTGTTTGTTGCCTCAATTATGTGTGCTGTCTTCCACAACATAGTGATTGGCAGAGTGGTTTTCATGGTCTATCACTCAGATGTGTGTTCTCAGAACTCTGGCAAGCATGAACTTTTCAGGGATTCATCCACCCCATGGGAGAAATTTCCACTCTGTGTCACATCACAACTCCCATATATATTTTGTTGATTTTTGCTGAGGTAAGATTAGTTGTCCAAATCCTCAGCTCCTACAGTAAATTCTTTACTCCTGCAGAAGTAAAGCATCATTAGGAGGCAGCTTGAAGCTTAGATGGAAGATCACATTAAGAGGTACAGCATAATGAGTGTTGGGAATCCCAACCAAAAAGAAAGAAGTGCCTATGAATTTAGGCTGTAACCAAATAAAGGTTGTCAGATTAAAAATGTGAAAGAGGCCTTAAAGAAAGGAAGGCTGAGTAATACATTCCTTATAAAACCTATCTACTAACTACACGGTACTTCTGAAAAACAGGTAAATAAAATTACAGATTTTGTTGCAGTCATCATATCTGCCAAAGACAGTTTTGAAATTTTTTCATAGGCATTTTCATTTCTATTTTTCTATGTATCTTGCCAAGGTCCTATACAGCCACTCTAGAAGCTGAGATCTGAGGTCAGAATTTCAGTCCAGTGCCTTACCCACAAGATTACCTTTGTGCTTACACACTACAGACATCCTTTGAAAAGTTTGATCATGTTTAAGATTGCAAGCAGATTTCCTGACTTCTACACTTAGTATTTCAAAGAGGGATAGCTTTTGGTTCAAGGTGACAGGAGGATCTAGCACTCGACAGGTATCCTTCAGAAGTGGAGCATAAGGCTGCAATCATGCATTTAATACAGGCTTTCCCCATTCTACCTAGCTTCATCTAGAAAGAGAGTTTCATTCTGTAAAAGACAAATAAAATTGCACTTTTATATTTTTTAACCTGCTTTCATCATTTGAGGTTCTTCAATATTTCAGTGCCCATATCACTCGAAGACAATGCTGAAATGCTGTTTGAAAAACAGGCTTTTTTGAGGCTCCAAGTTCACAACAGGTAATTTTGTAATTAAAGATATAGATTTAAATCTCACAAGAGCACCAGTGTTAACATCTTAGTTTGAGCATTAAGCAGGTTTCAGTAAGACACTGTTTGTACTCAGCAGCTTGCTCTCAGAATGTACCATAACATCATAGCCTCTGCAGATTTTTGGTCTAAAGATAAGCTAATCTTCGAACTACCTATTTACCACCTAAACACAGCCCAATGTGCTTTAAAGATCTTTCTCACTTCCATTCCCTTCTGACCTGTATGATGAGTATTTTGACCTTTTGTTTCACTGGAACAGTGGCATAGAGACCATCCCAGACTTCTGAATGTAGCAGAAGTGTCAGCAGGTGTATTTACAATGTTTTCTAAAATGTATCTTCCAAAACTGAGGGATGCCTTCTTTTTAGCTATAGATTTTGCAAAGGGTTACAGACCTTGCAGCTGAAGAATTGCTGCATTTTTTCAATAGGCTAATGGAATCTCCTGAGTATATTTTTAGAGTAAAAAAATAATGGTCTATCATTAAACATAGAAAGTAAAAGAAGAAAATCAAGATTTTTTTTTTTTGGATACAGATAATTCTGCATATGTGGAATTAACACTGCAGAGTTTAGGTGTAGAAGTGCATGGTATGTGATCTTAAAGAAAAGAAAGCTAAGTAAAAAATTATTTATAAAACCTACCTACTAAATGCATAGTGATAGTTAAAAAAAAAACCAGGTAATTAAAGCAATTTCTTGGTACTTAGTCTTATAAGTACAGTTAACAACCAGATTAAAAAATATGACTTCTCTCAAAATTAAGGGGAAGAATTGAAGTATACTGTTATCCTTGATGATCTGCACATCAATGTGATGGAGATGTAGTCAGGGACAGAGTTCTAGGCTCTGCTTCTTGGATTCAGAACATTCTCTGCATTAAAAAGCAGCTTGATGTAGGCATTAGAATCACTTTATATGTCTGAAGTTGGACATATCACATGGAGAATAAAGGTATGAAATTCAAAGTTCTTGTCAACCTTCACATCCCTTTTCAAAGCGTATTGGTTCTAGCATTGTTCAGAGTAAGCTGCTATCATATTTAACAATAGCATGTTTTTAATGATGACTATTGTTTGAACAATATTCTTTTCAGCTCTGAAATTTGGCTTTTTTTTTTTACTAAGTCCAATGAAAGCTAATTTGTAATTTGAAAAATAAGTAGCAGAAAACTTCTGGGTGGCATGTAGTTCTGAAAAATACTTTTCATTTTTCTTCTTTGTTGAGTTCAAGATACGTATCCTAAAATGTGACACTGATTTGCCTTAAAATATTCCAGACTCATATAATCATTTAGCTTGGAAAGTAGTTTTTAGGTCATCTAGTCCAACCATAAACTGAACACTACTATATCTATAACTAAACCATGTCCCTTAGTGCCACATCTACACATCTTTCAATCTTGTGCACGGTGGTGACTCAACCAGTTCCCTGCACATCCTGCTCCTATCTAGAAAATCCTTTCAGTGAAGAAATTGTCCCTATTATCCAATTGAATAGAGAGCATTTCAGGGGTGTACTCCATCACTCCTGTCCTAGGGCAGAGAAACAAAAACCTTAAAGGGTTTCTTTAGCTGAACTCAATTAACTATGTGCCGTATGATAATCTTCCTGGGTTTTAAAGTTATATAATACTAAGAGTAATGTTCAGAAAATGGCCTGTTAAAGCAGAAAGGCTAGCTACTTATTTAGAGATATTTAAAACAATATCTGGGATTTGTAAGATAGCTCTATATTATTATAGATGCAGTTAGCTGTCTGTTAGACACTGAGGCTTGGCACGTGTTAAAGTAACATAAACATTTTACATGTGTTACATGTTAGAGTAAACTAACTAAATTAAACAGTTGTCTATATGAAGTTTATATGAAAATTGAGCCAATTTAGCTTGACTTACTTTCTGGCTCTCAAGAAACAAATGTATTAACCAAATTGTTAGAGCAGGAAAAGGATAGGCTATTGCTACAAGCCTGTAGTGAGTAATGTTGGAGGGCAGAGAGAGGAAATTCTTAGTTCATACAAATTCTGGCTCTGAGTTTGGGTTAATATTTATCAGTATTGGTTACGTGTTTTTCATGCAGTCCTCTGATCCATGACCAAGCAAGTTAAGGACTTATGGCTGTCAGTGAAAGTGAGTGAGGTCACTGATGTTTGAAAATTATCTTACCTATTGTTCACTGACTACTTGAATAGGACATGTGCAAGGACTGGCTTGGAAAATGCAGGAAAGGAGTTGGGGACACATATGCAACTGAATGTCTTTTATAAAAGAGGCAAATGTTATTTAAGAAAGTTATTGGAAGCAAATGTCTCATTAGAATTGTGTTTGTTTCATGCTACTTCATACTGTGAGCACTTTTAGGGGAGGGGACACTTTTGCTGAAAGACACAGAAGTTGGAGATAAGTTGTCATAAATAATACAGATGATAAGAAGTTTAGAAAATATGACTTCCAAAGCAGGTGTGAAAGAATTTCATTTGTTTAGTCTGGTAAAGAGAAAAATGAAGACGGGCTTTGATAACAGGCTTCAAATGCATAAAAGGTTATTGTAAAGAGGATGGTGATCGAGTGTTTTCATCTCTGTAATAGACAATGTGAACTAGTTAGATTAATTGGTAGCAAGGACCATTTATACTGGATTTTAAGAAAAATTTTCACATCAAAAGGCCAGATCAACACACAAGCAAGCTGCTTGAACGAGCAGCAGAAGTTCCATAATTAGATACGTTAAACTGATAGATGAACTTCTGTCAGACATTAGGTATAGATTATACTGTGGACAAAATTCCTGGAATAGAAAATTATCCAGGCCACTGATAAAATAATAGTAGTAGTAATAAGTACTAAGCAAACAGAAGATTAACTGTAAATTTCCAGAGAGATTCAGTAGTTAATTGCTTGGTTGTTTTATTGGATATTGCCAAATTTTGTGTTACCCATTAGTAAACAATTCATAAGCAACAACAGCATGAATTTTCTTATTTGCTGTGTTCCTGCAGCAAAATATTGTCTTAGTGTTTAGATGAATAATTTTTAATTCATTTGCAGATTCATTAGAAATGAGGACATGAATGTATATTTAGCAACTAGGCCTGTCGATGGTAGGGTTTCTTTCTTAATCATTTGGGTTCTTTGGGAGCTATCTACAAAGACTGTATTCAAAATTATTGAATTGAATCATATCCCTAACACAAGGCATACAAAGTTTCAATTATCATCTGAAAGACATGTGGGACAACTCCAGGGTATATAAACCAGCCAGTATTACATAATTTCTGCAACAAGATTTGTGAAACAGAGAATGAAAGTATTGTAATAGCTAATAGACCTGAAAGGAAATTTAGACCTTATGAAGTAAATTAGATTTTCTTTAATAAGATAACAAGTTTGACAGATAAGAATGATGTGTAGATATACCACATTTTATGAACTTTCCATTAGTCATTGTGTCTTATTGCTGTTATAAAAAGAAAAATCAAAATTATGAAGTAGCAGTTAAACACATTGGCAAAAAGTAGTAATCAGAAAAAAACCCAACTGAACATACAGGAATTCCATATTAGGCCTAATGCTATTAAGAACTTTAATCACTGCCCTGGACACAAATATCAATTTCTTACATATCTGTAGAAACTAACACCATGAAAAACATTCTGGGGCAAAAGGTGACCTAATGTCATGTTCTGACTATAAGTAGGGGTAAAAAAACCAGAAATTTTTGATTTTTATCTTTGTGGTAGGATACATCAGACACTAGAGCTGCTGTAAAAAAAAAAAAAAAAAAAAAAAGAGGAACCACCACATACCTTATGCTGAGCTGAAAGAATTTTTACTATTTAGAAACATAAGGAGTGACTTGATTTTGGTCCTTCACAGAGAGTAAAACTCTAGCTAGCTCTGCCTTTTAGCTACAGTGAATAAAAAAAGGAAAGCTGAAGCTAAGATTTGCAATAAACTAGAAAAACAAAATTTCAATAAAGCAGGTAACTGGGACAAAACTGGACTTTGTCTCTCTTTAAATACTCCTGTCAAGATAAGATCATTTTCAAGTGGGTATACTTCAGTCGAGCACAAATTAGGCCGTAGTCTCTTACAATCTGGTTAAGAAAATACAGTCATAATAGAGGCATTTGTGAAGATGAAATGATATTCCTTTCTAGTTTCATGGTTTTTGGATGAGTTAATAAAGATAAGAAAATAGTTGTCTTGTTTGCAGCCATAATTACTGCAAAGTTCTGTAACTAAATATGTGTAAAAAACTATTGTTCAAATACTCATGATCAAAGGCATGGGAGTGTGGAAGCAGTGGTTCAATCAAGCAATGGAAGCAATGTGAAATGTGTCCAGGGAATGATTGTACTGATGGAGCTCTCATGACCACTGCAGACAGTAAGTTAAAGTGCAGATGACTGCACAAAAAAAGGTCTGCCAGCCACTGTGAAGCCATCTCCTTGCATTTTCTACTTCATCTCTTCTCTTTTGTCTTGACTTCATTATTTCCTTGTGATTTTTATGATTCTCTTGCTCTTACTGGTCTTTTTAGGAAACAATATTTGGAGCAGAGTGAGGGCCTTACCTGACCATGTCATACAAAACACTGACTATATCAGATCTATTTTCCCTGTTTGCACCTCATTAACTACTTCCACTATTGGTTAAATTGCCACTCTTCCAAAAAGTGAAGCCTGATGTTGTGTGAAGTACTCCTTCCCTCAGAAAGTGTTTGGATTTTCTAACCACGTTCAGAGGCAGAGCTCTGGTTCACAATGCATGCTAAACTGTCTCAGTGCTCCCTGTAGAAGCTCCTGGGAGGCACAGGCTCTGTCACCTACCCAGGTAAGCACAGATTGCTGCAGAGACCCACAGCCCATGCTGTGACTAGCTTATGCATCTGCAGGGCAGAGTAAGAGTGAGAGTGTGTCTTGTTCAGTTCTACCTAGGTGGCAGGAAATCTGTTGTGGATTTCATGCTCAATAAAAAAAAGACAGGAAATGGCACAAGATTTCTATGTATTGCAATGGTACTGCCAGCAGTCCTCTGTTTAATTAGGGCCATCCTTGTTACATGGTGCTTGTTTAAAATGTAATCTGGCTCAAGTTAAGAAAATTCTCCATATTTACATAAAATAATGTTACCAGGAAAATGTTTACAATGTGGACAATCTGTGAGGGCTTGAAACAAACAAAATCACATTTAATTTAATATTTAGAAGCCAATAGCTGCTTACTTCTAGGATTGATTTTGAAGAAAGTTTCAACTTCTCCCTAAGGCTCAGACACTGCCCAAAACTTAAACTGAAACTTTGCTGTGAGATTCTGCATATTAATTTAACTCATACTTTCAACCCCAATACTCCTGTCTTCCTCTTGTGTTCCTCATCTAGTCACATTTAAATTTTTTATATTGCTTTCCTGATATGATGCCTGTCCTGGCCTTGCTGTTTTTTTCAGTGATCTCCTATTCATAAAACTCCAAATATCATCTTTCTTCACTCAGGGCATACCTTCTAAATTAAGAAACACTACTGCTCTACAGTGTTATTACAATCCCTTTTATTCTCATGTATTATAGATCTGAGGTAAAAAATTTACTTAAATAAATAAGGTATTAAGGTAAAATATTTTCAGTGGAAGTTTTGTGTGTCTTTGTTGACGTAGGTGAACCTGCCATTTCTCAACAACACTGAGCATTTATGTTGGTCATTACAGTGCATTTACAATGTTCATACTATGTTTCTCTGGAGTACATGTAGTATTTTTTTCCAGGGCACACTAGACAATTATTATGTTTTTCTCACTAATATTGTTCACTAAATTCAAATAATGAAGGCTTGTTTAGATACTATATTCCAAGTGGGTAAATATTAATTTACTTCTAATTCTTTCCTTAACTTTTTGAGTAAAAAGTGCTGTTCTCCCAATGGAAACCTGTATAATCTTTGCTTTATTTTTAAATAAATCACTCCTTGAATTCAATCTCTTCAGTAAAGAGGTTAGCCTAATCTCCTTAAGACACATCTTAGAAATATACATAATAATACTTTAATGATGACACTCATTCATTTATTGTTCTCTGTCATATTCCACCATATCAAAAAAGAGATAAGTAATCATACTGGGCCATCAATGCATATTACCTTTTATTTTTTGGCATTTAAAACAATGGAGTTTTGATAACAGGAGTAGATGTAGCTAACAGCTATACTTTCACTATGAACAGCAAACTGATAGCTGCCAACTATACAGAGAAATGAGAACACCTGCATTAGTGATTTTGACATCCAGGGCTTTGTCAGATAGAGTTGTAAGAGTTGTGGAGTTTAAAGATAGGCATTATCTTTAAAGGTTGCTGATTAAGCAAACTTCCTACCTAAGTTGCAGAAGCAACAGCAGGGAATAACATGGGTTCTCCTCCAGAGCTAAAGAAATGAAAAAATAGAATGAGATTAGCAGGAAACTATCAATGGTGCAAGACTCTGTGCTTGTGTGTGCTATTTATAACCATGATATGTGTGTGTTATTTATTACTGTGGGGTATAAATATTATTACATGTTTTATACATAAACATATAATTAATTTAAGAAAATGGAATTTAGAATGTGCAACATACTGTATATTTCATGATATATCCATATCTGTTACTGCTACAATTAACCGGAGGAATAATTTTGCCCTCTTCTCTCTGTATATTAGTTATGCTGAATCTTCACCATGCTCGTAGAGTCCAAGCAGTAACACAATAGTCATGAACATTGTGTATTTTCCCTTTTTCCCTTATTCATTTATTAAAATGGTCATACAGAGTGTCAAAAGAAGAAAGTGTAAGAGGATCTGTCCCCAGTATAAATAGAGGGTTCTATTTAATGAAGGGTCAGTCTGCTATTTGATCAACTACCACACTTTGTTTAAAATTAACAGAAGAAAGCAAACATGAAAGAAACACTACAAATTATTAAACTGCCATCCCGTCAAAAACTTGTATTAAATATGAAAAATTTGTGGAAGAAATTCTTTAATGTGAGTGTGGTGAAGCAGTGCAAAAGGTTTACCCAGAGCGTTTGTGGATGACCCATCTCTGAAATGATGTGGTGAGGCCAAGTTGAATAGGGTATTGAGCAATCTGGTCTAGTGGGAGGTGTTCATTCTCATTTCTCATAAAAGGGAGGGTGGGAACTATCTGATCTTTAAGATCTCTTCCAACCCAAACCATTTTAATGTTCTGTGATTCTGTTTGCAGGTTAATTTATAGTGCTGTTAGTTAAAGCTGAAATAAGTCAATTTTCTTGAACAATATCCATAAGTCAACTAATACTAGGAGGACATGCATTTTGAGGAGTGGGTTAATGAAGGATTTTATTCTTTGTGGCATTATTCTTGCAAGAGCCACTGTGAAATATAGTTATTATCTATGGAAATCATCTTTTGTTTTTAATACAAGTTATTGAGTGCTGAAAGGAGGTGGATACTGACCTTTTCATGTTGTAACTGCTCGTGTCAGTATTGCCTCCTGCAATCAGTGTGCAATGGAAGCTTGAGTCAGACCCAGATTGCATCTCTTTACAAAGGTTAGTAAGATGGGACCAAAAAACTTGCCGACATTTCCCAGAAGTGCAGGCTCTGTCAAGAAAACTTGTTCTTTGGCTGCTTTTAGTCACTCTGATTTCTTTTACTTAGAAAGATTTTAAATACTAATGTTTCTTTCCTGTTGCAACACACTTGTGTGAAGTAATTGGGCAACTGTATGGCTCTGGATAATTTTAAGAGGATCTCTACGTATTACTGGCTTGAGTTTGAACTTGTTGGTAGTAACCGAAAGTTATGCCTGCAGCTATTTGTCTTGTGTTATATAGATGCAGTAGATGGTTAGTTGGACCATACAAAATAGTGCTGTAAGGAACTTTGGAAGAGATCTTCTCCATTTTAGTCTTTGTGGCAGAATCAGCAATTTAAACCATTCCTATAGCTCTTACATGCCTAAAACTCAGTAAGTCGTACATTTATCCAAAAAAGTTTACTTCAGAGCTCTTAGTGTTAATAAGGGTCTTCCAAATAATTTATCTTGAATTTTCCTTAATTCAGTTGGATAATCTTATTCTTAAATTACCTGTGGTTAAAATAGGGATATTTTACATATCAACCTACCAAAACTGCCACTTTCCTCAGTAGTTTTAAGGTTCTACCTCAAAATCAGATGATGCTACATGTGTGTGGTGATATGGAAATGCTCTTATATGATGATCAGAAGCATTGTGGTTTTTAAGAAGATCTCATTCTTTATGACTATACATTTCTTTCTATTATCTTATCTAAACCCATCCTCCTTCAACTAAATTCAACTTTTCACAGTTCCCCCTTGTAAAAATTTTCTCTCCAGCTTTCTTGCAAGCCCCCTTCAGGTACTGGATAACAGCAATGAGGTCTCACTGGAGCCTCCTCTTCTCTAGGTTGAACAACCTCAGCTCTCTCATCCCATCATCACAGAAGAGGTGTTTCATCTTTGTGATCAGTTTAGTGGCCATCCTCTGAATTTGCTCCAACATGACCATATATTTCTTGTATTGTAGACTCCAGATCTGGACAGAGTACTCCAGATGGGGTCTCATGAGAGCAGTAAATGGGGAGATTCACATCCCTTGATCGATTGGTCAGACTTCTTGATGAAGCCCAGGATGTGGCTGGCACTCTGTTTTGCTAGCAGGTGTTCTGTCATATTAAGCTTTTTGACCACAAACATGCCCAAGTATTTTTCTCCTGGGCTAGATACCTACTCTGCCCTGTCTGTGCTTGTGCTGGGAATTGCCCTGACCCAGGTGTAGGACGTTGTCTCTTCGGCCTTGCTGAACTCCCTGAGGTTTGCATGGTCCCACCTCTCAAGCCAGTCCAGGTCCCTGGGGGTGCCATCCCTTCCCTCCTGTGTCGACTGCCCCACCCAGCTCAGTGTCATCAGCAAACTTGCTGAGGGTGCCCTTGATCCCACTGTCCACATCACTGACAAATGACAACAGTCCTTCTCTCCACAACACTATTAGATGCAACCCTACCACAATTTCTTTTTCTTCTGAGCAGACCATCTCTCAAATTCATGTCTCATCAGTTTACAGACAAAAAAATTTTTTTCTGAAATGTTTTGTCTCCAACAGTGAGCACAGAATTGTAGCCAGAGGGATTAGTAGAAGAATGGAGAAATTTTATAATGTTTCTTTAAAAGTACACTTCCACAGTCCAGCACTAAGAAGCTCAAGTACTTCTTGGGCCAAAACTGTGTGTCCAGTATTAAGCATGCTCAGTGAACAAGCTCATATGACTGTATGAATCTTGTTGACATCCTTTATAACAAAATAGATGACAAGTTTGAGGAAAATCTAATACAAGTAAATCTTAAACCCAAGCCTAATGCCCATCACATGGGTGCTGAGGACTAGTCTGCTCTTATGTCCGGTCCTGTGTGTCACAGACAGTTTTCAGTAATGGCTGTGTTTGCAAAGTTCTACCTAAGGGTTTTCATTTGATTTTCTTCAGAAATGAATTTTCATCCTTAGCTGGCATTCATAGGACGTTTTGTTAGAAACCACATGCTGTACTGCACTTCATCTGCAATGAGGAAAAACTCTGTCAGGCCTCTGACAAAATTCCAAGGAAAATGTTAGGGGAAAAATAGAGGGGAAGAAACAAAAGATTTCTGCAGGTGACTTAAACTCTGTCGCTCTCACTTTCTGACTGTTGATAGAATTGGCTTCACATTCTACATCTGTGCATGTAATCAGGTTTAAGTTTGTTATGACTTTGATGTGGAGAATGGTTAAGAAGCTAGACCATTCAGGGGAGCAAAGGGCCAACCAGAGCTTCTGTATAAATGATTTCCTCAGTCTTGAGGCCCAGGCATTTATCTGCAACTTGATGGTGGCTTTCAGTGTGAACACAGGCTGAACCTTGCTGCAGGATGTTGTGTTAAAGCACTTTAACTATTCTGACACTGTACCTTCCCACTGCATCTCCCAATTACCATAGAAATGTAACAATTATGGCTATCAGCAAGACTTTTCTCTCACAGTATATCGTTCACTTAATAACATTTAAGAAGCTATCAGTTAAATAAATAAATGGATTAAATCTTATCTGTCTCTGTCAGGCAAAGGATACAGTACTCATTTAACATGATAAACAGAGCCATATCTCTTCTTCCAAAGCTGGAATTTTATAGCTTAAGTTATATTTAAGTGAGCACAAACTGTGTGCTAAATCAGTAGCACTCAGTAAGTTGAATTGGCTGACCATAAGGAAGAGACTGATCTTTTTTTGACAAGACTGCTGATATCTCTGTCCTATTTCATCACTGAAGCAAGATTCAGTCACAGACCAGTGTAGGTCATGTATTGGCTACCAATTAATAATAACAATGAAGATAGCAGCAGCAGCAGCAGCAGCAGCAGCAGCAGCAGCAGTAGTAGTAGTAGTAGTAGTAGTAGTAGTAGTAGTAGTCATAGTAATAACAACAATAGCAACAACAATAATACTAATGACATGATGTCCTTTCCTCAAATGAGCCATGGAAAAGAAAGGAAGGTGGCATATATGTTCATTTGCAACGTATCTTGGACATAGTTGTTAAAGTTATCAAGTTATCCTCAATGCATACTTTTGAGCCTAATTAGGACATTTACTAGTAAGTGTATGTGCAGTTTCAGGGGAGACAAGTGTAAGAAATCACAGGCTCTCTGTGCAATGTTCTACATGGAACCAGAAATGAGAGTGTTCAGTTTGTGATTTTGTTGACCATGTATTGCAGACATCAGTACTATAATTTCCCTCAGTGTGCTATTTATGCATCTTGCTGTTACATGTAATAAAGGAAGAAAACATAGGAAATGACCATAACTGGACAAGAAATACACTGCACAGTACAAGAGTGATGCACATTTTTGAAAACATGTGCAAGTGAAGCTTAGAGTATTTCTAATGCAGGAAAGTATAAAACTTATCTGGACATCATGTAAACAGTGGAGAAAAAGTATCAGTTTTTCATTCCACTCACTGAATCACCCAGAAATGCGCACTCACAGCCCAGAAAGCTAATGGGATTCTGGGCTACATCCAGGGCAGTGTGGCCAGCAGGTTGAGAGAGTGGATTCTGCTCCTTTGCTCTGCTCTGTTGAAACCTCACCTGGAGCACTATGTCCAGCAATAGGGTTTGCAACATCAAAAGGACATGGAGCCAATCCAGAGGAAGCCACAAAGCCGGTAAGAGCAGCTCCTCCCCTACAAAGACAGGCTGAGAAGGTTGGGGCTGTTCAGCCTGGAGAAGAGAGGGTTGAGTGGAGACCTCGTGGCAACCTGCCAGTATCTGAAGGAGAACTACAGGGAAGCTGGAGAGGCACTCTTTGACATGAACTACAGTGACAGGGCACAGAACATTGTGTACAAGCTGAAAGACAGTACAGTTTGGTTAGATGTATGGAAAAAATTCTTTACTATGAGTTTGGTGGAACAAATTGCCCAGGGAGGCTGTGTTTTGCTCCAACAGTGGCAGAGTTCAATGCCAGACTGGGCAAAGCTTTGAGTATCCTGGTCTAGTGGGAGTGTCCCTGCCCATGGCAGGGATGGTTGGGGTTAGACGATCTTTACAGTCCAATCCAACCCTTAACATTCTATGATCCTATTCTGCATTAAAAAAAATAGCATACAGTGACATCACTAAAGGTCCTGGTGAGGAATTTCAGAGGTGGAAACTCTTTTCATTTGCACTGTAGCAACTCAGAAATCAGTTCTCCCTCATCAGCTGTTTGAGGTTTAGTCATGCTTTATTTATTTTGCCTTTCATAGGAGCATATTTTTATAAATTGTTGCAGTAGACAAAGGACATATAACTTTTTTTTGTCTGGGATTAACAAGAGAAAATATGTAAATCAAGTATGAGACTCAATGTTAGAAACTGTTCTGCACTGTTAGAGATGCTTCGGTAGAAAATTCTAAGCTTATTCCAAGAACCTTCCATATAGTTAATCATGAGATTCAAAAAGTTTGGGAGGTAAGGGTAACTATGAACCATAATTTATAGACTGAAAGCAAATTAATTTTTCATATTCTATTTTTTGCTAACAGTGCCATGGGAAACAACTTTGCTTCTGTTACTTGAAGTTGCACTGAAATTGTTTCATGCAAGGATCTTTTTCTGAAAAATACCATCAGTATTGACACATTGACTAGCTGGAGCAGAAAGTGTTTGTTACATGTTACACTTTTCTTTCTCCAATTTAATAGGAAATTAGGAAGATTAATTTGGTCCCACTATCTACCTTAAGGGAGTAAGTAATGACAATTGATGCTTCAAAAGAGGGGTTGTTTTCATGCATTAGTTTCAAGATCACTCCTTGAAGCAGTTACTGCTTGTTTGAATAGAGACGACCAGTTTCCGGACAGGCATCAGCTCCTACTTCTAAAGCTTGCCAACCTTTGGTGGACTTCATAACTTGAAATTTCTTGAATAAAGTCTTATACAAAATGTAACTATTTTTCCATATCTAAAGTTTACTTAAAAAATATTAGTACATTCTCTTCTTCCTAAACCCCTTCAATTTTTCATTAAACATGCTTGCTCTAAATTCATTGCTTTATTCAACTGTATAAAACTAGGTGGATACAAATACACGAAGAATCTGAAGCATTTGGTTGTTATTAGTGTGGAGATAGTGGCCTCACACATACAAAATATTAAAAATACTTAGAAATGTTCAAGTGGTTTTTGTTTGGGGACTATACATGAAATCACAGCCGGTAATACAACAGATCTTTTTCTCTTTTATTTTTATTGTGCAGTACAATTTCAGGTTAATAAAACAAACAAAGACAATACTTTTATTCTCTAATCCCCACATTTTATTATTTTTATTTAAATATAACATACTATACATTGTTGCTCAGTGATTTTGGTATCCCTTTTGTTTTCTAAACCCCTCCCCCTGTTTTCCTTTTACTCAGGAGACTGTTATGCTCAGGGTGACAGAAAACAGAGCTTATGGTTGAGGATCTGGGATACTCTAATATCTGCAGTTTGCTCCCACTATAGTGGGCGTTACAGTATACCAAACACACAGGAATCATTGATTCCTTCAAGGGTTTTTTATTTTGGTTAATTTTCAGAAACCACTCTTCATGTCACAAATGGCTCCTGGCTCACTTTGGGAAAGTGATATTTCCTGATCTTGTCGTTTGAGCAGCATGGTGTTTTGAGTACTATGATAATATTTATGCATAATCCTCCCCTGACCAAGTCATCTAGGTAATTCTGTAAGAAGAGAATTTCATTTGTACCCTAAATGTTCTTTAAGTCGTCATTCAATACTGCATTCATCCAAACTCATACTGAAGGTTCAGTACGGGTGGTCCATTATGTCTTGTCAGTTTTAATTACTGATTACAAATTTGAACAACAGAAACTCGCTTTTATCGTGGTAGTTAAGTTTCGCTGTGAGCTGCAATTACATTTAAAATCTGAAATTCTTATTTCTCTTTCTAGAAAAATGTCATTTGTGAAGAAGAAAACTGGAGATAAAGTACCATGAAATACAACATCAGCTATCAACTAAAAATATATTGTCTTTCAACGAATTCCTAGTTTTAAAACAGCTGACATTATTTAAGGACAGGAAATATAATCTGACCATTTTGTATTTTATGGGAAAGCTTTTTTTTTTTGCTTTTTTATTTTTTTAAACAGCTAGTATTTAAATAACAGAGTAAGATTGAAGTGCTGGTTAAACATTGACTTAAATAAGTTATAGAAGATTCCAACAACACCAGCCTTTATAGAGGTTAAACATTCTCAAAAAGACACATTAAGCAAGGCTCTCCTTTGTACCAAAATACAGTCTCCAAACAATAAAAATAAAACCAACTTTTTCACAACGAGAAATATTGAAGATAAACTGCAGCATCAATATAATCTTATAGTTATCAGTTAAAGTATTTAAAACAAAATAATATTATACTACTTTTGTTTCTTACTAAAGACACTGCAAAGGCTTATTTATTTATTTAGTGGAATACAATGTGAAGACAGTGGTACAAATTGTTTGATGTACTGTTTTCTATTTATCTGCTCTAACAAAATGAATGTCAATATGGTTACACTGGTGAGCTATCCAGAGCTCTCTAAAATTACTGAGTAAAGCAAAATATAAAACAAACCTTATGTACCTTTAATTGAACAGACTTCATATTATGCTCAACTTTATTATACTGCAGTTGCTCAAGTTAAGCCACGGGATGAATAACACTTCATAAAAATGTGCTGGATATTATGTATTTTGAGCCTTCAGTTACTGTGATGGTTATGAAAGGCATGCTAAAGCTGGAAACCAGCACAGCTTTTTGGTTGGCTCTCATATATAATATACACGTGAGTAATAATCTCTGAAAAACACATGAGCATGATTTTGGATCTCCTGTCTTGCAGCCCTTAGTTAGACATCACTCCCACTATATGCCTGTGATTCTTCAAGTTGGTACCAAAGGCAAATGGGTTGAATGAGAGTATCAATTGAATAAGGTGTGCAGGACTGTATTGCCTTCTTGCTTTCCTTTCAGTGGCCAAACATTACACTTAGGAATTACACACTACTGTTTTATTTTTACACTTGCAGTCTCAGTGATTTTAACAGGGCTGACCACATCAGGTTCCAGCCCAGTGTGTGCTGCAGAATATCACACTGATAGCAGTGTGTTAGATCCCAGCTCCAAACTGAAATCAAAGTCAGATGAATATAAACACAGATGCATTGACACCCAAGTACAGATGTGGCCCCTTCTCTCAATTTCAAAATAGCAGAAAGACCCTTTGAACAAAGTATTTCTTGAAGGTTTTTCTTGAGTGCTGATAAGTACAAAAATTTCTCCAATATAAAGACACCCAATACCATAAATCCAAGCACTGCTTGTTTGGTCTTATGCTTAAGTGCAAGACAGTTTAGGAAAAAAATGGAGTATACACTCTAAATTCTGCCTTTAAAGCCTTGTCTAATACCTATTCTCTGAGTACTTTTGAGGTTCTGACATTTTACTCTATCAAACTCTCTGTGAAGTACTAAGAAAAAGGGAAAATAAGAAAGAAGCAAATGAAGAAACATTTCAAATAAAAAAGATATTTAACATCCTATTAAATAAATAACTTAGAGAGAAATAAAAAGAAATGAATTTAGGACATACAAGCAAACCATACTATTCATTTTGTTAGAACAGTTATACACTACTTTGCTTATCCTATCCATTCGTCCACAAGGCTTCTCCAGAAATGTCATTATTTGTGCATATGACCCAAGTGCTTCCAGTAAATGCTTGTGTGTCTAACTGTTCATTGAATCATTAGGCTTGAATGAGCAATTAAGGACTTTGATATGAGTTAGTATTCCATAAATAGCATTCCCCATGAAGATCACGCAACAGATTGTCTTATGTCCATCAAGGTCTGTTGCAGTGATTAAAAAAAAAAAAAAAAAAAGTTCACACTGGCAATAAATTCCATCCCCTTTGATCCAGCTTCATTTTGATTATAAGATATGACAACGAACTAAATAAAGGTATTTCATGTGCCAGCAATAAGTACAAAACCTTCAAAGGCTTCCCCTGCTCTCATTTCAAACATGCAGATGTCTGTGCTACTTCTCCGCATCTACCTTTTAAGAGAATTACCAAATATTCTTGACATAACAGCCTTTGGTTCAACCGCATCAAAAAATTAGTTTGTTCATCTATGACATGACTACCATAGGAAGAAAGTGAGCTGAAGTGTTTTTCCTTCTTGTTTTCTGTCCTCTCTTTGTGGTTCCCCTCCCATTCAGGGCCACAAACATTTGCCTTCCATTGTGCTTCCAATTTAAGGACGCGTATGTGTTATATCCATTTTCTTCTATTCTTTCCTTCAATTTGCAATCGCTATTAAACTCCTTCTGTTAAAAGAAGAAAAAACCCACAAATTCAGAACAAACATAATATTTCAACATACTGAAAGAAAATACTTTAAAAAAAAATGTTTTCAAAGACTGTAGTCTTTTGTATGTGAGACTCTTTTAGGATTCTGCACTGTATTTACACAAAAGTATCACTATGTCCACAGCATATAAAGCAGCATCAGTTAGACTACAAAAAGTGAAATTAACAAAAGATATAATTATCCAATACATAGATATAGCAGTTGAATGATATAATTCATTCAGAATTGAAATTAAACTTCCCTGTGTTGAAATATGGCAAGAATATTAAATCAAATTCTCAGTCATAAACTCAAAAGTATGAGGAAGCATTAATGGAATCATTAATCACATTTAAGTTCTAACAAATATAACTCTTAAATATCTTGAATGAGATTATTGATACCATACATTAAACAAATACTATTTCTTATAGGTCTGTTTCTTATTTAAAGTAAGAATCTTTGGACCACACTGGCAATGAAAAAGGGCTTTTTTGGGATAGGTGCAAATCACTGTTATGCTACTATCACAACTGATGTGATACCTATTCACTTGGATGACCTGGAAAGAGGCTTAGCCTAAAAAAGAATCATGTATGATCCCATACCTTATTGACTAAACAAAGCTGGAAGTAATTTTATGTATGGGACCAGGGATTAAGGTTTTCTGTTTTTAAAGGAGAACAAGTCATCTGGCTGTTAGAAGGAATCAAAAATACAAGCCTGTGTAAGCATGTAAGGGGACACTACTTTTTTCTTATACTGTTAAATATGATTTTACATTGATACACTTTTCTGTACTGAAGCCAAGAATAAATCTTTTCATAAACAAGTACTTCCTACATATAACCCCATCCAATTTGAACAAACTACTTATATTATATTTGGAAGGCTTTTAAAAGCAGGGTGTTGGAAATATAATTAATTTAAAATGAAAAATCATGATTTTGTTGTTTCTGCATTTCAGAAAATAAGATGTAATTTCACAGCTCAGGGAGAAACAGGTCAGAATCTCAGGGTTTCATATAATAACTGCATGCACTATTTTCAATAGGATCATGAACAGGACAAGAAATAAGTCTGAATAGTAAATCAAGGTTCATGTTAATAAAATCAAGTCAAAATATATTTTACATACCTATTAATTTAAATTAGAATTTCTAAACTAGTTAATGTTAAGTACTTTGATACAGTGAGAATTCTGTGTGTACAGTTTATGTATCCCTTAGTGGCTTCTATGACCATGGAAGACCTGCTTGATGGAATTGCATACATTCAAATTCTATTTGGCTCCCAAAGTACTCTTTAACTCTAGGACTGGTAATTATTTGAACAATGATCAGTGGGGAAGACACTATCAAGACAAGACAATACAAGACCACTATAGACATTGCCTATACTCACAAAGATACCATATAGATAATTTAACAGTTATTTTGTATAATATGTCACCTCTGGTGTCAAGGTATTAAAAAGGCAGATGCTCATCAATCACAGTTCTAAACCACAGTAACTTTTATCTGCCAATTTGTCAAAAAAGCTTAAAGAAGCTCATTTTGTTAAAGAAACCCAATAGTGAGTCTTCTTTCCCCCTCATTTTACCGAAATCAGTCAAATGGAAAACTATTTGATTAACACAGAAGGAGCTTTGCTTATTTTCCTAGATGCAGAATTGTACTGAAATCCAACTTTTACTTCTATTTGTAGATAACAGAGAAAAGGTGATGTTGTGATGTGCTTAAAAAGTCTTACTGGCAGGGGTCTGAATGCTACACAAGACTGCTTTGCTCATTTCAAATAAATTTCAGCATAAGCCTGCACCAATGTCTATTGTACATGTGCTCAAGGGTGTTTTTACAATTTTTATTGGTTCTGGTATTCATATCCATCTACAAGCTGCCACGCTGTAGTAATACGAAGCTAACTGCAAATCCCGGGATTATGGCAAAAATAATGACAGAAGCATTCTTGAAATAGCTAAAGTATTATGGAATAGGTTTTGATAAATCATTATACTGTGATTTTATGATGTGAATATTGAAAAATTATCTCAGCTGGAATTAAAAAAAAAGGCTTCCCACATTCGTATCTTCCTGTCAACGCTATTTCTAATACACTATGAATTACTGAATCTTATGGCAGCAATTTCCATCTATGGTACATGAAAGCTGTCTCAATGTCTTTTGTACATATATAGTGTTGGAATAGACTCTAAATAGACTCACACCACACCAGGGAAGGCTAACAACTGTGGTAAGAAAGCCTGTCTTGGGCTTTGGGACGGCCCATCACATATTACTGAAGTGTGCAACTAGAAGTCTGAATTGAAGATGACTGATGCTAAAACCTTCACCTATGCTTCACTGAAGCAAACCCATGATCAATGACTGTACTGAATAACTCAGTACACGGTTTTCTCTCTCAATAAGCACTGATCATCCTGTATTTCTGAACAGTAGAAATCTAAAAATTAAATCTACATTTACAGGAATACAAGAAAAATTTCTTTGTTCTGGTCTTTCCTTAATGTGATTCTTTGACACTCTCACAGCATTTAGAAAGTCAGAAGTCTGTTGTTGAACCGTAAGTAACTAACCACAGTGGAGGTGAGGGAGGACAGATTATATAGCTTGTATGAACAAAATACACTCTGTTTCCTTAAAACAGAGGGACAAATGACTAGAGGCTCTTTGAGTCTCACTTGAGATTGTCATTACTTCACTGTTCTCAGCAGAAATAGGAGGCTTGGCTGCATTGCTCAATGATAAACTCAGTCCCTATATGTGACCCCATTTTTATAAACCATATGGATGATCTGAACATTAAGCAACCTGCAATTTTGCTCATAACCTTTCCAGGAACTGGAACAACATTGCAAAATTGCAAACCAAACCAGATGTAATACCAGAATAATCTGGTGCTTGTGTCGTCATGGGGATGTATGGTTATACATGGATGTTATGGAGTATTTGAGTTTAGTTAAATTTACAGATCATATTGCCTTCTATTAAAAATATTTGGATAGTTTCTGAGTTTTCTTGGGTTGGTCTGTTTTTGTTTGGTTCATTATTTTGTTGTTTGGATTTTTTTCCCCTGAAAGTCCCAGTACCCCCAAATTTACAGAAATTAATTAATACAAATTAAGTATATGTGGACAACTTCCAAGTGTTACCTGAATTCTGCTCAGACAAAACTTATCTGCTGATATTTAAGTTCATGTCTCTCTGTAGTGTCCATAATCTTTTTCATTAATAAATGTAGTCAATTTAAAGTCTGCTACCATAGGAATCTTCTTCAAAGTTTTAATTTAATGATTCGGTGTGTTTACTCCGAGTAAGCTCAAGTTTCCATGATTTCAGGCACACTTTATCCCTCTCTCCCCCAGCCTCAAATTGCTGCTAAGTGTGATTGCACTGTTGAAAAACCAGGGAAAACAAGCCCTAAAGATTACATTTTGTGAGACCTGTTCTAGTGAGCACTCCTTAGTAAGCAGTGAGACTGAGGCAGTAGGCATGATAAATCCCAGCAGCTATGTTGGTATGACATGAGCTTAGGAAACAACAGGAAGCTTCTGGAGAGGGGTGATCCTGGTTTATCAGAGGATGAAATTCTGATGAACAGCTCATTTCAGTTCTAATTAGTAGCAATACAGAGACAAGCAGTGTTTTCAATAGGCAAGAAAGGGAACTGTGCTGACTCCTGAAATCCATTTGGAATGTAAAAAAGGTACTTACAGAGCCGTAGACTTTTCCTTTTTTGTTCATGGCTAAATAGTAGTTGCTCTTAATAGACTTAACCGCCACAACTCCAATTTCTACAGATGTTATCTCCAATATGCCTAAAAAATAAAAATTGAGGTGTTTAAACACTTTTACAGGATTTTATCACTGTAGAAAAGACAATAAACCTGAAAAATACTAAACTTGTAATATTTATGGCCAACTGACAAAAAGATTTAACAGAAGCATTCTTTAAACCACTGCAAGAATCCAAAAAAACGTTTTGTCAATTAACATGTATCCTAACCCTGCATTTTAAACCCCATAGATACTGAAACAACACCATTCTTCTTAGCATAGATTTTATGAAAATTTATCGGAAAAGACATTGAAACCACAGCATCAAATTAAATATATAGCATATGTCAATAGAATATTGCATTTTCCCCAATCTTTAAAACCCTTGGTAAATAATTTATTCCTTGTAGAACATTTAGATAAACTAAATCTCTTGGTTGCACTGAGCTGATAAATTCACTCTTAGCAAGTGTGTTGACAATGTGGGAAAGACCAACACTAATGGCCACACTATCTTTGTCTTCCAGATATCAGAAACATTTTGCTCTGTTTGTGATAAATATGATTTCTGACTCTCCCTTCCAAACAGACTCTTTCTGGGACACTGGATGGCTCAAGGGACCTGTAATGGGAGATAACACCTTTTCATCCCTGTTTTCTGCCCAGAAGCATACTGATATGGGAGTAGGAGGTTGCATGGCTGGCTCCAACATTTCTCCTCCTGACATTTATGTAGCAATAGTTGGATCAATAGCCTGACTAAATGTGGTTCACTAAGGGTGCACCAACAGAGAAATTACAGGAGGGGCAAAACTGTCCTCCTTGATTAGGTTGTGATAGTTTACATACAACAGGGCCACGCCATTGATAGAGGCAGATCAGGGAGTCCATATTTGCAGGGCTCTAATCTGTATTATTCTTAAAATGTTGCTCATTTTCACACCAAAGAAAAGCCAAAGTTGCTTTCTTGATCTTCTGAGAAAGCATTGTTACAGAGGACTGAGCAGCTCTCCCATGGGACATGTGCTAAAGTAATTGTGCTCAAAATCAGAGTAAAGTGAACTAACTTGTGGATGGCAAACTATTAGAGGGCAAGAATGTGATGCAACCACTGCTACTACACCATGAATGACACTTTTTTTTTTTTGTATTTTCTATGCCAAAAAGTGATGAGAAGAATTTAGCTAATTCTTTCTACAGAATTGTATTCTGAACTGCGTCTGGATCCATTTCTAACACCAGTAACAAGACAAAAAAACAAACCATAACACAAACAAATAAGCAAGAGAAATACTGGCATAACATGTGCCATTATAAATTTATATGTTGAAAGGGATTAAACGGATTTAGATTTAGCCATAAACAATTGCAACAATAACATCATATTAGGCTATTTCAATTAACTATTTCACTAAGAGCTGAAAGACAACAGTGCCTAAATAAGAAACTTGTACAGAATTGACCCATTTTAAGTGTCTTGCACTAGAATGATGGACACCCCTGCTTTTCAGTAAAATGCTTAAATAAAAGCAATACACGTATTCCTATAATCAATGAAAATATAGTCTGGTTTTTCTGGTATAGTTTGTCTGCAATTTCACACTCTATTATATTCCTAGTGGAGCAGCTGTATGGAGGTCAATAAAGAGAAATGTTACTACATTTACATTATATCCACAACAACTAGCTTGATTATAGCTATAATATAATATATATATTATTGATGAAGCTATTTGGTTTTAGCTATATATAGCAGAATTGTTCCAAATTATTACTAGGTTGACAATATGATCACTAATGATCCTGGATATGTTCTCACTGTGTACATTCTGTGTACTTGAAAATTGAAAAATATGTAAATTTTGTTGACAGTTTTGCATATTCTATCCTCTACAGAATTTCTTTTGGGAAAAATGGAAATTTTAATGGATGTTTTTCTTTCAAATGAATTTAATTTTTATCTGTTAACTCTTGGTAATAGGAACCTAATTTGATACTTTGCTACTCTCTCTAGTCCCCCAAGAGCTACCTGCTAATTGCAAGCACAGTTACAATCTAGATTTTGTCTAGGTTGCAAATTATTTGCTGCTATTTACATATTTTCCCAGAAGAAGAACCCCAAATTTGATGGAAATAATTTGAAGGTAAGAGGAATCTTTCATTGTTTTAAGTGATGTAGACAAACTTCAAAGATCAGCGGGACAGCATCTACTCATCTGACATGAATCTGCAAGAAGGCCTAAGAACTTTCTAGAACTTTGAAATAATTAATTTGAATAAAATAAGTAAAATGCATTTGATGTAAGGGTGAAAATATGCATTTGATTATTCTTGAAGAATTATTAAATTCAGCAGGAATATATTGAAAAAGGAAATTGAGACATACAGTATGAAGCTTAAAACGACAGTGTTTTCATTTTTTTTCAGCTTCTTTGTCTATTCCCAAGAATGTTAACTTTTTGTTGAAGCTCTTTTTTCTTTTCTTTATGACTGAAACAAAAAAGGCATTTCAATATACTTCCTTGCATGCTTCTTGTATCTGATTTTATACCATTGCTTGGGCTTATGCATTTTGATGCCTTAAGACATAGCTCCAAGAAGATGTGTAAGGTAAATAATTTCCATGGATTTATAATTATTCTTGATTATAAGCAGTGCAAAAAATTAATTTTATTGGGGTAAAAGTCTTAGGAGCTATTTATTCTGCTTTCATGCTACTTAGGAACCTGGAAATGAAAATAAATTAATTTAGAAAAAATCAAAATGCTCTGGCCTCTATTATGGTTTTAAACCAGATAGCACACTATTATTTTACAGCCATAGCTCTGTAAAACCCAACAATTACAACTAATCCCCATTGACCACATCCACTGAAAAAGCATAGCTTTCAATACCCAAACCATTTCCAATTCATTATAATTAGAAAGATTTCAAATATCAACTTGAGATGTGCCCTGTAGCTATGCATGTGCTCTCTTAACAGGTCCCAAAGGCTTTAACCATATTCCCAATAGAACACAAATGTATTTACCTTAAATAAACTCTATTTTTATAGTTTATAAAAGTGATTATTATACGTATTGCAACAGAAACCTGTTTGTCTTCTTACCCTTTACACAGAGGGTCTCTAAAAACTACAAGTGAAAATTGTGCTTCCTTGGTTAGCTATGTTAATTGGAAATGTCCTATGTTTTATAAAAATGCTAATTATATGAAGAAAAAAAGTTACAAAATATCCTAGAAACTGGATGAAATTATGTCAAGCAATTCTCAGGAAAGATAATTTGACAGAAAATCAGATCTATTGTCAAGGCAGAAGCACAGGGGATGCAGTCTGCAACAAGAAACCCTTGATTCTGGGACCCAGTTCAGTTTCTTTGCAGTGTGAGGCAGTGGTCATTTCTCTGTATTTGCGTCATTTGTGCAAGGAGTTCTTATAAATACATTTAAAACATCTCCAATACTAGTAGCAGCTCTCTCCATGCAGGAGAACAGAACCACCATGCATCTCCCTACACCTTTCAGATATTGTCTCAGATATGTAGCAATCTACAAAGAATCCTGCCTTCTGAGTTTTCTTCCATTTGCAAAAATATTGTAGATGAAGAGTGAGTTCAGCTGGAGAGAATGTGATGGTGACTGAGAGCATGTGAAATCTTTTGGTTTCCCAAATAGTGACAAGAAGGGCCCATGAAGGAAGCTGCAGCTCTTGGTTGGTAACTGGAGAAGACAGGGCTTTGTGCTACTGCAGCTGAGACTAAACTGACTTTTCACAGCTTTAGTGCCCTACAGGGAATTTCTGTGAAGCTGGCTTGAGCCAAAACAAGCTGGTGTTCAGGTGTAATGTTGAAGACATTGTGGTTAAAAAAGATGTTCTTAGTAGCTGTCTTGAAAAAATGTGGTTTGAAGCAAATAGATTTGTTGGATGTAGTTGTGGAATAGTGAAGTGCAAAGGTATATGTGGTCACTGCCTCTGTTTCCACTCTGTTTCATCAATTACACCTGTACAAAGCCAGTTGAAAATATCCCCAAATGACAAGTTATACTGGTATTTCTATATTTACCTGTATTTAGTGATAACAAAAAAGGAAGATGACGGATTAATAGATAAAAGAAAACATAGGAAACTGAAGATGGGAACCAAGTCTTGCCTTTGAAAACTTTTTCAATTAACCAAAGTAGTTCCACTGAAAGGCAATCTTACAGACTTTGTGCTTGACTTTGAAAGGGAGCTTAAGATACAAATCACACAACCCACAGTGCTGCTGCTATGGTCAGAAATCTCAAATAATAACCAACCTAAACCATAACGTAAGCTTAGACTTAAAAAAAAGTTTATTTATGGTTAAACCAGTTCTTTGTTTTATATTAACACTTGATATTTTTGAGACTACCATTGTCCCTACTCAAAATCAGAAGTTAATAGACTGAAAGATCACAAAACAATCTGCTAATGTGTCATATTTAGATCAACTATAGCCAAAATATTATTGCCCCATTAATTTTTCTGTCCAGTGCCCATACCTAATACATTTGGACAAGCCTGAGATATGTATTCAAACTTCTGAAAAGTTATTGTAACAAAACCTCTACCTTCCTATATCAGCATAGTACCAGTATAAGAAGTGACATCTTCACAGTGCATAAAAATCAGATAAAAGACTAATTATTAAAGCCTATTCTCAGATCCACACAGTCTGCTCCAACTTCCTTTTCTACTGCTTTCATGGCTTTAACTTTGGAGCAGAGCACAGATGTCTCCATTGATTGTTCTCTGTAGACCAAACAAATTGAAGGGTGTCACCTGGGATGAGAGAACCTCCTAGTGATCAATAGTGAGAGCTGTTGGTTAGCAAAGGAGGAGTTTAGGTTTAGCTACAAAATTGGCAGGAATCAATTTAGCTAGTATACCTCTTGACATGTAACAGAAACAATTAATTCAGGATCAGTTAGCCTACATTTTCCCTCTGGTCAGTGAAGACAGGCAACTTCAAAGGACAGTTCTAAATAACACTACTCCCCCTACTAAGTTTCCAAAGCTAGGTGTTTTAAACTGAAGCAAAAGAAATGCTGGAAGTGACTCTGAGGACACATCTGTTCTGTCAGTTATGATGAGTTCAGATGTCCTCTCAAGGACACCCTGTCTGTCACTTTCATCACTAACACACAAGCATGTAATCAGATTTAGCCAAAGTGCTAGGGAATATAAACATGTTTTCTTCCCTCAGGTGGATTTAATTCATGCTGTTGAGATGGGGTAGCTACACATAGAGCCAACTGTACCTGGTTCTGTTAATCAGAACTCAGATTTCTTGAGCTCTATGTTTTGAGCCAAGATGGGAAGATACATAAACAGCTGCATGACTATTGATGGAAAATTTTGATGTCTGAGCATCCAGCCTGCTTGACCCCATCACTGCAAGATTTTGTAACTTTTAGATTAGACACAGACAGTGTATGAATACATTATCAGATCTGGTTTTGGGACAGAGAAGCTGTAAGTGACGACTCATACTAACCAAAGAAGAGTAGTGATTCATATGCCAAGAGTAAAAATGGAAAACAAAACACCACCACCATCACAGTATAGTACATATGATTAGATGCAGGGTTGTAGTTATCTGATTAGATCTCTTGACAAAGATGGCTTGAGGAGTTTCAGCCCTCCCTTCCTCCAGCTTCTTTTTCCTGCCTCTGTGCTGAAGTTCACCAACCCTTCAAATGTAACTGTTTGTGGAGCAGCACTATAAACAAAATCATTGGAATGATCTGGCTTGGAAAAAACTCTCAATAGAAAACAAATCAACCTAAAACCCTAAGGACTAAACAATCCAAGTTTTTTCAGTCAGTTTTAGTCATATATATTTTCTAGACCTTCCAGTGCTCTCTTTTTGGTCTCTTTCCAGTTGGCTAATTTTTTTGAACCGAGGTGCCCAAGACTGGACCAATGTTCTAACTAAGGCCTGATGGGTACTGACTTGAGCAGAATGACTACTTCATGTGTTTATAAGGAAACTTGGATCCTAATCCAAATCCTAATCGAAACTTGGCAGTCTGTGTATGTTTCCATTTTGTAGACAGGACCAGGCACTCAGGATTTCTGCCAAATCTTAAATTTCCATGTCTCCACAGAAACATGCAGGAGAATGGAAAGCTTAAAAGTGAGTAGTACAGCTCAGTACATTTTCTGAGAGCTGTGTGGATCTGCCTATTTTAACCTGAGTGAAATCCCAAGTTATCTTTCAAATTCATGATTACTGTATTCACTTCCTGCGTTTTACCACTTGTGTAAGATTCAAAGTGAGTAACTTTAACTGGAAGAAACTGGATAGAGCTAAAGCTCTTCCGTTTAATGTCCATCCTAACAGACTAGGCAGGGATAACAGACAGTTGCACTGCAGAAGAAAAAGTCCAAATGCATGGTGAGTGACAGAAGTGTCCGCACATCACCTGCAATCTGTCCTTTCCCTCCTGGGGAAGGGAGGAGCTTCTAGCTGCATGGAATGTATGCAAAAAGAACTAATGGGTAGAAATTAGCCAGCAGATACCATACCTATATTTGCAAATGGGGTGCAAAAGATCATTTCATGGAGCCAAGCAGTATTTAGACACAGACAAGTATGAGCAGATGGAAGTGAGCCAGGGTGCTAAAGCAGTCAGGGTATGTACAAATAGATGAAAAAAACCCTTATGAGACATTGTAGAGACGTCTTGGGACAGGAAACCCAGTGTGCTGCAATTTGTCTACCAACAATCTTTATCCAAATCACAAGTTTGTTGTCTGCTGCTGAGACACATACTGTGGCTGTTATTCTAGCTAAGGCTGCTAGGACAACAGCTAAGTGAGACAACAGCTCTCTTTCATCTGTTTTGTTTCATTTCGGACCTCATTTGCTCTTATGATGGAACTTGACTCCTCTTTGTGCAAGAAAACAGGACTGGAAAAATATCGTCTATTATTTTATCTCAAAAACTTATCTTATTGTGGAAGGTAGGAGACAGAAGCATAAGCTGCATAGCTATCACAAAGCTTGGCAGTGTGCATTGCACTGCCTGTGGCAGGTAGGATCTTCTCCTGAACCTCTATGAGCATAATGTCTTTGTAATGAGGTAAAACAGAAAAAAAAAAAAAATAAAAAAATCATAAACTACAACAGGCTCCTCTTTAAAATACCAGAACTGAAAGCAGTTTCTAGCAGTATTCTACTACTGCTATGTTTCTCTGGGAAAACAAGGATGTTTTAGTGTATTCCCTGAAATCAGAAAGTTGCCAAACACACTAATCCACAACATCAATTAGTTGTTGGTTCTAATGGTTTATGTCTGTCTTTGCCTCACACAGGAAGAAGGAATCCATGGTATTTTAAAATATGGGATCCACATGTTTATAGTGAAAGATTACCCCTGGACAGCTATAATGATCATTCTTTTTCACATAATTATATTTGGTGGTAGTTACTCATCAACACTTTCAGCAGTTTTCTTCTGTAATGCCACAAATATTCCTAATGTTACTTGATCATAACAATCACTTTTGCAAGAAAGCTTTATAGGAGCTCAGGGAACAGAATGAACATCTGAGAAGTGTAGATTATGGTAACTGTATGGTATGGGTAATCAGTATAAAGAAAATCAATGCAAAGAGTATTTCAGTGTATCTAAAAATTCCTTAAAATTCACATCTGTTTCTTGTCCCTTCTAGCTTTTTTTCTCCAGAACTTTTTTCTTGGCCAGCCTGGATATGATCAAATGAAAGGCAGGCTTCTGACCTTAATACTGATATTTGTATCGTTTGGGACAATGCTGTATATGATTTGATGGGTGATTTTGAGTAGCTCATAACCTGGTTGGTACCATGCAAACAAACTACTGTCTAAACTTTTTTAAACAAAATATTTATTGAAAGACGCAATTGTTATAAAAATTGTTGTTCAACAGTCTTGGAGTAAAGAAACAGAAATTAATTGCATGTTGTTGCTATATGAGAAGATATAAAGGCCAAAATTTAGCAGCTGAAAAGAACTTGGTGACCTCTGATCACCAATTTAATGGTTTAATGGTTTAATCCATTAATCGCTTTGTTTTCTCTGACATAAAAAATTTTGTATACTTAATTCAGCTTAAATGAAAAGCAGTTAAAAAGACAACATTTAATAACTGTATTATTCTTGTTACAATGCTATGTAACCCACTTCTCAACATTTAATGCTGGATTTATACTTCGTCTTACCTATACTGTGCATTTCCTTCTTCATCAAAGGTATGCAGAAAAAGCATGTAACAAGGTCTGTACTCTAGCACACATATGTAAACTATGGTCTGCTATAGTGCAAGCACCTGATATATGTCTTTCACAGTGTTTTCATCTTTAATACTTGACTGTCTCTAACCTGGTTAGACCTGGTATCTTCAGACTGCTAGTACAAACAGTTCTTTTTAAACTTTGATGAGCACTGATAAGTGCTGTCTTCTTAGGCATTCATTCAACACCTCATAAAAAAGCAGGATTACAAAATCGTCAATCTTGCACAGAAACTTAAAAGGCTGATCTGAAGAGCACAATCACTTCACACCCTTCTGCTTTCATTATCTTCAAGTCTCCTTCTATATTGTTTCAATCTTCCCTGCTGACATCCTCAGATAGCAGCTAACATGCATGTTTTGCACACAGGATTATGTGACCTAATTGCACGTGCTTGCTACTCATGTCTTTCCCTTTTGTAAAAACTATTGTTCCCTAGCCTGGATTGCTGAAATCTTTTGGGGCTCCTTTTCCTTGAACTGTGTAAGTGTGAGCACAAATGCTCACAAAACTATGCTTAGGACACTTAAAAGACAGCCCACATAGTTTTACACATACCTTATGTCCAGTTTTTCTGTTCAACATTCTGGAATTTAACAGCACAAATCATGCTCAGCCAACCAACCCAAATCAACCACTCAACTGACAGTAAGTGTGATTTGTGCTGTCAGACCAGCAGAATCTGTGTCAGGAAACGTGTGGAGGGCAGGCAAAAAATGTCCCATCTTTTCTACATATTTCTGTGTCAGGTTCAGAGATAGTTTCGCTTACACCACTCTCTAACACTGCATAGGGGACCTGTCCTTAGGCCATTTGATGAAAACTGTCTGACAATCAAATTCACACCTTCTAGGGTGGGTCTGGTGTGTCCCTGAGAGGGCTCAGAATATTACCTCTAGAGTCTTTACCGGTATGTCAGACACACCTGTGGATTTTCTGTTCTGAGTGTCTGATATATTGTGAAGACTGCGTGGCAGCCCACCAGTTTGCTCCTTGTGTAGTCTGATGGCAAGGCCATGTAGGCACTGCTTTGCTGCTGCTGGCATCAAACTGATAAAAACCAAAGGAACTAAGACTGGCTTGGTCTCGCTTATATGGTCCCTGCAGTGAATTATATCAAAAATTTTGTGGAAGTTGATCCTAATAGAGAATAGTTCATGGCAAATAAAGCTAAGTGTGAACTAACGTGTGCAGTGTAAAACAGGAATGCTGGATCCAGCACTCATCTTGGGAAATATGTTCTTGAGAGTGTGGACCTGCAGACAGCTTTGGAGATGAGAAGCCGAAGAACAGAACTGCCATATGATGGGATTTTGCATATGAATGCAGAAACACCTGAGAATGTCAGATCAGTGGTGAGCATACTCCTTGTACAGACTGCACAGACATTAAATGGAAAACTATCTACAATTGCTTGTGCCTGACCAGCTCAGTAATTTTATTCCAGATTCCATCAATTTTTCTACTTTTCTACACATTGTATAGCTGATGTATAGAAGACAATAAATAAACAAGTTTTGAGTTGAAAATAGAGGAAAAAAGTAGTAATTTTTCTCAGGAAAGTTATTAACAAAGTACTAGTATTTTCTGCCCACAGTGTATTCATTAATGATTTACAGCAATGACACAAAAACCCCTGCTGATTATACTAAATTATTCAAGGTACTAAATCTGAAGGAATTGGAAATAATTGCAAAAGACTCTCAGAACCCAAGCTGATAAGGCAATAAAATATGAGAAAAAAATTCAGTGTAGGTGAATGTTGTAAAAATAGATGGACACAAGAAAAATAATGTTAGGTTTATAAACATAGAATGTGTTACAGAATGGCTTATGGTCCAGTTGCTATCTCTTGGTCTATAATAACTACTAAAAAAATTAGGAATTTACTGGAAAGAGTAGGGAATTTTTAGGAAATGAAAAATACAGCCACAAAGTTTAAATCCAATCGTGTTTGCAGTTTGAATGCAAATGCTACCCTTGTCTCTTGTCTCCTAAAAGATAGAACAGAACTGGAAAAGCTACAGGAAAGAGCAACATACATGATCCAAAGTAAGGATTAACTAACACTTGAGAAAGAAAGAGCAACATACATGATCCAAAGTAAGGATTAACTAATACTTGAGAAATAACTAAACCACTGGGGTTTACAGGGTGCAACAGAAATTTCTTCAGTAGTGAAAATCTGTAAAACTGCAGGTAACTTTGAGAAAATGAAAAAGGAGCTACTGTGCACTGAATCTTAAATAAAATTACTGTCCACAATTTAATGTTTAAAACAAAACAAATTATTTTTCCACACTTGTTAGGTTACAGCAGTCATTGTTAGGATGTCAGTTAACCTAAGCTGAAGAAGCAGTCAGAGTAATTAATTCTGCAAATATGTTCCTAAGACAAGTAAATCAATACCATCATTAGTCTCTGAGTTGCACACTGATGCACACTAGGGAAGTATAGCAGACAGTTAGCACTGTATGCTTGTTCTTTGCCTCTTGGGGCTTCTTCTGCTGCTACTGTCAGAGACAGGAAACCAGAGTGACCTTTAGCCTGAAGCAGTGGAGTCACCCTTTAATTCTTACATATACATCCCCCTATACAGAGATATGAAAAAAAGCAGAGAAGCAGCCAGCAAAGACCTGTCAAGAGAAAATTCCATTAAATCTAATTTGATTTTACAACAGCGTAACAGGTCACGTCATGAAAAGGGCTATGAAGTTAGGCTTTTGACAAAACCAGATTACATTATCATAAATACCCTAGTTCAGTAGAAATTTATTTTAAGTAGGATGAAAAACAGGCTAGAAAACTGTATTTAGACAATCATTGGCAATTATTCACTGCAAAAATGGAATGAAGTGCTGAGGAAACACAAATACAGGATGAAGAAAAATAAGATAACTATTTTGCAGAAAAGTTTCTGAGTGGCTACTGATGTACCATGTGGCCTTGATGGAGTAACTTTGAAAACAAATAGCTTTGTAGCATATCTAAAGATGATGGAAATGCAAAAGAAATTCTTTCCATATAATGCAGCATTTAGAAGGATTCATCTGATTTCATGCTCATTTCTAAGGGCATATCTAAGAAGGGCAACTAGCATAGTGATAGGCATAGAAAAACAAGATTGGTAATTGAAAGTTAAATAAAGTTATCCTGTTTATCTTAGGAAGAGGAGAATTGGGAGGAAAAATAGTAACAGTAACTTTCAAATACTTTAAAATTTCTGAGAAGAAAAAGGAATATTCCATGCAAGAGACAACAGAAATAATGGGCTTAACTACGCAGAAGAGTAAGAGAGGATGTTAAGAATAATAAGATTTTAATAAGGGTGATAAAAACTCACTTTATTCATTAAAGATGCTTTGGAGTGTGTGCAGACTTTAAGAGCAGGTGATAAAAGTGTCCAGCTGAGTTGATGATAGATACATTGTGGGACAAGTGGATGTACCACATGATCTCTTGAGAATGCTTCCAAGCCCATAAAACTGTGTTTTCACACACAGGAAGTCAATCAATTATTTCTGAATGTATTGGACTTACTACACTATGGAGCAGTATTTTTTACAGTATTTGCATGGTGTACTGCTGATTTTTGACTACAAAGGAATCAGTCAAAACTACTGTATGATCTTTCTGATTAATGCACTGGAATTCCAGAAGCATAAAGAAACATTAAAAGGCCCAGGCAGCAGCAGAAGATGGTTCAGATATGTGGTATTCCCAGGCAATAGCAGGAGTGTGATCATTTACATTATGCTCACAAAAAATTCAAGACTGTAAATGTTTTGCATTGCCTTGTGTTTATAGTTTACATCTACTTTAGACACTTGCCTCTAAATTGTGAGATTTATGTCCCTCATAAATGAAGAACCCCATGTTCTTCATTTGCTTATTTTATGCTTGTGATCTGATCAAATGCAACATTAACCATATTTCCTTTTTGTTTTATTAGAAACCACTCAAATGCTGCAGTTAGTGCTGTTTATATACGAGGCATTAATTTCTGTAAATAAGTAATAACTGACAACCATATTAGTCCTTAGATGTGAAGGGGCTTTTAAAAACAAAATAAAAATATATTTGAATACTGGTAAATCCTACAGAACATGTGATTCAGTACATGAAAACTGGACTCTCAACTGAAGTTCCTACAAGAATTACTAAGTTGTGGGTCTCCTTTCCCAAATCAGGCTCACAGACAGCAAGTATCCACAAGGCAAAGCATGAAGATACCATGTATGAATACTTGATTCTTAATGGCCATGTTTTTCTGCCTATCTCTATTAATTTTTTTTTCTATTCTTTACTTTCGGTAAAGTTCTTTACTTTCATTTCTTTACTTTACAGTGCTTCTTTTTATCCTCAAGCCCATACTGTAATCTCCTCCCCTTTCCTTGTAGACACTAACAAAATAACTTGACAGAAAAAGAGTAAGTTGAAACATATGACTAAGGATCACAGTGGCTTCCTTTAATCTCTCAGACTATTTATTTACTTTACATATTTTGCTGTTTTAAAAAGTTTTTGCCAAGACCATGCTTTGGGACCTCCTTGCTGGTTTTAAACTAACACAATAAACAACAGTTACAACACTGCTGAGTCTATTGTCATGCATCTGCTCAATCATAATTCACTTCCATGCAAATACAGAGCAATTGAACTGCCTGACCCCACTCAGTCCCACCAGTTACATTCTGAGCTGCCTATGAAAACACAAAAACCTTCAGAGAGAGCAGAAGATAAAAATCTGGAGGGAAAGATGGAAGAAATTTTTGTATAAGGGTAAAAACTGTATTTTAAATATTTTCTTTGTTATAATAATAGGATAACACAATTTGAAACTATTTGTGTTGATTTTTGATTTCCAGGTCTCATATGTTTCGCTTACATAGTTGACCACCAGCAAATGCTCTATAAAATCTTTAACAGGACAGAGCTGATTCTTATTGGCAAACCACCTTTTCAGTTCTCTGGTATCAAAATGGAACAGTTGTGTTGCAGAGGGATATAGCATCTTGCCTTACATTTCTCAAAGCTTACAGTGACAGTGCTAAAATACCAGCTGACAAGATCCAGCGTCTACTGACCTCAAAAATCCCTTCTAATTGATCTGACAACTTTAAATATCGATCTCTGATGTCAAAAGCAACAATTCCTGTGCTAATGGGGTACATGAAAGGGAGAAGTGTGGCCACATTCCTAAAGAAAGACAAGATGCATGCAGTCAAGAAGATGGTGGATTTCCAAAGAGTGATAAATTTATGCCAGATTTACCTTTCCTCCTCAAATTCCCTTTCATCTGGACATGTCAGACAAATGTGTAAGTGACCAGGATGTCACTATTCTCAGCTATTTCACCATTGTTTGCTCAAAAACATTTTAAGTCCAATGCTCAAAACCAGAAATGTTTTAATGGGAAGTATGCTCTGTTTTAGAGGCTTCAGAGAAGGCTTATCTCTTCTTAAAGGTGTTACACATAAAACCAGCAATCAGTACTATCACAAATTGTACTACAATATAATTTGCAGCTTATACTTCAGCAATTTCTAATTTCTGTGCTACTTCTGGAAAAACATACATGGCTTGGAAAACTATACAAAATACATTCTTGCAAATCTGTAGCCAGTGGTGGATTAAAATCTACCATTTTCTTAGTGCAGAACTAAAAATTTTCAACTTCTTCGATTTCTTGCCTTGTTTCTCATTGGAACTAGATCTTCATTTACATGAAAACTCTGAGTTATTCATTAATGAAAGTGTATGAAAATTTCCAGCACAAGTGAAAGTTATTAGGAGAAGCCAACAAAAGCTTCACTTCAAGAAATGTGGCTTATGTCTCAGTAAAAAGGAGGTAAGGCAAATCACTTATGGATTTACCATGGGACCACTCTAAAATGTCTTCCCACTCTACCCTTGTAAAAAGATTTTTATCATGTACATCAAAAACAGGTCATTACCTCTGTAAGTGTTAACAGACATGCCCCTGAATGCCATTCTGCTTATTTTTTACATATTAGCATACATATTACCACACCTGAAAGCGTGTGACCCTCATTGCAGGATCATTAGCAATCAGAGCCAGTAAGATCAGTTTGGGAAGCCAGCAAACACTTGATTCAGAGGGTTGATTGATTTGTTGCAGTGACCTTGCAGAATAATAGCAAAACTTAAAAGAGGACCCTGCTATCTGAAATCTGTCAGTGTTTTATCTGGTGACAAGACAATAATTAAAAAAAACAAATTTTCCTAATTATCTCAAATTATTTTAATATCAGCATCTGATTCCCAGCTTAACAATTCCTATGTTCTTGGACATAGCAGAGATTTCTAGATGCCTTTTCAATTCAGACAATATTCCAGGTTGAAAAAGCCTTTGAAGGCTACTGATCAAAACCCCAGGGGCCAAATTCAAAATTTGAATACGTTTCTCCATTTCTTGATTTTATTATCTATGTTATATCTGATGTGGCTGTCTTGAAAAAGGCTTAAGTGACTCCGGTGAGGCTCACTGGAATCCATCTCTATCAACTACACCTTTCCAAACTGGATCTGTCATATGCAAACTGAAACCTCAGCTGAAGGCACTGTGTTGAAACTGGCATCAGATTTAGAATCTGGTCCTGATTCCACTGTAAATGAATTAGAAGCATTAAGCTCAGAGAAGATCACTGACTTTTGACAAGAAGGTGGCTAATGGGGCACTGTAAAACATATGCAGAAGACAGTGACAGCTGATTCTGATTTCTCTTCCAACATGTGGATTATGTTACACTCACCCAAGCGCTAAGCTTTCATCTCAAACAGTTGTGAAGGTGAAGGTTTCTAGGGGTCTCATTCTCTAATTATGCCTGACTTAGAATTCACTTAACTTAGTCTAACACAGATAGGAAGTCAAGTTCTGTTAGCTGTTCCACCTTTCACCTTACCACACATCTGGGAAATATTCAGATCAAGATCATAACCTTGCATTTTGGCATTAGCTACCTAAAAAAACATTAAGATATCACCAACAATTTGCCTTTGACTGGGAAAATTAGAAGCATATTTGAGATGTAAACACTGTTGTGGCACTAATATTGCTGGTAATGATTAAAGGCTGCTACTTTAACTATAATGGAATAAACCAAAACTGACAGTCTTAGTCCATACCCATTTTCAGTTTAAACAAGATAAGGAAATCCCAGTGGTATATCATATTATGAACGAGGAGGAAAGCTGGGAATATTTACAGATGAGTATTTTCAATGAGGCCTACAAATGGAAAGCAGTATGTGTGAAGTAGTGTAACAAATTTGCGGTTACAAAGCAGAAGTGAGGATAGTACCCAGTAGTATTTCTGCAGTAAGAGGCCTCTCTACCACTTGAACTTATAATTGTAAACAGGACCTATGCACATAGAATTGTTGCAGTATAGGGCAAATTCATTTGGCCAATTTGTTTCATATTAATTAGTTGATCTATTAGAATATCCTGACCATAACTATAACTTTATTTCAAGAAAAGATATCAGCAATCCGAAAGTAATATAGGAGTTCAAGGGGAAGCATACCTGGGGAATCCTTCCACATGTAGGAATGGGGAGTCTCAAACTCCCTTTTCTCTACAGTTTCCAATTCAAACTACAGAACTGAAGTCTAGAGCTGTGCCTGTTAGGCAGGATTTGCTCTAACCATCATAGAGGTGAACTCTGCTCGCTTCTAGGATTATTTCTGTGCTGAGGTTTCTGCTAAATAAAAAAAGAAAAAAAAATTTACTCCCTAATGTAAAATACTTAGAGGCTCAGCAGAGATCAAATTGCAGAGGCTGAAGTCTGGGTATCTCATTAAAAAAGAAACCACTTAAATGAAAAATTTGGATTGGGATTTGGTACACCACCTAGCAAACAAAATATGAAGTTTTTCTAAATATTGACGTCCAATCCAAGATTAACGTTTATCTGGCTATATGATTAGCAATATATTACAAATGCTAAAAGTGAAAGTTACTATTCTCTTTTATAGCGTTAAATGCAATAACTTGCAATTCATGAACTGTCAGACTAGATGTCATTGATCTTTCCATACAATAAAGAATCTTATGACTTGGTTTATACTAGCAATTTTTTATCTACTTATTGCTTTTATTTTCCTTTTTTCATCATTGCATGTTTAAGATATAATTCTTGTGAAAAAATCAGAAATTCATATGAAACAAGTGTTTTTACTCTATCAAATTTTCAGATTAATAAGAAGGAAAGCAGTGATTGTATGAAATCATGAAGCTGCACGTGCTGCTAAAGATTTTGAAATGAGACAATAACAAAAGCATCTGTCTTGCATGTTTAGTTTCTTAAGCCTTTGATGTGATTCAAATATTAGTAGGGCCTTTTCCTTATTTTCCCCACTGTAGTGCAAGTTTAGAGAAGACATAAAATAAATAAATAAAGAAAGAAAGAAATAAAATAAAAAAGCTGAACTGTAACAAAAGCTTTCTAGCAGTTTGAACTGCCACATACAGTTTAGCAATAATAAGAAATACCATAATATATAAGTTTATTAAACAATATTTTTATTAATTTGTGTTAATTTATTTTCTACACTGTGATGGAAAGAAACTATAGCTGCTTGGGGACACCAGGAATATACAGGCTGTGAATTGGCTAGAGGATTCCTTGTGAAAAATTCAGTTCTAGAAAAAAAATGTAATAAGAACTTCAGGCAGAAGAAAGCAGAAAACCTCAAGTATGCAAAAATTTTGCTCAAGATGAAAATATCTCTTTTATCTGTAAGCAAATTTGAATATTTTTGCCTCTCATGAAAGTGATACACATACCACATGTATGAGGGAACTACTAAATATAGGTAGCACTCTAGAAAGGGTATAAATATATAGAAAAAAAATTGAGGCAGGAGTTTGCCTTTAGAGAGAAATTAAAATACAACAGTGTAAACTGAATACAGATCTTCTGAAACCCTAGGAATTCATTAGTGTTTGTGACTAATTTGTGAGAAACTTGGGAAACATCACTTATCAGAACAATTAGAACTACAAAGATTTTGCAACAGTTGAGGCAGTAAAGAGAATATTCTAAAAGAAAGCAGGCTTTGTCTCCTTGTTAAGACATCTCAGTGGCTGAGAGAGAAAACTTACCTGTGTGACAAACTCCTATGCAGGCTAAGAGCCTGCCCTACTTAATTTAAATAGTTCAACTTGAATGTAATGCCTTTAGGGGCATTACACTCTATCTGATAAAGTCTTCCACCAAACAAGCAAATAATATGTTTATTTTATATGTTTTATAAATATCTACATGCTTATTTACATATGTTAAATGTATTTATTACATAAATTTATGTCTATTTTGTATATATGTAGGACATTTTTTTCAGAAGAATTGTTTCCTATTTTTTACTAAAGGGCTTAGCACCATGGGGAATGTTAACTAGATGCTCTTTAAGGTCCCTTCAACCCTGACCATTCAATTATTTCTAAGTGCTGACCATGCCACTGTGTTAGCTCTACAGAGGGATTCAGCCCGGTGCCTTGATTGCTGCTAATTCTCAGGCTAGCTTGTTTAAAGCTAATTTAAAAAGCTTTGTGATATTGTAGTGGATAAATTTTCTCTTCTCTAGACTAAGGCTCGCTCTTTCTGTCTGAGTAATTCTGATTCTCTCTGCTTCATATTATAGTCTTAAACTATAATATTTGTAGACTGGCATCTGGCTGAATAGGCTAAGTTGCCACAAAAACTTTTTCATTACTCTTTACCTAAAAGACACCACAAAAAACCAAATCAAGTTCAACAATAATACTGAAGTGACAGAGGTAATAGCTTCAGCTATGCACCTGGAAGTGTCTACATTCACTGCTCACAGCACTAAACTTCATGCAGGGAAAGGGTTTTTTTAAATATGTGTATTTTTGCATGTTTTGTACCAAACATACTAAACATTGTACATAGATGTCCTCTATTATGTTGCTGATGTTAAAATATAGATCCAATAATATGAATGTTAGCTACTGACGTGAAGACATATATATATGTATACACACACACATGTTTACATGCACAAATTGAGCATTTCAGATTTTATTTAAATATACCCCTTAGCTCTGAAGTACATTTAGCTGGATGCAAAATCCCTGGTACATTTCCCATCAGAAGCCAAACTGCTACATAGCTGTAGCTATGTAGTGTTTCATACTGTCAAATTGGATTGAACCTGTGTAAAATAAACTAGCCAGTTATTAATTTTTGATACAAAAAATGATGTAGAAAAAGAACAGTTAAGGGATTCTACATGCAGGCAAAATGATAGTGACACACTGTAAATATTTTGTGTAATCCAAGGGCACAGGGTGAATTTGTTTCCCTTAAAATTTGATATATTTCAGCACAGGCATGAGACACCATTTATCTTCCCTTCTCATATTTCCACCCACAAGACAGATGTCAATGTTGTCTAATGGGTAGATCTTGTCTAAGCTATTTCCCATCTGGAAGGAGGCCAAACAAATGCAATAATGGCTACAACGAGAGAATGATATATTTCAGAAAATATTCCAAACTTTTCACTAATTATGGGCATCTTTCAGCTTAGTTGTTCTATCCAGCTTTTACCAAGCATCTGTGAAGACCATGAATTTGTTTTGGTGACATCAGAGAACACATATGATTACACAGACATATTCCTAAGATATATATATATATATAAAAATATAAGATATATTTCTAAGATAATAATATCCACTACTGATAATCTAGTTTATGAATATCAAGCTCATTAATGTGTTTGCATCTTCCTCCATGCCACAGAAATTGGCAATTGGAAATCAGTCAGATGTCTCAATGCATGACTTTTCTGTATATTATAAATAAGCAGAAGCATCATTAAGTGACATAAAAATGAATATAGGGTGGAAACTGAAAGTGATGGACTGTATTCCAGTGTGCACTACAGCACAGAACTGAACTGAATTCACACAGGTTGCTCACAGAGTAACTGCAATTACATCACCAAAGCACCATCAAAAAATAAGTCTGGACAAGGGGCACTTTGTTAATAAAGAGATAAAATACCTTGGGCTGGCTTTGCTTAAAGGGAATTGTTAAATGTAATTATGAAGTGCAGGATCTGACAGTAGGTGAACAAAATGGCTGGATTTATTGATTTTCTTCCTGTGAGCTGTAAACACAGCTGGTGTTTTGTTTTGTATGTCACCATACAGTGGTGACATCAGTTTTAGTGTACATGTGTCAGCTATAGTAAAATTTCTTTGTTCTCTGACTTCTCCACGTAAGATACTTTTACTTGCCTGGAAGTCTTGTTAAACCTGGAAAAAATCTACTTCAAAAAAACTTGAGGACTCTGAAAATGTCATGAATAATTAAAAGTTTATTTTAATTTTGTTGTTTTTTATTAAAATGTTATTCTATTCTGAATATTGCAGAATTATTACATATAATATGGTACACAAAAAACCAGTTCATCATATAATTTCCAAGGCAACATTATTTTGCCTTGTTTATTGCAGAAGTATTTTATTTGTGCTATAAGAGTGGGCATATAAGATAAACACAGAATGACTTTTAAGATTGGCCTAAGTCTAAAAAATTCATTGGTAAGTCCATTTCACTAAAATCACTGTGGTATTCATTTCAACCCTGCATCCCTCTATCTCTTTAGAATATTATGCTTACTGGGTATCTACTGATTGAGCACTTGGCTCTTAGGCCCTTCAAGAGACACTGTGATTGTAGCAGGGTGTACAGGTCTGAATGCAACACTGGCCTTTTTTGTGCTGCTTCTCGGCTGACACAGAGCTAAATTTCTTCATGGCAGCTTGTATGGTGCTGTGCTCTGGGTGAGCAGTGAAAGCAGTGCTAATGACACAGAGATGTTCTAGCCACTGCTGAGCAGGGCTTACAGAGCCAAGACCTTTCCTGGTCCTCACACTGCCCCAGCAGTGAGGAAACAGGGGAGCACAGGGAACCTGAGGTGACACAGCTGAGACAGCAGGCTCCAGCTGATGGCAGATATGTTCCACTCCATGCAGTGTCATGCACAACAAAAAAACTGGGTAGGGGAGGGTGTTTGGCCAGGGCTGACATTGCTCATGGGCTGGCTGGGCATATGTTGGTTGGTTTTACACTTCTGATTCTGTCCACCACCTCACTGGAGGAGAGAGTGATTGACTAGCTGTGTGGAGCTTTTGAATCATCAAAGTTGCTTAAGTAAATCTATGAAGTAATTCATTGAAATTGCTCCAGTGGTCCTATGATTCTATTATTTAATAAGTTTAGTTGTATGACAACAAATTAAGACTGAAACTAAAATTATGATATTAAATGGAATAGTGCACTTGCTAATAAAGCTAGGTGTCAAATACTTAAATATTATGACATCCTCCACATGTGGAGGAAACACCTTGCATCAGAGGATGTAGTCGTGTATGTCATTTTAGCAGACAAAATAATTTCATTATGACTTAATCAACTTATTTGTGTCACTAAGTCATCCATTCAAAGTTAAGAAGTGATTTTGAATTTTGAAATTCAAATTTTGAATTTTGAAATTTGAAAAATAGTGGAATTTGTTAAGAGAAATCAATGACTAGCAATAAGAAATAATGTGTCAGAAGATGAGTTCTACTAGTTAAGGAAAAAAAAAAGGGACAGTAACCAGAATCAGCTAGTTTAGTAACTAACTGGTTATTCCTCTTTTGCCTAATAAATTAGTCAAAGTTAAATGAAAAGAAATTTTTGACAAATTTTTATGCTTCCAATAAATGTACTTCTTTTACATCCAGCATAATGCCATTTAGTGTAATTTAACTAACAAAACAATGTTAAATTGTTGGGTTTGAATTTTTTAGTTATATGCTGATTTCTTTCCAAATATGGCTTGACAAAAGCCATATGTAAATGATTATCTTGCAAATAACTAACTTATCATCCACCATTTTCTAGCAAAACCAGAAATGAGAAATTATGAATCTGAGTAGCTGTTAATGAAGTCATATAACCTTGTATGTACAAATCTGCAGATACTTTGTGGTTAGTAAAAAGAGTGTTAAACAGTACCAAACACTGAGAATCAACAAAACAGCTAAAACCAACAAAAGCAAAATGATTGTTTCTAAATTACACATTCCTGTTGGATGCTTTAAATCATAGTAGTATAAAGAACTAATGGCAGAAAAGCCGAGTTAAGTTACTTGTGTGAAGCCATTCTATGTTTCCAAGTTATAGTGAACCATAAAAATTATCATAGGTGTGGGGTAGATGACAAAGCATCAAATTTCTTGCTTTGCCTTAGAGACAAGCATGGATCCTCCTGAAAAATGATCTTAGATAGCAATTTCAACATAACTTTGAATTCCTCCTTGCCAGCATCTTAATCTGAAGAGTTTTCTCTCAAAGGGTGCTGGACAAATGGCTGTCCTCAAAGATTTTGGTCTCTGACATCTGGAGGAATTGCAGAAATCTTTGTGTATATTAAATTCAGATGACGCACAATTACAAGATAAGAGGAATCATTTTGTCTCTTTTTTTTTCCCCCCCCCATATATTCATCTCCTACTCATGCCTTTACATTCACCTTTTGGATTGCATGAAGACAGCAAGGTTGTAATTTCACTTCCATCTGCTGATAAACAAGGACAGACTGTAACCCTTTACAGTGCCCATATGCTTGTGTGGGACATCATTTTTTTCCCCAGAAGATGAATTTGAGAACTTTTTAAAGAAAAACATCACTTGATGAGGTGCCCCAAGGACACAGGGCCTTAGAGGCAGGTCTTAGTAAAAAAAGTGGCATCATGAGACTTCTGTCCTGTAGTAGATGGACACACCAGTCCATTACATATTCTTTACATAGTGGAATAAAAAAATAAATGGAATTGTTTACCCCTCAATATCATCAAGAAAAAAGCCCACACCAACAATGTTGGGATTTACTTCTGATTCAGGAGAAAGAAGACTATTTTTAGTAATTCTGACATAATATAAAAATCATAGTATAAACTTACTCTCTTCTTCTACATCCACTTAAAATGCATGGAAATGAATGGAAAATGGCATAAAAATTTAACATGCTTTTTCCAAAGGGTATAATGTCAAGGTAATCTGATACCTTTCTTTGATGACTGGTTAGTTGGGCTTTTTTGTTTTTGAGAAGAAAGATAAATGGATGCAATCTTTCTGGCTGGACTTCAGGAAAGCTGATACATTTTCTGTGTTTTCACTAGTAACTTGGAAAACAATGCAAATTAAATTGGTCATGAGACATTGAATAGTCTCAGACACAAAGCAGTTGTTGTATATAGGAAGCATTTTATGAGACTGGTGAGTGGAGAGGTGGGATATTATTTGATCTTTTAAAGAGGATACACATTTACATGTCTAGGGTACTCTAAGAAACTGTACTTAAGACAGGTATTTTTCCAAGACAACCATAATAGAAGCTGTTTTTTTCTGGAGCTGCATTTAAACATGATTTTAAAGATCCCATTAAAAGTTAAGGTAAAGAGTAGCTCTTGAAGACAAAAGGCTCAAAAATCAAACAAATAGAAGCCAGTTCTATGAAATATTTTTCAATCTCCTCACCTCACAAAGAAGTACCTGCTTTTTAAAATCATATTATCAATGTAGAAACAAACCTCTCTCATATAAAATAATGTTTTACACAGGAGAATTGGAACTCAGGTGTTTAAGCTAAATGTTGTTATTGTCAAATTGTGAACCAAAACTATGGGGCAGTATTTCTGAGTAATCAAAGAAAATAACGCAACTTTAATTGGAAATTCATTAGGAATCTGATTTAAAGTTCATTGGGGCCAGTGGAAAAGTTTTCATGAACTTCAGTCTAGATCCTTTAGTGGCACATATCTCAGTGAAGTCCATTTCCTTGCAACTCAAACTCAACTTTCTATTAGATTTCTATTACTTTATCACAGTCTGAAAATATACACACAACACATAAAATGTCTGTAAGATAAAACAGAGCAAAATTATGTATTAATGTACTTTGATGATCAACAGTGTGCCAAAAACAGTCAACAGTTGTTTTTAATCAACCTACAATGAAGGACATATTTTTCTTCAAAGAAAAAAAAAATATAGTCACTCTATCAACAAACATACAAGAGGACATTTCCTATCTGACCTCTAAAAGGGAAATATTTGAATACCAAAAAAAGAAAAAAACCCAGCAAAATACTTCTCATTCACAAAGACAAGCAAAAACTTTAATATTAAACTCAGTAAAATAAAGGCATCAAGACCTCATCTGCTTGATGTCAAAGCTGTTCCCTTGGAATCAGTGGAGATCCTCTTCTATGTTAATTTGAGGCATTACATCATTTATTAATGTTATGTGGGCAGTATAAAAAGTTTGTTGAATGTGAGATTATTTGGGCTCTGTGAGCATGATGATGTGTAAATGCATTGGTGGCACATAACAGCCTAATGAAGTATTTGATTTCTAGATTTTCAGTAACTTAATTAATTAATTAATTTCAAAAGGGGTTGCTCAGAGCTTCTGTCACTTTTTCAATATTGCTAGTAACCCACAAAGAGCTAATGTCCAGAAAATGTTTTTCTTTTTTATTTCTGTGACACCAAATTTAGAGGCTACTTAAAAACACATACGCACACACAAATGGCCTCAGCAACTTCAACAGAGATAAATAAGCCTGAAATCAAGGCATGCACCAACCAGTCTCGGATTTGTCAGTTCACACATTGTTACATTATTGCAGTAGCTGCTTAAAGTGAAATGTCACTGTAAGATGAAAAAGTGAAGGTTTTTCTTCCTGCTAATAAAGTAATCTCTGCTGAGATCTGCTATGCACAAAGACCACCCTTGGGAATGCCTCTGTTAGTGACAACCAAGAACACTATTTTTTCAATTGATTATTTTGTATGAGATAAAATCTGCATGACACTCTTAACACTTGAAGGTTGTAAAAGGTAGTTCAAGTGTTGCTTTAGAAGTGCCATTCCTCTTCAGAAATCAGGGGTTTACACTAATGAATATAAACTTGCCTCAATCCCAGTGAAATCAGTGGTAAAACTACAGCTTGTTTGAAAGAGAACATTACCAGTCCTGCAATTCCAGCTGCTACTTTTGTACTGTGGTGTAATACAGCAAACAGATGAATAAAATTTGCTGAGGACATGATATTGACTTTATCTCTGTCAAAAAACTAACTTTTGCCAACTTGGGAAAGAAAATGAAAAGAACATGTTTTGTTACTCTATCCCTGATAAGACATTGCATCACAGTGTCAGGGAAAGATAGCTTTCTTTTACAAAGAAAACTTTTGTCTTGGATTTAAGAAAGAGCTTTCTAGTGCTTTGCACCAAAGAAACACTCAGAATTATGCTTGTTGCTTCCTCTTTTAAGTTTTATTCTGAAACTTTTTCCTAAATAGAAGGCACTAAAATGCATGAACTGCTGAGCCGTCTGCTCCCCTTGCAGTCAGTTGCAATATTTAATATAATGCCACAAAGTTACTCAGGCAAACAGAGGGTCAAGGGCTCTTCCTATGTCTTTTCAGTGCTCAGCTCCCTTTGTTCGATCTGATTCTCTGGGTGTTCATCAAGAACCTGCCTCCTCTTATACTTTTCAACAAACTTGGCTAATGTGTTTGGGGCCCACCTTACTCCAGAGCATGTTGCTGTTGGTCTACTCAATCTTCTCATACACTAAACTTACAACTAGGAAAGGAAACCTTTTGTTCCTAAAGCAGAAGCAAATGCCTCATTTTGTAAGGTTAAAATCCCACAATTATGACAACAAATCCTGAAATCCCCAGTCTGATAAGAGTTCATGACATGTGCTCTTCCTGCTTTTGTTGTCCTTGCTGTTTCTTAAGACACAGGTGAAAGTCTTCACTTGTACTGAAAATATGCTTTCTTAGTGCTCACACAGCACCTCAAAAACCAGCCTTTGTGGTCCTAGAATCCAGTTTCTTCATATAAAGAAAACTGCCTCAAATCACTAGACAACTAGAAACCATGAAAAAGCAGCCTGACCTCTTTTAAATCCACTTTCAAAAATATCAAGTATTTCTTTTAATGAGAAGACTGAATCAGGGTAATGGTCCTGCAGAGGAGAACATACCCCATGTCCTTAAATCACAAATTGCAAAATTCAGGACAATCTTTCCCTTAATTGCACAAGTAGAAAATCAGATTCTTTTACAAGGAGGAAGGAAGTTGCATGCCTTAAGTGCCTAATGATGTATCAGGTGGGAGGGCAGGAAGGTTCTGCAGAGGGGTCTGGAAAGGCTGCATTGACGGAAGAGGGCTGTTGCTGTGAGGTTCAACAAGGGGAAGTGCTGAATCCTGTACCTGGGTCAGAACAAACCCAGGCAGTGCCACAGACTTGGGGAAGAGTGGCTGAGTCCATTTATCCAGCAGAAAGGGACTTGGGAGTGAACTCAGGTGGCCAAGAAGGCAAATGGCATCCTTGCCTGGATCAGCAACAGTGTGGCCAGCAGGAACAGGGCTGGGGCCTTCATTATAGTGAAGGGCAGTCAAATGCTGCAGACTGTCCAAAGAGGGAAGTAGAATTGGTGAAGTACTGGAAGATTAGCTGACAGAATTGAGGCAGTTTAGGGAGGAGGAGGCTCTGAGGGGACCTCATCTCTCTCTACAACTGCCTGAAAAGAAGAGGGCTGGTCTCTTCTGCCATGTCTCAAGTGAAGGGGCCTTCTATATAGAGCAAGAACTAACAGCCCCAGGCAAGGAATCAGGCAAGGAAGGCAGGAGGTTGACATGGCTGAGTAGGGAAATGATGGTCAGACTAGAGAAAGAAGCAAATGCATAGACAGCTGAAGCCAGGATAGGGGATGCATGGACAGCATAAAGACAAAGTTTAATTACATAGGGATGGGGTGAGAAATGCCAAGGACAAGGTGGAACGGAACCCAGCAAAAGATGCAAGGAATAACAGGGCTTCTACAGGTATGTGATTCACAAAAGGAAGGTGAAAGAAGGTGTAACGCCCTCTGATAAACAATGCTGGAAAACTGGTAAGAATGGATGGGGAGAAAGCTGAGGTACTCAACAACATTTTTGCCTTGAAGTAGCACTTATGAAATAATAAAGCACAGTGAGATAAGATGAGATGATGTTAATGTTATTTTATGCATTTAGGGGAGAATAATACTTCGAAAACAATCTTAAAAGCAAAAACTCAGACTTGACCCAGATGATGAATGTTGGTGTACCATTGTGAGGTTTCTGCATGGACACCAATACCTCTAACAGCTTTTATATTTTATATTAAATCATCATACAATATTGCCAAAAGCTACTGGTTTAAGAAACACTTTGGCCTGTGTGTATGAAACCTTCAATGAGCTCCATGAAATGAAGAAAAACTCACTTACAATTTACTGGGGCCCCATGAGTGTGGTATGAGTGGAATAACAGTAGTCCATACACCCTGCAAGGGAAGAGGAGGTGGTCACCTGCTGTCTCCAACCAGGGAATCTGCCTTTGGACCAAGCCACAGTTGAAGGTCACAGTGTGTATTAAAAGGCCTATTGCATCCCAGGTCTCAACTGAACCATGCCTTCCTTACTTCTTTTCCTTTTACACCACAATATAAAAACAGTATTTCCTCAAAATAAGATAATGAGCAACACTTGCCAGAAAGTTATCTTCCAACTGAGCTAAGATCTGTTTTTACTGGACTGGAGTCAAAAAAACTTCTCAGCCCCTCAAAGCATATTAATAGCAAAAGTCAGGTACACAGATAAATTCCTGGATTCAGCTCACAAGTTAGCACTGCAAAATATGTCCCACTCAGGCTGGCTCTGGCCAATCATACACTGTAAGACATTTTCAAGCTGGTATTTATCAATTCCAGGATGACCCCTTTGCTCTAATATTTCTGTGCCATGAATTTCTGAGGAGTGCTGACTTCAGAGCTGACAAAGATGCCAAAAGCTGACTGTTCTCTGCCCCCCACTATGTACACAGAGCAGTGCAGTGCTCTCATCTGCAGGAGTCAGCCAGAGGACTCTGTTTTTGTTGGTTCTTTGCTTTCTGCATGGCTGAGGTTTTCAGCTCTCAGAGTCACCAATTTGCCTCCAGGCTGGAGTTTGTAATTAAAGTCTTGGTGCCAGGATTTTGTACATTCTATTCTGCCTCTAGTCAGGATGAGGAAACTTTCAAAATCATTATCCAATTTTAAAGACAAAAGTAACAAATGGGTATCCAAAGAGCTGTAAGGTTCAATATAGACTATTTCATCATACAGTTAATACAAACACCAGGCCTAAGTTTAGCAGTGATTAAGATTGAAAACTCTGCAGAGCAAAAAAGAAATAAAAAAAAATGAGGGAAACTGCTGTGGTGGGAAATCTGCCCTCTACACATTACCACCCACAAAGCCATATGGGGATTCCATGAATAAATATGCAACTGCTAGTTACAGCTGGGTGGGAAACCATCTCTCTAGCCCAGGAAACATTTCCAGATTTCAAAAATGTTCCCGTTCTGCACCATGGAGACTGACCAAACTAAAATCAGAAATCAGATAGGTGGGCATTTTTGTCGAAAGTAAAATACTTTACAGAGTATACATAGTGAAAATATAGGTTTCAAAATATAGAGAGTTGGGGAGAAAAATATCAGACTTTCACATTCCCAGAGGCAGAGAACAAAACTTGAAAAGGCAGCACCTCAGTACAGTCCTGACAGATTAGCAAAAATAGTATACAGGAGAATGAACAAAGCCCAGAAGAACCACAACACACTTCCCCTTTCTCTTTCCAAATATAAGTTCTTTAGTGTCTTTAGAATCTGGTCATTGTATTGTTTGGGACTGAACATCACTGAACAAATCCAGAGCACCATAATCAAGCTGGTGGCCTGTGTCCTGCTGCCTTTTCTCCTGATGGCTCTGTGGAGACAAAAACTAACTGTTCTCATGTAGGCTCTTGATTGAATCACAGATGCAATTCCATTCCCAGGTCAAAAGAATGGTGATGTAAGCTCCTTCAGTGCCTTTCTATTTTTCACTAACCAAAAGCTTTCATCATAGATTGCCAGCTACACCAGTAGACTGTCAGTGGAGAACTCAATACCTCATTTTACAAAGGCCCTTGATAAACAAACTCCATTTCATACCACTTATAAATAGGTGAATTTTCTGCATTTTAAACAGTAAAGATGATAAAAGCCAAAAGATTTGGAAGACAAAATGGAGGTAAATGATGACCACACCACTATTACTTCAGCTAGTATTCAAGACTATTTCCTATGCAGACATTAGAAAGCTGATTATGTTATCCTGATACATCACATTCAAAGCATGACAGGATTTTTATTGCTTCCTGTGCTTCCAGAACATTAATTATCTTATGCTGCAATGGATTTGAAAACTTGAATTGCAGTTGCTATATGTTACTCTCTTCAACAGGTTGATAAAGATTAAATTTAATTTCACAGTTTTGACATTTCAAATAGTAGACATGTAAAATTCAGGATAAAGAAGGTTTTTTGACCGGTGTAGTGTGCCTGTTTTGTACTTTTTTGGCACACCTTATACCAGGATAAAACAATACTTTATCCAAAGCCTCATGATTTATATAGAGAAAGAACAGTCTTCTCTAAGGATAAAAGACATTTTGGAATGCAGTGTTTGAATCTAGCGCTGCAGCACCATCCCAACTAAATATTCCTCCTTTATATATAGGAAAAGAGCCATGAAAGCACTTTGATGAACTTGAGTGTCTGATGCATACAATGAGAATACTTTAGTAGCAGTGAAACATTGTCCAGCTGTCTCTTCTAAGCCTTCAATCCGGTTTAGCAGGAAGCCAAGTGGTCCTAGGCTGCTACATAAATTTGGTGACATCTGAAAGAAGTGGTGTGCTCAGTTGGACAGACAGGTTTTGCATGGGAATATGTCGCATTAGGAAGGTTATAAAGCAGCTGGAGATTTAATACAGAATCTGTGATGGATAAAATCCAGGGCTACTGGCTGTGCTACTGACTGCCCTTAGTCACACCATCTCTATTCAACCAACACATGCAACATATTAACAATGCAATAATTAGTACACATTCCTGTCTGCTACTTAAAACTTCACTCCCAGATGCTGCTTTGGTCTGATCTCAGTTTTATTACCTTTGATGATTCCCTGCACTTCGTAATGCCAGGCTCCATTGCTATTCATTAGACTCAACAGTGGTTAGGCAGACACTAGCTGAAACCAGGTTTCTAACAGAAATGCCCCTGCTTTTATTACATGTGGCTAACTTCTGTAAATTACTGTAAATCCTTCCTCCAACTTCCCTGCAATATATGTTCATGCACGAGTGTGTCTGGGCAAAACAAGGGCAGCCAGGAGAACAAGACCAGGCAGCTGTATAACAACACAAATGACTTAAATAAAAAATACAACCAAATCAAAACAAAACCAAACTGAAATGAAAATCAAACTGACCAAAAACCCCCCTCACCCAGTCCAGAAAAATCTGGAAAACTCCTTATTTTGCAGTAAGCCACCTTGTGTAAGGTATCTTACACCTCCCTCTGCTCTTTTCAATTCCTTTGGTTTGTAAAGACTGGTAACACTACAAGGCACCTAATGCCCTCCTGCAGCTGGCCAGTAAGACCTGGTCACCTATATAAATATTTCTGGTAAGCAAATATTCATGATCTGTATGTCAGTGATGATATTTTTGTTTAAGGTATCAAGGAATGCACATTTGTATATGACACTATCAGTAGATATCCTAAGGGTTAGTTTGTAGCATCAAAGGTTTTCTTTAAATTTAAATTTAAAATAAATACAATGGGAAAGGTTTCGTACAAATACAAACTGTCAAGGTTTGGCTTGACTTGGCCAAAAAAATGATACTTTAAAACGTTTTTACCAGCCTCTTTTGCTTACTGCTGCAGCAAAATATGCTGTATTAAAGGGAAAGAAACTAATTATCTAGTTTTCAACAACTGGAAATATTCACAGTAAAGCCAGAAATTTTGAGGCTTAGCAGACACTGACTTTAATGAACATCCTGGGACTGAGTTGTTGCAGGTGTTTATATAAGTCATTCAAAAAGGAACGGGGCTGGTGTTTTTGTCTGCATGGAAATATTTCTAACATTTTTATTCAGCAAAACCCAAACTAGAAAAAAAAATGCTCAGAAGAAAGCGTAGTATATATTTCGACTGACAGCACAAACCCTTTGAAAGTGCTAATGTTGATTTCCAGACAACTTTATTTCAATCTATCATAGGCAGATTGCATTTTCAAATTTTGACTGACCTTATTTTTGCCCTGGAAAGTTTCTAGATTCACTTTCAGTTTTCTGTTATATTCCTAACTACAATTTCAATCTTTTCCTAGCTATTTCTCGTATGTATTTTACACAGAGATTCACAGAGAGCGTCATCTCTCATTGAACATGAGTTTAAGAATGGGGCAATGGTCAAACTTCTGTTACCTATGATGAGAAACTTTTCAACGTGGACATTTCACATAATTTTCTGTTTCCAGATATGTTTTACACTTCTCTACTGGCTGATGGGATGGAATGGAATAAACAAACAAAACCAACAAGCTACTCAAATTCTTTGGAACAGACAATGACTAATTAAGTGTTGGTGTCCATGAAGTGTGTCAAACCAAACAAGGGACGACCGGAGCCTGTTTGCCACACTCTTAAACCTACTTATGAAATATATAATTGGTCATCCTGATAATGGAAAAATAAACAATAAACAACTCATAAAAGTTGGGTGTGCTGATTTTGTTCAGCTGAAAGTGCTTGGGCAGCTCACAAACAAACCACATCTGATACTGCAAACTCCTCCATCCGAGTGATATTCAAACTCAAGAAATTTATCCAAGTGACTGCAATAGGGTTTTGATATGAAGAACTAGATCCTTAAAATTGTACATGTACTCAAAAAAACCCCAGAACTGCTGCACTCACTTTGAGAATCAAGACCTCATCTGACATAAGATAAAAAGGTATTCAATATCCCATGGGCCAGCTTCTAGCACTGAATATATAATTCTCCTTTTTTCTCTTGAGTTATAAGACATTTTCCTCAGTATGTAGCTCCCCTGGGACCAGCAACATCTAACATGTCCAAAAGGCATGTTGGCTACACATGCTCTTGCTTATGGGGAATAAAAACTCCACTTCAGATTGCTTTATTTCAAAGCAAGCACTTTCTGAGTTGTCCTCTTAGAAAAAAAAGATACTGTCACATGCAGTTAATTGCTATTTACAGGGATTATTATATCAACAACTTAGTCTGTTTCAATTAATATGAAATAGAATTCAACTGTCCTTCCACCCAATGTCCTAAAAAACTACTAAATATAAACTTAATTTAACAACACTCTGACCAAATTTAACAATTTCATTAACTGGATTACCTAGCACTCTTTTATTACACAACATACTCAATTATATAAACATAATTTTTGGCATCTGTGTATTTTAATTCGAAACCAGAGTTGGACAGCACAATGCAACAATTGGCAAATCACAATCTTATCTTGGCTTTTGTAGTAATAGTGTCCAAACAAAAGTAGACATTTACTGGCAACAGCAAACAGCAGAACTCACGTCTTTTTCTTTTCACAATTCACAGCATCATGTTGGCATTTGTTATACATTTCTAAGCACATTTTGACAGCTAAAAATGTCCCACATCATACCTCACCATAATGGCTGTTTTACATTATATTTTTGTATCTAATCCACTTAAAAAAAATGATGATCCAATTATTTTTGGTACAAAAGGATTCCTTAGAAATTCTGGTAATTAAATCTAGCAACCTGGAGAATTCCTTGAGTGTCCTAGGATTTTTCTTTTGTGATCTCATATAGGCAAATTCAAGACAGCTCCTATGTAAGCAGTGTCCAAGTTGCTTCAAGCATACGAGCCATATCAAACAGATTTAAAAGATTATTGTGCTGCTGCTCTGAAGAAGCAGGAATGAGGTGAGACAGAAGTGAATTGCCACACTTTGAGCTCACTGGCTGACCTTCCAACCTTTCCTCAACTTGTTCCTGCACACTCCAAAGCATAAAACTGCCTCCTCTCTTCAAAAACAGTAAAGAAAATGGTGTTGGAATGTAAGAAAACATTATAACAAGAGATAAAGGGAAGCAGCTACTTGCCCTTTCATTTCTTTGTTTTGCGTAGGAGATAACTGATTTAACTGGAGTTTGGTCTGAAATAATCTTAAATGAGACATGATTGTTCTGATTGATTTGTTTGAAAATCCCATGCTTTCTGGTTTTTAACCTAACACCTATGTGGATTCTATTAAAAAGAGAGGAATAATTTATCAGGATGTTTATGCTGCACTCTTGACGACACTTTTGTTTAAACAGTTTTAATATTTTCCCCAAAAAACTTAGCATTCAGCTCAACAGAGAAAAAAATATTTAAACTTCAAAAATGTGACTACAGAACCTCAAAAGTTCTTGACAAGTACAATATATGCAGGCATTTTACCAAATTTACTACAAGTTTTTATTAAAAAAAGAAAGATTGAATATTTTAAAATAAAAATAAAGGTTTTAAAAAGGACTGTTTGGCTGTTAAATTTTTGTAGGACAGGTAGGAATCTTTTTGCTTATATACATGAAGGAAAAATCACACAGAGGCTATGCAGCTGACCTACAAATTTATTTCTATGCATAAATAGGTCATGCACAACGCACAAGCATGCATGAAAGCCTCAAAATGCAAGTGCAGGGGCTGGGCAAGTGCAGCACTCATGCTTTGCTAATGATAGCTTCTCCCAGATTGTTTATGTAGTGTGCTGAGAGTGTCAACTGATGTGGAGAGTACTGGAAACTTTCAGGCGTAATTAACCTCTGCAGCCTCTTAATGTAGTTTCACCTATAATCCACAGGTCCATATCAGAGAAGAGCAGAGAGTTTGTTCAGGCCGAATTGAAACACTTCACAGAAAAGTGACTGATTAAAGCCAGACATACAGACAGTAAAAGAAAAGGAAAACAGAGGGGGAAAAAAAAAGTCATGTGGTGCCCATTATCTCCATATATCAGCTGCAACAGTCCACACTTCTTCTGTGACATCCTGATGCATCAGGGGGGGCCTAAGACTAGCTTTGGCTGATATATCCATCTTAGAATGACAGGAACAGAACAGGTGAAATTATACCTAAAGACATCAGGAAACATTATTTTTTGTCACAATATGGAAAAAACCACAATTGCCAAAGTTTTCTTCTCTCCCCTCATCAACACACAAGCAAGAGACCTGTATTATGTTATTATTTGTATTCTCATAAATACAAATGTGTTTTTACCATAAAAAAAGATACAAATTCATGAAAAATCATCCTGGTTGCTCAGCTTGCACTACATCCAGAAAAAAAGGCAGTTGTCCTGCTTCTCCTGAAAAAAATGTCAGGGAAAGCAATGCCTTGCTTGGGGAGGAGGAAGCAAGCACACTTCCTAATGTTTATACTAAATCCATTCACTTAATACGAGGAATGAAGCCAATGAAGTAAAGGTGGAGCTCTGCCTGTTCCCTTCTACTTCTGGGATAGAAAGAGAAAAACCCATGGGGAGGTTTCTGCAAGAAAATCAGCAGTTGTGTGTACAGTGTTAAACTATAATGGGTGTGTGCTGCAATTCTCTAGTATTTCTAATTCAATCAGCCCTAGCAACAGAAGCTACCTAAGCACTGGCTGGAAAGGCTGACTTCTTTAGTCATACAGGCATCAGTGCCTTGAACCTCAAGCACTGACTTAGACATTTTATAAACTGTGAAACTTCTTGCCTGGACCAAGAAGTTGGACACAGGCCTGTGCAAAACACAACATTGCTATTCTCTGCCTTTAGCATCATGTCAGTGAAGAGCTTGATTATTTTGGCAAAGAATACTACAACTGTCTTCTGAGAATTTATTTTTTTCTTCAGTTCTTTTCCTTTTTTGAATTAGTTAGCTGTACATGGAACTTTTATAATCAAACATTATTTCATTTTAAAATATTACTAAATTAATTTCATTTCTACGTAGAAGTAATGGGCTTCAAACAAATTTTCAATTCAACTTTCTAAATATTATGATAAAATTAATTTTTATACTTCTAAAAGAAACAGAGAAACATCTTGTCAAACTTATGATAGTGAAAAAGAAAATTAAATTGGACAGCTTTCATGATATATTTCTAGCTAATTCCCAGAAAATGTCATGCTTCTTCTAAACTGACATTTTTTTGGACTTTGATTTTGTAAGAAAATTTTTCTCATTATTTCTTATTCACTTTATTTGGAAAATGCTTTGGCATTTCAACATACTTAAGAAAGTAGGGAGAATGAGTTCTTTCCCCAAAACACCCATTAACTAACATTATTCTTTCAAGTTTCGAGTGCTCTTGTATGCAAATGAATGAGATTTATATTTTTGACATTACACAATTAATGTCTTAAATTTACTTTTGTCTACATCACTCATTTGTCTGCATCACTGTGTTCTGACCATAGCTCTTGACAGAGTACTTCAACCTTTTCAACACTTTGCCCCACCAAATGCACTGTAAACCAGGCCTAGGCCATACTCAGTTTACTGATGAGGGACTATCTGTTGCCAGGTGGCAGAAATTAAGTCTGTTTTAAGGCTTACTAGTTTTGGCAATCTTGGTATTCTTCTTTTAGGTTTTGAACATGGTGCACAGTTCTAGTCTAAGGCCAGGCATCTAGAAGCAGCTCTCGAAAGACAGGAAATGAAAGCATTACCTCACAAGCAAAGAACATGTCAAGACAGATCCAACCAGAAGATCACCAATAAATACTTCAAATTAAACTGCCCCAGAATTTCTTAGGCTTGGAAAACAAGAAATCTCTGTTTTCAGGGTGTGACCTAGTAATTAAAATCTCCAACAACACACATAGTTCATTAAGTTATGTGAATGTATCTACCTTACTTTGGATTCAGAATTAACAGGAAGATCACAGAATAACAGAATATTCTGAGTTGGAGGGGACCCACAGGGATCAAGTCTAACTGTTAAGTGAATTGCCCATACAAGGATTGAACCCATCACCTGAATGTTATTAGTACCATACTCCGACCCACTGAGTTAATCCCAAGGTCAAGACTGTGGGATCTGCCTCAGCACACTGTTTTTTGTTTAGCAGTGAATTTAGCATATTAAATTTAGCAGAGTAAAAGAAAAGAAGAGAATACAACTGCCTCCTACATGTTCATTGCGTAGTAAACTGTATGGAATAAAATCTTTGGGTCAGTTAAAGGACTTACTTTAGTAAGATCTCAGGAAAGTAACTGAAAGAGCAGCTCTGACTATTGCAATATCATAGAATCATTAAAGCTGGGAAAGACCTGCAAGGTCATTGAGTCCAACATTTGGCTGAATACCTTGCGGACTAAACCATAGCACATAGCACTACATCCAGTCATTTCTTGAACACTTCCTGCGATGGTGAATCCACCACCTCTTTGGGCAGCCCATTCCAGAGAAGAAATTCTTCCTGAGGTCCTACCTGAAGCCCCCTCTGGTGCAGCTTGAGGCCATTTCCTCTTGTTCTGTTGACAGTATTTTGGCTGAAAGTTAAATGTATCTGTAGCCCTTCTATTGTGGAACAGCCTATAGCCAAGGAGCATGGTGAGCAAACCTACCTGGTGTTCACTGAATTTGTTAAACTTCTGAACAAACTTATACAATGAACACTGGTGAGAACAGGAGCTGTTGTTAGTGTTTCCAAGAGGCTTTTTTTGGTCTTCCTTTTCTGTGATTTGACACATTTTTAATTTAATTAACAGACACACACTTATTAAGTATAACAAATGCCTGTGTCAAGGCTGTTCCTGCAAGAGAGCTGCCAGGTCATCATAAATCACAGAGCAATGCTGTTTACTTCCTGATCCTGGGACTTAAGGCCTACCTGGCTACTAAGTGATCCACCAAAGGCTGATGTTACAAGAAGTCAGGGAAAGACAAGCAAATATTGGTTTGTCGTTCAACAAGTTCACCTATTTCATAGGTAAGTTACCTATCACATGGCTCTACAGAACTTCAATATTCTAGACCAAGAGCCACAAACCACTTCCCACCTACCCTCAGCTCCCAAACTGCCACATGTTTGTTGGTGGGAGAGAGGCCATCTGGGACTGCCCATCTTGTGGATGACATGTTCTGGAAATGTGGTAAAGATTTTATTGCTGCCATGCATAGGCTGCTGCTCCACAGAAACTGCCTGCTGGAACTATCCAGTAAGAATGTTTCCAATATGGTTTTGCCTTTGAAATTTATGAAGATAATGAGAAGACAAAGCTTCTACAGTGGTTGGAAGGAGCAAAACAATGAGGAGTTTATTGTAGGAATTCAGAGTGCTCCTACCTCCTCATTGCATCTTGCAACACAAAGAAATATTTTTAATTTCCCTTTCCTTTTTATTCCACAAATTACCTTTTCCTTTGGCTGTTTCAGCCTTCTGCAAAGCTGACATCTGCAACTTTTTCCAGGACTGGCTCATGAAATCAACTGGCATTTACTCTTGGACTAGGTTCTAAGGTGGTATTATAAGGTGCTGAAATGATACACTTGACAGAAATTGAAATCACAGTGGGAATAAATTGACTACTGTTAATCCAATAAATTGCCAATTTCAGAGGAATACTAGAAATACATAATTGAAATCCTGAGATCCTGGGTCAAAACACCATCTTCTCTGTTCAGAGTGTAAATGGTAATTTTTGATAATTTTATTTCAAATGTCACTCAATTTTTAAAACTTCCTTTACCTTTTTTTTACCCTTTTAAAACACGTCACGTCCCCTTTATGAATCATACCTAAAGGAAAAACAATCTATACCAGCCACTCTGTATGCTATTTCCCCAGATGGAGTTTAACTGTTCTCCAAACACCTCAGTATATTCTTGCTTTAGGTGACATAATTCAAGAATTTATGACAGTAAAGCTAAGATGTGTGATTTTGCTTGTGGGAAGATTTAAAATGCTAACATGAGCTAGTGAGATTTAGTTACCTCCAGCTGAGGAGTCAGAACAAGCTACTAGAGGGTTTCTTCTCTACTCACTTCTGCTAATGATTCCCTGACTGCAGTAATTTCTTTTCAGACTTGTTTTTCCTGTCATTCTGTAAGCAATTCTCCTTGAGTCCTGGCTGAATATATTTTCTTCTGTTAAATCTCTCCTAAATGTTAACTTATCCATACAAGGTTCACAGTATGAAAAGGAAGCAATTAAAGCTATTAATTTAGACTCTGTATGCAAAATCTTATGGTTTTCAGACTGTGTAATTTCAAAAAGACTCTCTACAGATGGTAATTAGTGAATACATTAACAACACTTTAAACATTTATCTTTCCAGATAAACTCAGTTCCCAGAGTCTTTCAAAGGACACCTTACAGGTTACATCCAGCTCCTAACTTTGCTCATTAAGAACACCTCATTTTCAAACATTACCAACTTTCTTTACTCAACTGTCTGATGGGCATTTTTACCAACACACAACACTTTCCAAAGCCACTGTATTTAGACAGAGCTGTCTATTGTCTCTGTTTAATCACTTTTGTGGACTTTTCTTCTGTTTTCTATATCCTTAATTAGTGTTATATTTATCATATATCTGTCATACATATACATCTAGGTTGGAGAAATACTCTGCTGTAAAAATTGAATGGTATTACCCTTTATCCCTCAATTCCCCTATCTGTTAAGAATGAGAACACCATCCTTGTATTGTAAGCACAAAATAATGAACTGAGTGGAATCATCAGTCTATGGCTTTACAACGGAATGAGCTCGAGTAAAGATAAAACAGAAAATCCTGATCTTTAAGCTCTCTGCCTCAGTCCCTGTCTCCAAAGAAGAGAAAAATAACACAGCCATATTTCAAGTTTGGATTAGGGAAGTACCATAGAGATGAAAACTTCTAACTGGAAAGCATACCTATTATCTATAACATATTACTAGATTTTCTGTAACAAGTGAGAATTTAAGTTCTTACAATTGGTTTTGCTGCAACTCAACTAAATTTCAGCTACTGCTTATGAAAGTAACCACTGAGTTGTTGGTCTGAATATCACTACAGTAAAACAGTCTGCTAGCCTAACACTGGACTCTGTAATACTGTCTCTCACTAAAGAACTCTTACCCAGTTGAAAAGTTCACCTTACCATATCAGTTATTTTTGTTTAGAATATATTAACTTTTTGTTCCTAATGGAAGCCAGTTAGAAAAATGAGGGTGAGAGGTTAAACATACATCTGGTCCCCCAATTTAACATAGAGGTTTATCTTTTGCATGTTGCTGATGATAATTTAGAATGGGGGGGGAACAAAGGAAAAGCACATTTGTATATTTTTCTGTTAAGAAAACGGCAGCGTCCATTTTTTGTTTGACATATGAAATAGCTGTGCCATAAAAGCCTGTGCTTTTTAGTTTGTGTTTAATTGTTGAAGCCAAGAAAAGGAGGTGAAGAAACAAGGCAGATTTTACTTGGGCTGGTAGGACATAGTAGGCTATAGCAAGCATGGCTCTCATTATGCTTAAGTGAATTAGTCTGTTTCCTTTAAAAAAAGGAGGGGGGGTAAAAAAGGAGAGATTAACAAGCCACCAAGGACCTGCTGTAAGACTTTGACACTTTTAGTGGCTTGTGACAAATGACTTGTGAGTATTAACTCTCCTTCAGAATCAGAAAACAAATCTACCATTTGGATAAGGAATGCAAAAAAAGAAAAAGCAACAGCAACAAACTGCTACAAGGTCATGCTGACTAGGACTCATTACCAGTGGAACAAGAGAGCTGAAGAACAGATAAGTTCTTTAACTGACTAAACTCTGAAATTGCTTTTGGGTGTCTAGAAGTCTCTATTTGTCATCGTTTTCTAGGTAAAGACTGTTACAGTCCTTCGGAAGGCATTCAAGTGCTCAAATATTGCAACAATGTCACATATTTCTACTTATTCTCAAGAGGTATTTTTGGCCTGCAATCAGCTTAGAGTCTCTCCTCCGGACTCATTCTACGAGCTGAATATCTTTCTCGTGCTGGGGCAAAATGTAAGTGTGCTCTTCAGACAGGCCTCTACAGATTCTTTGGAAATTTCATCTCACAGTGCATTAGCTGCATGTCCTGCATTGTCAGTATATCTGAAAAGGGAGTTTTGCACGCAGAACTTAGCTTAGCTTATAGCTTAGCGCACACAGCACATCTAGAAATGAAGAATTTATATATACTTACTAGCTCTTTGGAAAGCTGAAATATTCTGAAACCTCCATGAAAAAATATTTAGTTGAAACCCCAACAGTAAGAGTATCATAAATTGACAATCTGCAGTTGACTCAAACACCAAAATTACATTCCCTTCCCAATTATGGGCTTAATGAAATCTCATCTATAACTTCTTGCATAAAGTACAAGGTAATAGAGAGAATTAATGTTTTTATCTACTGTTTTTTTGGCTGATCATCAGATACTTTTCGAGTCTGCATTGCTGCGTGAGCACATGTATGTATACCTCACATCTGTGACTCCTGTTTAAAAGATTTTAACTGTGATTAAGGTTTGGAGGTCCCTGGATAAGAGACCTGACTCCACTTCCTCCAGCTGCAATTTTTTTTGTATCATTATTGAACTTAATAAAAGTTCTTCATGGATATAAACTTTTGTTTGAATTGTGCTTTTCTTTTTTTTTTAAAAAAAAATCATTTTAGGTGAAGGAGTTACTGTAATTCAGTTAGTAATGAAAAGCTGTATCAGTCTTTATTATGTCCTTAGTACAGTTGGAAACAAAAAAGTTACGTCTTGCTGTAACTTGTAGTCTACTGTGTACATGTATAAAACTACTAGAACAAGAAAAAGGAAGAATTCTACAGAAAAAAATAATATAGATATTTTTCAAGAGTGTTTGTCTCTAAATAGTTATCTATGCAAAATGTTTCCTGTTTCATAAGGAGAATCAGCTGTAAGCAGAGTCCACAAATGCATGTGTGGCAGAACTGAAGGAATAAAGCAAGCATGGTGAATTTTGAGCAAATCTGGATAATGCTTTGAGGAATTATTTGGTGTGTGGTCTGAGGCAAGAAGCCACAGAGAGGCGGAAGTTAATCTTATGTACTCCCCAGCTGCAGATATGTCTTTTTGAGAGCTGACTGCAGCAGGAGAAACTGAAGAAATGACCAAGGGACCAGATTAATTCCACATGAGCCAAGTGTCAGCCTCATTATAAGTGTTTTCACTAAAGTTGAAAAGACTTTAACTTGGATGGCTGTCATTTCAAAGGAAAGTTGTGACATGTAGAAGTTATTGTAATAAATTAAACTGAAAGAATAATGTCTGTAACACTAAAGGGGAAGTATCAATAATTTAAAAAATGGTAGAAAATAAATAAAACCCAAACAAATAATTCTAGTTAATTCCAATAGATTGACAACCCTTTGGGGAAATCAAGGCGCTTCCAAAAATACATATTACATTAATACAATAAATATTAGAAGGATATCCTGCTCAAATTTCTTTTACTAATAGGCCTAGACAGTGAAATAAGTTATTATTTTAACTATTTAGTTATGGAAATTATACAGATCCTTGAGCTGAAACACTCTAGTTCATACCTTCAAAGCAAAAGAAATTTTAACATTACTTGTGATTATAATGCTTATGCAGCAGAACCAGATCCAGTTTTACAGTACAGATCAAATATGTGCCTCCACTCATCCTATTTGATTAGGAGATATTTTGTCATTAACCTTTGCTTTATGGTATGCAAAAAATCTGTTGGGTAATCTTGACAGAATGCTTGCAGTATATATATTTTTTGGAACTTAAGAGTTTTTCCTGCTGAAAGACAAGAATACCTTAGTGGGACAGAATTCAGAATGAGCCTGTTCTCTCCTGCTCTATAGGAAGACACAATTTCCCTTAGTATTTCTTATATCCAAACTTTTCAGTGAAGAGGATGATTACTTTCTGGGTGGTTTTTTTTTTCCCTGGCACTCACCATGGTGTTACTGGTGTGTTTCACAAATAACTGTCTTTCATAAGACCCTTGCTTGTGTAGGAAGCATTGCTAACTTCATTTCATAAGCAGCAAAGAGCTAAGGAGAAATTAGACTCAAATAATCTCAGAAATTTTGAAGCACAATGGATGACCAGCATATAAAACCAAGTATTTCCTAATACTTTATGGAATTCCTTATACCCAAAGTTTAATTCCTGCAGACTATCTTTATGTCAAAGCCATCTACCCTCTCCCTTTAAGCAGGTTCCTACTCTGTGCTACTTCACAATCACCAGGAGGACTATTAGTAACTCTGAGGATTGCCTCAGCTTCCTTTTCCCCTCAGTACTTTCACAGCACAGGATGAAGGACAGTCGTTCCTACAATCCTACATAATTTCTTCAGTCTGTATCTATTTCAGTCTTGTTTTGAGACAAAAAATCTACCATAGTCATTCAGAATCTTTCTGAACTTCAAATACCCTACAATCCCTTGTATAAAGAGAACAGTTGTTGGACCTTTTCTTTCCCAGACAAATTTGGCTGAGCAGCTGTTTTGTGAGAATCTCTTCATTCAGATGAAAAGTATTTTCTCATCCAAAGCCCTATAGCAAGGTATTTTGTACACTGCATTTACTGACAGTAATCATTCTGTCTTCCATATTGTTCTTAAAATATTTTTAGTATGTCAGTGTGTTCTGTCTTGGAGTTCCTTCATATACAATAATCACCAGCTTTTAAACAATCTGAAGTTGTTGTTCTTGACTGGTCTATGTCATATGAGAAAAGGAAGTACCAAAGAATAATTAATACAGAGTTTCTGCTTAGTTTTAATGGGTTCATGGCATGTACAGGCTGGTTTCAAATTTTGATTTTTGGGTTATTCAGACACAGAAAGCTGTGAATGAAATGGTCTTTCATAGCACCTGGACCACAGATTTCTTTTTAGCCTCATCACCCTTTTCCTGTCAAGCAGTGTTGCCTTGTCTTCCTTTCCCTGTCCTGCAGTATTTCCCACCATATATTGGCAATAGGAAACACCATAATTCCCAGTTTGCATCGTCTCAGCATCTCCCTCCATAATTCTTGGTCTAGGAGTAGGCTGTCGACAAAGCAAAATTCAAGAAATGCACCAAAACTGCTTATATTGAATCTACCTTTAAGCCTCAGAAAGGATATAACTTGTACCTCCCAGTACTTGCCTTACTGAATTTTCTATTAGAAGCTTAAGGGGTATAAACAACCCATTGAACTTAGAAGTGAGCCATTGCTTATGTGTGCTCATGGGTGTTTAGAAGCAGAGGTCATGCTGCTTTATGAATAAAAGCTATCAGACATGACATTAAATATCTGTCTGTTCATAATAATTGGACTTGATTTCATCATCATCTTCATCTCTAAGAAGCTGAAACAACCACAATTTCATTCTATTTCTTACATTCTACTTAAGAAATGTAATTCTTAAAGTAAATTCTTAAAAGTAATTCTACCTTCTTTTCTAAGGTATTTGTGTTAGAAGCACATGAAAAGCAAGTTGCAATGGTTTGTATGTTGGAATGCCCAGTGAAACTAGGTTTGTAGTAATTTTATGCTCCAGTTTACACATGGTGGTGCCTTATCTCAGCTCTTCAGCCGGAAAATGAGCTGTTGACCCAGCTACTTGTAAGGGTGGCACCAAAACTACATGTGTATCTTGTATGGGAGGGTTTTTTTAGCATCTGAAGAGACAGTAACCAGGCCTAGATACAGACACAGACTAAGAGAGTGATGAGGTTAGCTCTAGACTCTTCTTCTGCATCTTTTCATGTTACCATTAGTTTTGCAGTTACAGATCCTCAGTGAGCACAGAATTTCTGTGTTGCAGTTATTAGCACTAGTGTTTTGACAAGGGAAAGGTGTCCTGTCATCAGAATGTGAACCACATGCACCACTCAGCTTCCTCTGAGACAGGGCAGAGGGGCAGAGTCATGAGCCCAGGTTACAGTTCAGGGGAAGGTTTTCATTAGCTTGTCTCCAAGGGAAATGTGCCACAGGTACTAGGATAATTCATGAGGATAAGAGAGGTACTTTCAGATCAACTCCCAGATCACCCTGTGCAGGATCAGAAGTTGGACATGACAGTTTTTTTGAGACCCTTCTAACTTGGGATGTTATACAAATCTACAGCTTTATTACATGGTTTATACTTTTGGTGTTTACATTCAGGAAAACCCATAAAGAAAAAAGAAGTATCTAGGAAATAAATGAGAAAAAACTTTGTTCTGTTGAAGTTAAAAGACCACTTCAGAGAATATCAGAAGCTTTAGCATTTCCTAAAATGCAATAATAAAACTGTAAAAAGAAGACACTAAACATGTAGTCTTATAAAATATTGTGTTAAATGCAGTCATCTCCTGTTCCCCTCTAGAGCACACATTTTTTCCTTTCTCCCTGTAGCAACAAACTTTTAACTATGTATCTGCTTCTAAACTTAATGATAAACTTGCAAAATATGACATATTTGATAACACTAAACATACCAGCAACCAAAACTCTCTATTCCACCCTATTCCATGATTCAAAAATCAAACCACTTGGAATTCTAGGATGCCATGATGTCCTTCAGGTATATTTTCTCTTAACAAATATAGTGCGTAGTATTAGCATACTGAAATTTAAGGAAAATCAACCAAATAAAGCCCAAACTTTTTAATTTTTTTTTCTTCTTTAATACAGATTTTTTAGGTCTTTCAAGTAGTTTATTACTTTCACGGGCCAGTTCACCTGCCCTTCGGCTTGCAAGTAGTCCATACTGAATTTGATATTAGGAATAAAGCAGGTTATTAATCCTCTTGAGGAGGATAAAATGGAAGAAAACCCTAGATCAGTCACCAAATAGTATCTAATATATACAGAATAGGGTCAGAGAAGGCATAATGAAATTTGGAGTGGAAAGTTCATACCTAACACCAAGCACACACTTTGTACAAACTCAAGAGGCACCTTAATGTCTTCATAGTTTCAGTCTGTGAGCAAACAGATGTGATCAGCCAGGACAACTCAACATCACTGGCAGTTCACAGCTGCCAAAAGGGGTAAGCCACACTCCCCCTCTCCCCACTTCTCTCCCACTCATGACACATGCTGCCCCTATTTCTTTCTTGTCATCCTTTCTAGTACTGATCTGGTACTTGTCACACATCCCACCCACTTCCTCTAATGCGGGCACAATATCATTGATTTATACCCCGTCTCCACTTAGCACTGTGCCTTAATTCCAATTAAATAACATCCTGAATGATTCCAAAATGCTTCAGCATTCCCTCCCCAACTCCCACACATGCTGACTACAGCTGCACAGCTGTGTGTCAGGAAACTAAAAGAAAACTTACATTTCAGTTATTTCTATGCTATGTTTGAACCTCTAATATCAATGGCAGAAGGAAGAAGAGCAAAGAGACTCCTCACAATCTTCCCCCCACCTTCACAACCCCCTCATTTTCACTTCTGCTCCCCATGTAGGAGGACGAGTCAGGAACGACAAAAAACAACTAATTGTCCTTCACATATGTTTTCCACCATGAAAGGCGCAGGCATCATATTGCTTTCCTAAATCAAGGTTTATGAAAGATATGATCTTTATTTTTATATAACATTCACAATCATTCATGTTCCTACTATCTATAACCTTTCCCTCTCTTTGACAACACCAAAAATTATGGAAGAGGGGAAATAAAAAAGAAACAAAACAATTTGGTGTAGTTTCAACATTTCCTTTTTTCTTGAAAGTCAGCTTCGATGTGTGTGAAAATTCCTCTTTAACTGTAGAAGATATACACTACTGACAGATTATTTAGAGGTAAATGTGAAAGGGGACAGGCTAATAATTCTTTAGGCTAACTATAAAATAGGGGAATGCTTTACAGCTGACATTGTGAGTATATCAACCCAGTAATTGGATGCACGTGTTAGTAGCAGTAAAAAGGCACTGTCCAGTTGTCCACCTTACATGGGAATCTACTTTGAGCGTATTCTTTGATTTACTGTTGCAATTAGAACTGAATGTTCAAAGAAAGAACACAAGTGACCTAATTTAAAAACAGTGCCTTTAAAGCCACTATTTAGTATGAGACTTGTCTTGCTTGTAACCATTTCTTTCCCCTGCAACTTCCATTTGTTGCACTGTACTCATGAAACACCGATATCAATTTTAATAGTCTGCACAATTAATTAATTAATTCAGTTTTAATGTGATTAAAGATTTAGTAATTAAATTCATTCAGTGATTAAAGATCTAGCCACTTCCTCCTGACTCTTACCCTTGAAGATTTTAATTCTCTTCATAAACACAGAGAGCTTTCCCAGGCTGACTTTTCAAAACTTCATGAAACACTGTTTCCTGTCTCCTTTTTACTATGTTGTAACCAACAGAGATGTTGGTTTACAATAAATTGGCACAAGAAACAGAAGCAATTAGGGGAGCTAGGGAAGGATCCCTCTAGTTAACAGAACTAACGTTGCAAAAACCATTAACTATTCTGTGTTAAAGCACCTGAGCAATGAGAGGATACAAGATAGCAAAATATATCATAAAAATAAATTGTCAAAGCAAAAGAAAGGAAGTTTGTTTGACAGGTACACACAGTTAGACTAGTGGCACTAATACAACTATCAACTGAGAAATGAACATGGGCTAAGATTAACTAAACCTGTCCTTCACTTCTCATCTGGTAGTTTGGTATTCACAGCCCAGAGTGAGCAAGAGTTGCTTTTCCGTGCAGCCTCATCAAGCTGATGCTGCTTGGCAATGCTGAGAAACAAAATATTTGTGCTGTTCCAAGTGACGAAAAGATCATTAGATGATATACCCCAGAATATCAGGACTAAGTAGTTCAGTGATGTATACAACTACAAGCCGTAGTTTAAAGCAAATGTTTAAATGAGCAAGATGAAATTTCTACCTGGTGCTGCTTTGGGGAAAAAGAGACTGTAAGAGCTTGATTCAAAAACCTCTTCACAAAATAGAAAATGATGTTTTGTCATGGCATATCAATGCCAAGAAGGGAGTATATAAGAAATTCCAAGCTGAGCAAGTAATTTCTCTGCTTTGTTGTCACTATCAGCCCAAATACTAAGCCTAAAAAATAGAAATACAACATTATTCACATATACATTTTTCCCACATAGAATCTTTCTTGTGCAATTATATTGCATTCTCAGAGGGAAAGTGAGCAATGCACATCACCAAAGTTGGTGCTCTGTGTTCATACAGGTACCCATGACTTTTAACTTAACACACAGGTTTGCAAAATTTGCATAGAAAGATTTTTTTTTTTTTTTTACATGAAAGGCTCTCTGCAATAAATGAAAACTCCCCTATTGCAGGATCTGATCTGACTTTCATTTGAAGTGAAAAGGCCCCTATTCACACACACAGTTCAAAGACATCTGAAAGTCATCTTAAAATGCCTTATTTCAAAACAGAGGATCTTATCCTATGAGTGAATGCATCCAAGATGTTTCAGAAGTGTAAGCACATTCTATACTGCTCACTCAGCTAATGCCATCTTCAAGGGAAGTTTTGACCGAGCCACTACCTGTGAACCCTCCTATTAAAACAGAAACATGGCATCTATAAACCTGTACACCCCTTGTTTTCTTTCTCCTGGGTTTTAGGAACAAACTCTCAGTTGCTCCTAACTCTTGGGATATTTTTTTTTCCCAAATGGCTGTAAGTTGGATTTATGAAGACAAAAAGACTTCTTACAACTGTGTATTTTGTAAAGATTTATGACAGGGCTACAGTATCAGCATGGAGGGTCTACAAGGCAGGAATGCAGTAAGGGTAACAGGAGAGTGTCATGTAGACATTAAATAGTACAATTCTTTCCACATTCATAAATCCTAAGCGCCTATGGTTTTATGCTGCTGGTTATAAATTGTTTAACTGAGTTCTACAGACAAAAACAAAAACCAAGCAAAACAAAACAAAAAACCCCACCCAAAATAAACAAAAACAAGAACAACAACAAAAAACCCAACTAAAAAAGAGAAGAAAATAAAAAACTGAAATTGAGAAATCATGTCTTTAGGAACATATACATGTCACAATAAGGAGCCTTTGTTTCAAATTACTTTAAAATGCTCATTATTTTAAGTATTTGGTTTGGTAAGGCCATAAAACAGAACTCTTTGGAGAGTAAACCAGCAAAACACTAATCAGTCTTTAGGAAAATGGTGAAAAGTTCTCACTTTAATTTACAAACACGTATGAAAAGGAGTCAATAATCCCAAACAGTTAGTTTAGAAATTGTTCAGGAGCAAAAGAGTGTATTTTATCAATTATTCTAATCTTCTTGGGGCTTCATAACTGATATTAAGGTACCTATGGCACTTTATTAATTTTCTGCACTGGAGGTATGGTAAAAAAATGAGTATCAAATGAAGCATACTTAATCAAAACATCCAATCTATAATACAAATACCAATTTATATGTCATGTATATATGCACACAATTAAAATCCTCATTAGTAAGGTTCAGTAGGTCTAGTGGTTGAATGGCTGCTTACAATCTTTTGGGCTAAAGAATGAGGCTCAAAACTTTCTTGCTTTCACTCACTGTGTTGCTAAGCTTATCCCACGCTAACCAAAGCAAAACCGAAGACCATCAGGAACTTCAAGAGTTCCTAAAGCTTAGTATAAAAGATACTTGAATACCCAGAAGAAAAGCCCAGAATAGGTTAGCTTGTGGGAAGTGGCCAATTACTTCTTGCTAGCTCCCCTGACATACAATTTTATTCTGCAACACAGTGTCATTTTCTTGAAATAGTCCACTTGGGTTTGTCAGAAAGCAAATTAATAGAGAATCTACGGATGCAAGCCCTTTTGGCTTTGCTTGAACTAAATTAGCTTTGAGCTGAGGATGCAGACCCTTCTCGTCCACCTCTTTGAGCAGAGGTGACACCAGGCAGTGGCTGTGCCGCCATCTACTGTAGGTTTTGCATAGCACTGCTTGGTTCAAAGCCCGCAGGGATTCCTCCGGCAATCCTTCCCACTCATCTCCGGACTCAGTGACACGGTGACACTCACTGAACACGCACCTGAGTAAGAGCCTCATCCTGCAATCTTTGCTCAGGCAGAACTCCCTCTGCAGACTGCAGGTCAGCTGCTGCTAACAAAGTATTGTGTGTTTTGTTATTTTCTTCAAATGATAAGGTCTGTGCTGCAAATTTGAAGTTTGTGTGCCCTCATGGTACTGTGAACAGTTGCCTTAGAAATCAATTGAAAATTGTTTAGCACTGAGACATACATTAAAGTTTTCTTGAACCAGCTTATCATATATCATGTAGCTTTAATGCATTCCAACCATCAATCCCAGATAGTTTCACTATCTTAGTTAAGAGAACTGTCCATATGAGAGTCAAGTCACAGACTGCACTCATGCAGGTCCCTCTCAATTTTAATATATGTCTTAAGCTTCTCTTGGTGATCCCAAGGCCTGAGCCAGAGCTATAGTGAAAGCTTTTGTAATTAATTGCTCTTTGGAGGATTTTTGAGTTTGTTTGTCCTTCATCTAGTATATAAGCCTCCAGAAAACACTACAGCTCTCTTTATTTGTGCTTGTGGAGGGCTCTGTCAAGAACAGGGCAAGGGGCTTCACAGCTGTGGTGCTGCAGGACAAGGTAGCAGTTGTATTTTGAGGACTGACTTCCAGATGTAAGGAACAAAAAATAAAGTGTCCTACATCTATCTAGTGACAGACACCTCCATCCATGCCAAGTGCTGCAAGTTCTTCTGACAGACAGTCAGGAACCACCTGGTACTCCATAGGTAGAGAAAGGATGATGGAGTAGTTCCAAGCAATCAAGTTGGAACACAGCTGCCAGAGTAAACTTTAATTTAGTGCACTCCACACAATATTTATAGAGCAAATCCATGAATGCTGTTTGAGCCGTTTGAAGGCTGGAGACTAAATTCTGTTTTCTGAATGTTTATTCTGACTTTCTCCAACTGTTCTTCTTACTTGACACTGCTTAATTGGCAGTGAGCCATGAAAGCTGTTGTCTAATTACACAACCTATCATGATCTTACAGACCTACTGATAAGGCTTTACTGCAGCATAAAAGGATTTTACACATTAGCATATGAGAAAACGAGCCTCCAAATTAGAATATTTCGGTCTTGTGTGTCAATAGCCACTCTGATTTGTTTAGGAAAACATGATTTCAGAGGGAGAAACTAATTTTAGAGAATAGCCTGTAATGTTAAACAGGCTACAATTTAGTGGCCTCTCTAGCTAACTCTCTGCGAGGCAGAAATCAATTCACATGCAATTACTTATTTCAGACCATATGAAAGATACCATATCTTTTCATGGAATCAGTCCAGCTGGGGATTATAGCAGTATTATGATAGCACTGCTACACATGATGCTGTGAAAAACATAGGTTTAGTGAATTCACTTGCAACATTTTGCTACACAGTCTTGAATAAAGGCACAATAAATATATTTTTAAATGATCTCAGACTAAGTCTTCACAGAAAACACAATTTCACACTGCATATTATAATGACTGTTAATCAACAACATAGAACTCTGACTTCTGTCAACCGGATGACAATAGTTTTGAATTGGAGGCTGTGCACTAGGTCGGCCTTTGTTATGTAAATACAGTAGGGAAGTTACAAGTTTTAGGGTGATGGCAGTCCTTTCTTCACTGCACATAATCTTCAGTGATAGGATGCCATTATGTATAATAAAGACACTGTTTTGCTTTTATATGAAACAAATTACATTCTCCTCTATTTCAGCAGATACTCTGCAGATGTGACAGTAACCATGACACCAGTAAGAAGGCCAGTTCTCTTTCTGATGCACTGACTGGAAAACCAGGACACACCATACACAGCCCCCTCCCACAGTTGTGGGGGGTTTTTGTTGCATTGCAGCCTGAAAAGGTAGGAAGATGTATATGTATTCAGTGTATTCCACCTCTACTTGGCAGGATTTTGCAAGAGTTTAAGCATGTGGGTAAGTTTACTCACTGAAGAATTCTGCTGGCTAAGTGGGACTGCTTGGATATGTAGTTATTTCCCTGAGTATGCTGCTATCAGAGTGGGCACCTTAGAGCCCTTTTTGGCAGCAGTGTGCCATACAGAATGGTTTGATGATCTCAGAGATGCCTGCAAAGCTGTCAGAATTCTATTTTAGGGGTTAGGTTCTCCTCCAAATCCCAAGGTAATCTCAGAAAGGTCCATTCTAGGACCTCATTCCACACAAATCCATCAAAGTTAAGCCCCCCTCACAGCTCTGTTTTTTACAAATTTGCCTTTCTATGAAACACAGAAAGGGAGGTGGTAAGATTCAGCTGCTTTGACATCTAAAGTATTTGCAAACATTAGAGTGCATGATAAAGCATGAAGCTTCAAGGTGGAGCAAGAGAAGAAGCGACACATGATACTCCAGCCTTTTCTCGCTGTTTTTTAGGTTGTATTATGAGTATTTTCTAGAAATATAGCTGAATTAACAGCAGTGTCTATCAATACAGCATGGCAACCTGCTGAAGTACTCCATATTTTACACATCAGCTAACAAGGGATCTACTTGAATCACTTTCAGTTGTTTTAATTTAACAGCAGATTTATTCCCAAATTTATCTGGATTTACGTAAAACAACACAAGATCCAAAATGTGGTTTTTTTTACCAATGAAGAAAGCCTTAGAGTTTCCTCAAGTTGCATAACAGAGCTTACTTTCTCAGCATGTTCCTATAATCACTTAAGATTTGTAAGAGAAAGCAATATATCGTGATTTAGTACAGTTCAATTTGAGATTGCACAGGCAGGAAAACCAAGTAAAGGGTACATTTCTACCGTTAACAGCCAAAATACACATTATCAGAAGCATGCTATTACTAAGCATCTAATTACTTTTGGAGAAAAGCTCGAAACTTCAGCTATGGGACTGCTATATGGCTTTTGCTCTGAAATAATTTATTTAAAAAAGAAAAAAAAAAAAAAAGAAAAGAAAAGAAAGAAAGAGAAGGACAATGAAACGCGTGTGAGGTCTGTGGGAAGGCAGCCCCAGATGTTTACAATGGAGCGAGTAGCGGTATAGCGGCGCTGCAGCCCGGGACCGGCGGGACGCAGCCCGGCACCGCCTCCGCCGCACGGCGGGCGGCAGCGCGGCCGCGCACCGGCTCCCAGCGCCGCCGGGCACCCCCGCTGCGGGGAGCGCACCCGGGCAGGACCCGGCCCGCAGGAACAAACACCCCTGCCCCGGGAGCGGGGAGGAGGGAGCGCGGAGCGGGCGGCTCGGGGAGAGGAGCGTGCGGGCAATCGATTAATTGTTCCAATGCAGCGCTCTCGTCAAGGCACTCTAATGACAGGGGATAATGATTTTCAGATTCGGGAGACAATGTCCCCCACACACTCCCCGCCACTTCCTTGCAAATCCTTCTAATTTGCTCTTCTGCCAGGCGAAGAAACAAACGGTGCTCAGCGAGGCCATTTGCAAAACAAATGTAACCGGAGAGATTCGCAGATACGGGCTGGCGGGGAGCGGCGTCCCTGAGGAGCCGAGCCGAGCCCACCCAACCCTGCCTTGCGCCCCCTCCCCTCCGCGGCGCCACCTCTCCCTTCCCTCCCCAGCTGGGGGCTCGGGCGCTCGGGCCCGGGGCGGCCGCGCCCGGGGGCGCAGCGGCCCCTGCCCGGCAGCGCGGCGGCAGAGCCGTACTTACTGAACGGGCAGTTCTCCTTCTTGGTGCCGCTGACCTTGCCGTTCTTCTCGATCTTGAGAAAGTACTTGTTGTAAGAATAGAGCTTCCTCTTGCGCACGTCTCCTTGGAGGTGATTGTAGCTCCGCACGTGTCTCCCCGCACTGGAAGGAGAGGAGAAGGACGAGGGGAAGGAGGAGGATGATGAAGAAGAGGAGTTGTTGGCCTCCGGGGACAGCATGTCCTGGCCGAGGTCATGGCAGGTGACAGGCACAGAAGACACCAAGAAGAGCAGCAGCAAGCAGCAGCAAGGCAGGTGGGAAAAGGCTGAGGCACCATTTGTCAGTATCCATTTGCACATTGTACTGAAACTCTGGGCGCTGGAAAATGTCTTATCAAATGAAACATACTGGAAGGGTAAAACCTGGTAAAAGGCAAGTGGAGAGACGGTGGTTGCTGCTTCTGGTTAGATTCCTCTGAGCTCTGATCTGGCCTGAAGTAAGTGCACCAACATCCATAACTCAGGGGACAAATCGCCTCAGAAGTTGCTGCCTTTTAATCCTTCGAGTCCTCCCTCAGAAAAAAAGAGCTGTTGGTTGTTGGTTTGGTTTTTTGGTTGGTGTTTTTTTTTTTTTTGCTTTGCTGTGGTTAATCCTCTTTCCTTTTTCCCTTCCCCACCTCCCCACATGCACACACACTCCCCAACCTGGTTTGAGACTTTCCAGTAGTTATTTTGTTCTCTTCCTCACTCCTTTCTTCACCATCTTAGATGCAGAAAGGTCTGAAAAATAGATGACAGCAAAGTCAATGACAACAACATAAACAACGACTAAGATAAATAATAACCAGCGGAGAGGGGTGCCGGAATGGATTTTTCACACATACACCTTTACACGCACATGCACTCACACTTTGTGGCTTTGCACCTTCTTCTGATCCCCACCCTCTTGCCTTTTTGCAAATCCCAAACCAGTTGCACAACTCGTCCTTTTCTCACTGACAACCCCAGAGGAGGAAGTTTCTTTGTTTTGCTTTGAATTCTCCAGAACAGTATTAAAAAAAAAAAAAAAAAATCCCGAGAGAAAGGGAGAGGGAGAAATCCCAACTTGTCCCCCCGCCCTTCCTTTCCTTTCCTTTCCCTCCCCCTTTGGTTGTAAACAGGTTGGAAGCTGTAGCCTAAATGTCAGCGATTACAAGTCAGAGGTGGGATGTGCCTCTGGTGGTCAGCCCTTATTTGCAGGGGGTCAGGCAGTGGTGGGACATCTGAAACCTTTTTGCAGCTGGAGCGAGCGGTGCCTGCTGCGGAGGCAGCCCCGGGAGCTGCCCTCGCTTCCTCCCGGGCTGCGGCAGCCGCGGCAGCCGCCGCCTTCGGCTCGCTGCTAATTGCTCCTAAAGCGTCCTTCTCCTCGGAGCGCCGGCCACCAGCATGGCTTAGAGACTCATGCTTTACTAATTTCCCTGTCTTCCAAGTTGAACCAATCCCCTCCAGGGAGGCTTTCCTCCCCCTTCACTCTTCCTCCAGTCTCCCTCCCCCCCCCCCCCCCCCCCCCCAAGGAAAAAAACCCTCAACCAGCCAACCTCTTCGCCTAAAAATCCCCCCAAACTAGCAAAAACCAACCCCCCAAACCCCAACTTGTTTTTAGGGGAGGGTTTTATTTTATTTTTTTTGGCAGTGAAATGATTGAGAAAGCCACCTGGAGCTTGTTGCCTGCTAGATCTCCCCCTCCCCCCGCTGGAGGAGGGGTTGGGTGGAGAGGTTGGAAAGGACTATATACTACAGGCAGACCCTGGAAAAGCAGATTATAAACTGGTCAGAGAGAGTAAAAAGGGAAGAGACATAATTAACTCCTTTTCCTTCTTCTCTGCCAGCTTCCATGGAGGTCTTTCTCCCTCCTTCAATGAATCACTGATTTCTCGCTTCCGTTGCTGAAATAAAAAGTTCACACTTTAGCCTGCTCTTCCTTTTAAGCCTCTCAAGATTTATTGTGTCTCTTTCCCCACCCTCACTCTCCTTGTCTCAAAAGAAATCAGGGCCCTAAATGACCATTTTCTAATTGCTAACATGAGTCGTTTACTGAATCACGCGTCTGACATCAAAGCAAAAGGGATTTTATTGGCATTGCAAAGGTTTCCCCATAAAATCTGTCTGAATACTTTGCTGTCTTTTTAATTTTTTTTTAGACTAATGCAGTTTCCCTTGCCAGAAAGAAACAATTTTTCCATTTTCAAGGCTATTTTAAGTAATTTTTCAAGCTATTATTTTCCTGGAGGGGCATACATTGTTGGTTTTTCCTATGATTCCATGTCTTCTAGTGGATCTATCATTTCACATACTGAATGTTATGACAGATTAATATTTCTGGCTCATCACTGAACTGTTCACTTTCCCTGTAAGTAACAAGCATCTTCTGTATAATGTACTATATTTTAACACCAGAATAAAGCATCAGGAACTGACAGGGTATGGGCAGCATGCAAGGTATTATATTTTAATCAGTATTTAACATTGTTAAGTACCTGTTTTGGAACACAAGTGGATGGAACATTTGCTAAGAGAATGGAATATCAGGGAAATAGGTACAGAAACACTGTGAGCAGCTCAATAAGTAAAACCAAAACCTTTTTGAAATAGAGGCAGTTAAATAATGCAGATCAGTGGAATGCAATGGAAAACCTCCTATGCAATTCCATTTGGCATTTGGAGTAAATCTTAGTTTAAACAACAGAAAATGCAGGAAGAACAAACAGTTCTAAAATTAGACAGATTCATTAGATTAGGATGTTAAATATATTGTTAACTTCACAACAGAAATTAGAAATTATTTTCTCCAATTATGGTGTTTATTCTGGAGAGAGTTGGTTCCTAAATTTATGTGTTCAGCTGCTGGGGGTGACATTTAAACAGCCTTAAAAATGAAACCATTTAATGTTAGAATCAATATGTTTTACGATGTTGTTTATGGTACTTCAGAGTATTTATTCTGCATGTATTTGCACTGAGTGCAGAGCATTTCAGAAATCTTTCGTTTTGCAAATCTGATTTAGGCTCTCCTTTTGCCAAAGGCTTTTCCTTTTGGTAATTAATTTTGAAAAAGTAGAGAAACAAAACAAAATGTAAAGGAAACCCCTCCTTTCTGTGAATGCCTGACAGCTTACATGTGTGTCTACAAAGCTTATGTCAATGTTTGTCAAGAGTGCTGCCTGGATCATGAAGGAAACAACACATTATTTCTGAAATTGACATTATTTTGATTCCAACAGCTTAAATTATGAACAATTTCTAAAATATCTTAAAATTCTAGATTTAAAGACATCTTTCTTTTTTATTTTTCTCTTTTTCCTGTCAAATGATGGTGGAAAATAAAGTGAATCTGCATTTTAGGATCTCTGGCAGGAGTTAGAAATAATTTTGGGATTAAACAGCTATAATTAACCTTGAAAAAATAGGTACTGTCTTGTATTTATTCAAGAAGAGTTATGCTTAAACCTATTTCTAGCTCATGACTATGTATTCATTGTAAGATTTTGTGCTTAAGAGCAGAGAATTCAACATATGCAGAATTTCACATAAGATCTGCTTCTGGCAGGTGCAATATTCAGGGCAGTACTTTTAAGCACTGCAAGGCATAGAGTCCTTTTCTATCCTGTGTGATGACAAGGAGGGCATTTACAAAACAGAGTCCAAATGAAAAGCTGACATAGCTTTTTAGATTATATCTCATTCTTTTTTCTACTTTCTGTATAGCCTTTCTTTTATAGCACAGTTGAATCCCTAAATACCCCACTACTTTGTATTGTCAGGTCACCTCTTAGGTTAGCCTGAGAAAGCCTGAGAAAAGTTCCACAGGAAAGATGCACAATTTAACGGAATTCAATCTGTCCCAATAGATTTGAATCACTAACATAAATGTATGAATGTAGATTATATCTCTGTAATGAGGCCTGAATCATTCTCAGTTACTTCAAAGGCCTGAAATTCAACCTTCCTTTTTAGCAGCAACAATCAGACCTTAATGGGTTTCTTTATTAATTGTTCCATTGCTAAGCTTGAAAAGCAGCTACCTTCAGTATAAGCCCTAGACTAGAAATGGTACCTGCTGATCAAAAACAGTGCTTCTGTTTTGCCTTTTGCCACTGTAAAATTCTGTGAAATATCTCCTACATTGCAGTTTTATAAATGATGAATTATGTTGATCCATCCAGAATGAAATATAGAAAACACTTTCCAAAAAATTTGTAAAAAGCAAAAAACATATTTTAAAAATTTTTTTTGAGCTGTTTTTTCTCTAAAGAGCGTTCAGGGAAATGAGTTGCACGGGTGAATTTTAATGAAAAATAGGCTTTTTTTTTTTTTTTTAAATACTTATAGCAATACCTTATGTCACGTCTTTGTCTTTTGATCAGCAGAGAGGGATATTTGGGCACTTTTGGGCTGGGTTTTGTTTGTTTTGTTTTTTTCCCTAGTTAAGTAGGTGACTTGGATCAGACAAGGATTATTTTAACATAAAATAAATTTTGTCTTGCATGATTTCCCTTAGTCAAGGTCTTATCTTTTTTGGTGACATAAATAAGTTTTGTTTATGTCTTTGGGTGCTAATATAATCAACTTACAGATGTCACTAGCCCCTCAGTTTAGATTGCTAGATTGTGATCATGAACATTTGCTGCTTACAGTATGATGAGAGATGCACATGCATCATTGGTCATGGTACCAATTCTGTTCTTATTCAAGGTGTTGGGAAATTTGCCAGTGATTTCATTGAGAGAGGTCTCAGCCAGGATTGTCACTGCCAGAGAGGCAGCTCTGCCAGAAATGGGGTGTAGAATGCCAAATGCCATCAATGGCTCAGATGCTTCCCTTTGTATATCTGTTCCAAACTGCAGAACTTGGTATTATTGTAAAACACTGAATCACAGAATTGCAGATTCAATTAAGTTGGAAAAGACCTCTGAAATCATCAAGTCCAACCTGTGACTGAACTCCTCCTTGTCAACCAGACCACGGCACTGAGTGCCACTTCCAGTCTTTCCTTAAACACCTCCAGGTGACTCCACCACGTCCCTGGGCAGCCCATTCCAATGTTTAATCATGCCTTCTGTGAAATAATTCTTCCTAATGTCCAAGCTAAACCCCCGCAGCACAGTTTGAGGCCATGACCTCTTCCTGTCACAGGTTGTCTGGGAGAAGAGGCCAACCCCACCTGGCCACACTCTCCTTTCAGGCAGTTGTGGAGAGTGATAAGGTCACCCCTGAGCCTCCTTTTCTCCAGGCTAAACACCCCCAGCTCCCTCAGCTGCTCCTCACAGCACTTGTGCTCCAGACCCTGTCCCAGCTCCCCTGCCCTTCTCTGCACTCACTCCAGCCCCTCAGTGTCTTTCCTGCAGTCAGGGCCCAGAACTGGACACAGCACTCCAGGTGTGGCCTCACCAGTGCCCAGGACAGGGGGACAATCCCTGCCCTGCTCCTGCTGGCCACACTATTGCTGAGCCAGGCCAGGATGCCATTGGCCTTCTTGGCCACCTGGGCACAGCCTGGCTCATGTTCAGCTGCTGCCACCAGCACCCCCAGGTCCTTTCCAGCCACTCTGCCCCAGCCTGTGGCACCGAATCTCTGAATTACAAAGACAAGACACTGGCACATTGCAGCAGCCATCAATGAGACAAGTTGTTTGATTTGAGATACAGTGCTACCTGCTGAAATATTTGCACTGTGTAGTTCATGCCTCCTAATAACAGGGACTGAAGGCCGTTGTTTTTATCTAATAAAATATGTCTTAAAACTTGAAAAAAAATTAAATTTCAGGTTTTTTCATCTGAAAAATCCGCAAAATCACAATCTAAACTCTATTTGTTACCATTTCATGTGCCTCCATGACATTTAAAAAGTGTCAAAACATTAATATTATTCTAATATCTTGTATAGAGTGAGGTATCATATATACTCTTCAGTTGTCAAAGATCTTCACCACACTGCAAGTGGTGTAACTCATCTCTGTATTTGTAGCTTGAATAAGACACATAAAATCAGAACACTATTTTAACTGCCTATAGCAGGACTTGGTAGTGAAAGCATACTCCTTGGCTCTCCTATGCATACTGCTTTCCAATCAAATATCCAAAACTGGAGAACTCTAGCAGAGTTTAGCAAAGGTTAATAATATGTATGTTTTACCATTTCCTTTTCATTTCAAAACCGCTTGTGTTTCCAGGTCAGACGTAGCAGAGACATGGAAAATGTGTCTTAGATAATCAAAAGGGAGTTCAGCCAGAGCTGGTTCCACCAGCCTGGAGTCAGTGGTGAGAATGGCCAGGTGCCCTGCCCAGGCTGTGGCTGAGTCCTCCAGAGGAGTGAGATGCCACTTGCTCTCTGAGACCTCGTCAAGAGCAAAGCATTGGCTCTACCACAGGTGACAGGTAATGATTAACTGGAATATACCCTTTCATGTTTTTTGAGAAACACAAACAAAAGGTAGCAGCCCTTGGGACTGCACAGGTCATTGTCTTGTGAATAGACCTATAAACTGTGGGACCAGGAAGGTTTTGCTGCACTACTTAGATTAATAGTGTGTGTGTCTCTCTCACAGATGCATTGGCAAAACTGTCTGAATGCTGTGCTTCAAGCAAACAATTAGGAAAGTGGCTTATTCATTCTAAAATGCTAATTATAGTCATTCCCTAAAAATGCATTTATAATTACAGTTTATCTGTTAAAAATAAAAAATTACAAAGGGATGTATGACATTTGAAAAGTTCTGTATGATTTTGTTTGGTAAATACAGCTATTGAGAGAAGAATAAGAAATAAGTAAAAATGCATTCTATGAAGGTCAGCAAGAGGAGATGACAGACCTCCAGACACTGAGCTGCAGTGCCATAAGTAGCTATGTGTGTGGGTTGGACAGTGACTGTGTTTAGTAATGGTCTGCTGGCAGCCAGTTTTTCCTACTCTGTAGCACAAATATAATCAAAAAGGCAGTATTTTCAAGGAGGCACTTTAATCTTAGAGGATTTGTATTTCTTTTTTCATACTACCTTGAATGAGGACCACTTAGATTTTCCTATAAATATGAGCAATTGAGAACAAACCAGCCAGAAAAAGCCAAGAAGAAGCAAATGTCCATTAGGCCTTTGCAAATTATTTTCTGCTCACACGCAGTGTGATCTAAGCCTGAATTTTCCATGGAGTATCCTACTAAAGCTTTGAGGAAACACTTCATGCATTCTGACACACGTTCCACAAGAACCTTTACACCTGCGAATATTCTTTGTAATGTGTAATGGCAACAGTAATGATTCCCCTCGTCCCCTTCCCCGATACTGTTTTATCTATTTATCCAACTTTTTCTCAAGATACACTGTAAACATTTTCACTAGCCCAGGGTCAAAAACTTCAGCTGGAACAAGCTGTTGGCTCATTGGTGACACTGAAGCTTCCATTCCCTGGAAAAAACTTCCCAGAAACAGAGATAGTATGGTATTCAAATGTCATCTTTGGGTCTTTGAGTGGTGTTTATTTACTAGAAAAAAATTGTTTATTTGTTTGTTTGTTTGTTTGTTTTTGTGGGGGATGTAACAGATAAAACAAAAAAAGTTACATGTACTTTTTCACACACCATGGTATGTACCCTGAAAATACTCTTATCCAGTACTCTACCTGGATCCAATCACAATCCTTTTTGGAAAGGCAAAGAAAGACGTATTAAAACTCCACAGCTCCATCCTTCTTGAGTGCTACTGAAAGGGAGTGAATAAGTCACTTCCAGGCTTTGCTCGTGGAGCTATTTGAAACAGAGCTGACAGCTAGGAACATCAGCCCAACAGCTGAACACGCTTGCCTCACCACAGGCGACCAGGGTAGCCAGCTGGGCTCCCTCTGAGCTGGTTAATAGCTCACACATTGCAGGGGGAGCTCACACATTGCCTCTTCTTTGTCAGTTAATTTGTAGCAGTCACTGGGATAACTTCTGTGAGTAAGCACCTCTCAGCGTGAAGAAGGGAGATGGAAGGGAGCCCTTGGCTAGCAGAGAAGCCTGGGGCATGGCGCAGAAGGAAGGGACAGCTCCCCAAGTCTCTGGCTGTGCAGTCCAGGCTGGAGCTGCTGCTAAGCCAGGCAGGTGTCAGCCTTCCCGAGTGTGGCATCACCCAGGAGATGTGCAGCGTGGTGTCTCTCAGAGGGTACATTCCACCTCTATTTCCATGTCATTGCTATGCTGGGTTAGACACCACCTTTGTGAAGACGTATATAGGACGTATATACGTATATAGGACAAACCCGTCTCACCAATGATACCATGAAGGCAAGAACCAAAAGTGGAGTCAGCTCGAGCATAGAAGATATGTTCCTAAATGCTTTGCAGCTTAGAATATGCATTAGTATTAAGTACACTTAATACTGTATGTAAGAACACGATGACTCATACATAATTGCCCAAGCTAGATACACTCTTATTATGTAGTCCTGGATTTCAAAAAGAACTCTGCTGTTTTCTAGTCTCTGTATCAAAGAATTAGTCCCCCAAAATCAGCTTATTGCTGAGTTGTGATCTTCTATAAGATGGTTTTTGTCTGTTATAGGGTACTCCCCAGCTGCGGATTATGGTTTTGAAAATGCAGCTTAATTAGTTCTATGTTTATTAGCAGATTGTTTAACTTTTTATTAAGATCAAACACAGAGAAAAAGGATAACAATATGGTATTTTCTTTCCAGCATTATTTAAAATGTTTGCAGCATGTTAAAGATTTAAAGCAACTCTCTGAAGAGCAGTCATCCATTCTGCAAGGCTTAAGGATTAATTATTCTTCTTTATGGCATATGGGTAACAACTGGCCACACATATCCAAACCATTGCAGACCTTACCATGTTGCCAGTTACTGATGATAATGATTATCTCCTAAATGCCATATTTGGTAAAATTGATGTCACATTTCATGTATCCTACATGTAGTTCAAAGCAAGAAACTTTGAAAATTACACTTTTTTTTTTTTTTTTTTTTAATGCCAACAGTTGCTAAAATACCTTCCCTGGATGTTTCTAAATAATAGCAATAACTACTGCAGGTCTTGTTTTCTGTTATTGTATTTTTGTTTGTTTGTTTGGGGGTTTTTCTCTTTTGTTGTTGTTTTTTGCTTTGTTTTGGTGGTTTAGTTTGGTTTAGGGTTTTGGGTGTTGTTTTATTTTTTTCTTTTTTGTTGTTGTTGTTTTGTTTTCATTATTATTTTTGGTTTTTGGTTTTTTTTTATTTTGGTGCAGCTCAGACAGACATATGTACCCCATAAAGCAGACTGGGATTTGTGTACCAAGAGCCATTAATGTTCATAGCAAGCAACAAAAGCCTGTATATATGGTATAAGATCAGTCTGAGTAGCTTTCAAAAGTGTACAAGAACTTCATGCACCCAGAGAATGGAGGAGGTCAAAGAAAGAGGGTTTACATCCATTCTTCCTCTTTGACCCTGTTTGTGATGCTGCCTTGACTCTGATATTCCTTCCAGCCCTAAATCATTAAGTTCTTCTATTCATGCGGTTACTGAGAAGAGAATGTCATCTTGGAGCCATTTATATCTTTCTAAATGATATAAACAGGAAAGGGCAAGTTATTTAGTTGTGGCAAATGTTGTCTGTTGACGGCAAAAAGTGCTACTCACATTCAAAATGCTGTCTAAACAGAGAAGAGCATATGGAAGGGCTGAATAGGTAGGCCAACCTATAAAATCCATAGCTTAAATATGGGTAAAAAGATTTGCTTAGCTTCTGAGGACCCTAAGACCAGTACTTTTAATGTCGTGTGAACTTCTATGAGTCTTCTGTACAGTTTAACAAAAGAGTGGTTGGTGACCCTTGCTTCAGACTGCTGAGGGCAGCTTTGCTTGTTGGTGCTTTTGTCAGATAGACATCAAAAGTCAGAAATCATTTCAGCTTAACAACTCTATTATTAACAATTCTATTATTAACTTGGTTAGTTAGTCAGCTAGCAAAGTGGCAGGTTAATGTTTCTTACAAAAAATTCGAGGCATGAGAGAGAGCTAGCTAGATTAATGGTTGCCAAATGGCAATTAAAAGAATTTTTAAAAACATTTACAGATAATATATTGATTCAAACCATACCATTTGATTACCAAACAATCTTTCTATGGTCATGCATACATATTTTTCAAGGAATCATGTCATCAGATAAACCACCAGAAGTCATATTTCTGAGGAGAGGGAGAAGAGGGACCTAAAGCTCTCAGTTTCTCTATGGTTTACAGAAATTGTGCTCCTCCAGAAGTCTGGGACAGGTAGCTTGTGCATAACTGCAGTGGACATGTTGTTCCCTGGTGGCCTTCAGAAGAAATGTCTTGGAATTGTTTACTATCATCAGATGGGATGTAGGGGAGTAGCCATTCATCCTCCAAAATATAAACTTGTCCTTGAAAATCTGTTCAGAAGCCCACAGTACTGTGGACCCTGAGAACAGCCTATCCTATCCATAAAATGTCAGCAGAAAAATGGAGGCTAGGATATTGTCTCCCAGTATTTTGATTGATGAGTGACACATATAGATGTCATTTCTGAACACTGAATAGAACTAGGAATAGGGAGTGGCCTACCACCAGGAATAACTACATCCAGACTGGACTTCTGACAAAAGCAAACCAGTCAACATCAGCTAATGTGTAAAATGAATTATCCTCTACAATAGAAGTAAATATACAAGTTGTATCTATGAAGAGGTCACTACTGACACTGATGGCAGAAAAGTAAGTACAAGTCAACTCATGAAATCACGACATAGAAAACAATATCCATAAATAAATTCTTCTAATCTGTTAGAAATCTTCAGGCAAAACTGGGCATGGGTCTGCAGAGCTTTGCGGCCCTTTGTCAGCCTTCTAGAAAATTTCTTGCACAATACAAAACTGGGAGGAGTGGCTCTCCAGATGCCCTGGAGAATGGTGCAGCCCTTCAGAGGGACCTCAACCAGCTGGAGACAGGGACACAGAACTTCTGAAGTTCAACAGAGACAATTGCAGGGTCCTGCACGTGGGCAAGGAATAACTCCATGCACCAGTACAGGCTAGACCTGCTGGGAAGGTCTGCAGAGAAGGGCTTGGTGCCCGACCAAGTGTGCCCTTGTGGCCAGGAAGGCCAATGGTATCCTGGGCTCCATTAGGAAGAGCAGTACCAGCAGCTCAAAAAAGGAGATCCTGCTCCTCTGTTCAGCCCTGGTGAGGCCATGTCAGGAGTGCTGTGTCCAGCTCTGGGCTCCGCAGAACAAGAGTGACATGGAACTCCTAGAGTGGTCCAGGGGACACATGCAAAGACAATTAAGGGACTGGAATACCTCTCTTACAAGGAAAGGCTGAGGGAGTTGGGCCTATTCAGCCTCAAGGTGACTGAGGCTCATCAATGTCTGTCAGAATATGCTTGGCGGTGTCCAAGGGGACAAGAGACAATGGCAGAAACTGATGGATGGGAAGTTCCACCTGAACATGAGGAAGAAATTCTTTTCTGTACAGGTGACCACACACTGGAACAGATTGCCTGGAGAAGTTCTGGATTCTCCCTCACTGAAGATATTCTGTGGACAAAATTCTGAGTAACATATTCAAGGTGAAGGAGGGAGACGACCTGGTGACCCACTCTGGTCCTTTCCAACCTCACTCATTTTGTGATTCTTCGTTGTTCTTACATGTGTGCTGAAGTAGCTGCATATTTCAATATATTTCAACATGACAACACCTATGTTCAAAGCTACAGGTAGAGTTAAGTACTCTTAGGGCAGATTTATTCATCATTACCTAGTCATACTTTCAGATAGCCTGTAAATAGTTTGATGTTGAAGTAATATAGTAAGTAGTAAAATGTTGAATTCTTTTTGTAGAAGTCTGGGTATCAGGAGTGAGATGATAAAGACTTTTAAGATAGTAAAAATTATCCAAACTGTAAGGCTCAGAAAATTATTTTTAAAGGCACTTTTTCAACTCTGAAAGATACTAACATTTTCATAATTTTCGAAGTAGCTATTATGCATCCTCTCCTCTCAGGAGAAATTAATTTTTATGGACTGAGTGCTCAGTTCTTTTGGTGATCATTGAGAAGAACCATTGAAGAGCATTGAGAAATTGTTTGATCATTTTCATAGGAAGTTTCAAAAGGCAGTTAGAAAGGAATTTGTTCTAAGTTGACCTGATCTGGTGCAAAGACTTGTTTAAATATTTGCTCAAGTCTTTATCTATAGTTTTTCTGATTTTGAAGGAAATTAATAGATTTCAATTAAAAGCTTATCAAAATGCTTGCATTACTAAGTGAAAGCTTTTGTAAAACTACAGCACAATCAAGAACAGAACAAGCTTTCTCATCCTTTCAAAATAATTTATTTTCCATTTCTTCTTATAAGGATCCTCTCTCTAAAACTCTAATTCTGCTGAACTTGAAGAATAAACAGGATTCAAATTTCAGTTGATTCTCGGCAGATGACTTCAACATATTCTGTGTGGTTTTCCTCCACTGACCAAACTGCAGAAGACACATCAGTGTGTGGCAATTCTAGAAATTCCCTGGAAATTCCCAGTGTTAACTAAGGAAGACAGTAATTATTGCTCATTCAACGTATGCTGATTTCTTTTTCATTTGGTATATATTTTTGGCAATGTTTATAATTGTGTCATATGTGCACATCCACTAAAAATTTGATTTAGCATTTCATTTTACGCAGTGCACTGAATACCTGTGAGACAGTATGAGTGTTTGATCACGTCGTAGTGAAAAAGATCAGTACTGTGAAAAGGCTTCTACTTTTATTTCTAATCCCCAGATTTTATTTCTAGCTAAGTAAGGGTTTGTTCTCTAATAAAATAAAATTTAAAAAAAAAAAGAAAATAAAAGAATGCTAACAATCCATTAAATTTTGGGATATGAATTTCTTCTAGATTAAAAATGACATTTTCTTTAAGTGCTGATTTTTTTTTCCATAATAATTTCTGTCTGATTTTAATTTAGAAAGACAAGTGAACAACATTTGAAGTATTCAAGACTCACTATTGCATTACTGTATCATATGAATAATTTTGCCTGGTAAGTGAACATTTGTAACCAATTAGTCTGAAGAATGCATCCTTAGAGCTGAGAAAAAGAGGACCTCATCAGACCCTTGTTCTGCTGTCTTGGGCATGGGTCTGCTGTGACAGCCTAAGTAGGATCTGTGTGTGATGCACCAAGGTATTTAGCTGGGGATGTGGTAGCAGATAATAGCAGATAATCTAAGTTCCTTTTACTCCTCTAGTACTGAGCTAGAGGAGGAATCTTTTGCTGGTGATATTATCAGCCTTCATAGAAAAGGGATAGTCACAAGATGCTATCTTATTCAGAGTGCCTTCTTCTGTCATGATGCTGTTTATTTGCCACTCTTACTTAAGGCTATGTTACCAGTCCAGGTCCTGTAAGTTGTCCAAGACCAGTTCTGAAGCCTGTGTACTCATAGAACCTCTGCTGTTTTGAATTGCATCAAAAATATAACTGCAAGAATTGTATTGAGCCAGGTTTTGTGCTGTTTTCTATACAGATATTGGATATGAGAAACTGCACCAAGAATCACATCATCAGATATCCAGAATTTAAAGAAATAATGCAATAATAAAAAGTCAGGAAGCAGTAATTTATACCAAATCAAACTTTTCAGAACTGTTTGTGCATACACACACCCTCACTCCTGACCCACCTACCAGTAGTTTTTTGCAGCTCTATAGGAATTAGCTGTAATAAATGTGACAGCATGTTAAGATACTAAGGACCTGAACCAGACACATACAGTGTTTGATTCAGATCCACAGATGTTGTGGATTATGACTTGACTGTCAGAATGTCATTTCTTACTAGTAAATGTAAGATACCTAAACATTCAGTTTTATAAGAAAATGTATGGATTACAAAGTTGGAATCTGAGCTGCAAGAACTGCCAAAAATTACTGGGTATCTGGAGGCATCTTTAGGTTGAGATTGAGCTCCATTTCTCTGCAGCAGAGCTACTATGAGAATCTGCTCACAATAAAGGGCTTCAGCACTTCTGATGATCACCATCACAGTCCCTAGGTATGATGCTTGGTTCCTCAAGAAGAAGCTACATCTTGATGTATCTAATCTGTTGTCTGTGTAGCTAAAGAGAAAGCCTTTTACCCAGCTACCTAAATACCAGCCAAGGTGCTGATTCTGCACAGGGGAAGATCCCTTCTTCTCATTTTAATTTATAGGCACATCAGGTAAGTCTTTGCACAAATCAAGTATGAACCAATAATTTGAAACAGATCTGAAAGCAGAAGAGTGATCACTTTTCACCCACATTTCTTCCTAATGTGATAGGACCTCCTCTTTCAAATCCTTCTTCCTGAAGCAGATTTTGGTCTTCTCTACAGTACAAAAACGGACTTAAGCTGTGTTAGTTGAAATCTCTCTTTATCTTCTTAATCAATTCTAATGAAATTTTTCTACTTTGTGTGCCTGTGTCCAGAAAAACACCAGCTGTGACCTAAGGCTAAACTTTTCTTCTAAAAGATCTGTGTTCCAGTTATTGCTCCATTGTATGTTTAGGTATTTTATGACTAACTAATGAAGAACGAATGAGCGGCAATTGATAATTGAGTCTGTCTTCATGTTCAAGTAATTTGTTGTTTGATTGTTAATACTCAATGGATTGAATCCCTCATGGAAATAGGAGATTTAGTTTCAGAACTCCAGCAGGACTTGTGCTGACACCATGATATATATGTACCTGTGATATGTATGTACTAGTGTGCAGAGTTCTTGGTCCTGTCCAGTTTTAGGTGCTCAGGTGCATTTTAACACAGTAGAAGCTGATCTGTAGATGCCAATGCACCTTTGTTACAGCCTAATGCTCCTAGGAACATTAAACAATTTTTGACTAAAGGCTTTCAAGATTTCAATTGATTAGGTGCCTAAATCTGCCTTAAATCCCGTTTTGGATTCTGCAAATAACCCTGGTTTTAACATTATTTGCCCAAGGGTATGGTGGTGGAAAAATTTTCTCCCAGTTTCCTAAAATATATTTTGTCTTTACAAAGGGTAAGATCACAGTAAAAGATTAAAAAAAATCCAATTTATGACAGATTACCAAGACATCACTAAATACTTTTCAGAGGAAATCTATGAAATTGAGCTATAAGCTGTGCTTGCTATGGCAACTCAGAAGGCCAGCAACAGAAGCAAGAGCAAAATCTCCAGAATCTAAGTCTGCTACTTCATCTGTGCAGCACATTCTTTCTTCTCATATACTTGGAACAGTAAAATATCTGACAAAAATAAAATCTTGCTCATCTGTCTATTCAGTTGATCTTTTGCTTAACTGAAGTAGTTAAAAATTTCAAGAAATAAACCATTGAATTTGCTTCTCTATTTCACAAATATGTCTTTTCTTTTTTTTAATTGCTACCAGCCTTGCAGCTCTGTAGCTTTGTACATGGAAGACTTTCTTTAAAACGTGGTAACAAATTTACATCCGTTATTGATAAAGCTTCCATTTTTTTCATAAATACTAGAGCCAGGAGTAAGTATCATGGCTATCAGGTCAATCTTGTGTTTTAACTTACGCTGCAGAAAGTTCCTCTTTCCTGCATGTGTCTTCCACATAATCCCTGCATCTAATAACTTGTAGTTAAGAGGAACTTTGCAAAATTCTCCAACAGTGGAGTCAAGTCAACACTATAAGGAGGAGCACAGTTTGAATGTGACATTCACTGTCTTCTGGACTAAAAATTCATGAATCTGTGCAACATCCTTAACCCTACTTACCAAAAAATGAACATTATACAAAGAAAATATGTTCCAGTTACTTAAAATTGAAGAAGCTGGTATCTGAATTCAGAACATTTATTTTTGGGTGGAATGTAGAAACTTAAATTTTATTTTCTGCTTTTGTTGTATTTTTGACATCTTAATCTTCTCCATCAGTTAAAAAGAACAAAAAACTTAGCTGAACCTGTGTTCATAACCAACAGATGCATTCAGAAACAGATTTTATCTCTCTTAGCTCTTTGTGTCCTGGAAAATTGGTTTTTTACTCTGATGAAAGAAAGATTAGTTTTAATCCTACAGAATGCTGTAGCTTTTCTTCAGTGAAGCTAAAGATAACAGAACTGATTCCATTGTATTTTTTGTCTTAGATTATCAAACCTGTGGAAAATATTAATGTGAGATAAAGTGAAGCCTCACATCTTTACATCACTGTTTTCTGTGTTAGTCAAAATGTTGCAGTGGATCAGATCTTACAATGCTGATTTCTTTTTTTTTCGGTATGCTATTTTCTTTGGAAAAAACTTACTTGCTACAGTTTTGTGGGAAAATTAAAAAAAAAAAAAAAGAAAGAAAGGAAATAAACATTTTCAGGCTTATTGGTTGTACTGGAAGCTTGAGAATTTAGACTTGGGTTTTATTTTCTTCCTATGAAAATGCTAGAAAGTTTCCAAATAGTGAAGACAAGACCAAATAGCCAGTTTGTCTTTATTTAAAATTTCTTTTTGTAAGTTTAAATTCCAGCAAACATTAGAAATAAACCAAATATTTCGCACCTTGTATTATTTCCTTTCTAATGCTTTTGGTTACTGTGTGCCAACATGTCCCAGTAAAGTGTTGCCATCATAAACTTTTTCATGTAAGTTCACACACTGAAAGAAATGGTACCCAGACAAAAGGCTGTTTATAATTTCTGAACCTACACCCGGTGACATCAGCTGGGAAAAGGTGTCTATTATTATCTGTATTTTCTGAATCAGGCCAACAGTGTGTTAATGTGGGGTCTGTACAAGTCTTTGCAAGAGAAATGACCAGATTGTGGTATCCCAACCTGTTATTTGTTGCAGTAAAGTAACTCCAATGGTGAGTTTTGACATCTTTCTGTGCCAGTCTCAAGGTTTCAGAGTTTCCAGTGTATGGTTTGCCTGCAATCCAGTCAGCCAAAGTCCCCTGTAGCTGCAAGAACTGCAGCCACAGAAGTGGCAGTGACAAGAAATCTGAAAGATTTGGAAAGGAATTTGTTGTGAAGAGTGTCTGTTTTTATCTTCTACTCTCTCAGCATTTCAGTAGAGGGGAAAAACCTCTTTTGTTCTACAAGATTGTCCAGCACATTACATTATGTTAAAAGTTGCATATATATATATATATATATATATATACAGAACTATAATAAATGACATCTACAACAACATATACAACGATGATAAATGACAGGTTTTGTCTTGCTAAGGGACTTCAATTTCCTGGATTGACAGAAGATATTATTATTAAAGTACTCTATTACACATCCATTTATATAAAAAAAGAAACTGTAACACAAGCTGCTACAGTCAGGTTTATCCCTGAACCAATACCATTGCCAAAGGGTCTACTGTGCACATCTTTGGTAAAGAACTGTTTTAAAGAAACCTGAGGCCCTGCTGATAGGCAGTCATTTTAGGAGAGCACCTACAAATCCTTGGAGAGATTCAACATAGCAGAGGTTGGGTATGCCACAGAATTTTCTGTTTCTTTGCTATTTGTTTTGCGCTGACAGCCTGAGAAATATTTTTTCATTTTTTTTTTAAACACTGCCCAAATTTCTTTGCCTTGCTGGCACAGTTTGTGTCAGAAGAGCCATGCAAGCTTGGTGCTTTCTTTATGAGAAAGTTGCAGAGGTAACAGTGTAACTTTGGCTGTGACATTGGTGTCATTCTTGCCCTTAAAATATTGGTTGTAAATGATGCCTAAATGCTTTCTTTATCATTGACTCTTATAGAAACTCATAGAATACACTGAGTTGGAAGGGACCCATTGGGATAACCAAGTCCTGCACCACCATGTGTCTGAGAGTGTAGTCCAAAAGATTCTTGAAGTCTGTCAAGTTGATTCTGTGACCACTTCCCTGGGGGTCTGTTCCAGTGCCCAGCCACCCTCTGAGTGATATCCAACCCAAACCTCACCTTACACACAATTCACACCATTCCCTCAGGTCCCATCACTGCTATCAGAGAGATCAGTGCCTGCCCCATCCTCTTCCCCTCCTGAGGAAGCTGTTCCTTTCCTTTAAAATCCATCTTTAACATGAATGGGGCAATTTGCCTTGTTGTAGCTCAAGTGGGATTTCCTATTTAAAGAGGCTGTTTTTTCTTTCCAAACAAACAAATAACTAAATAGTCCCAACACAAAAGACTGTTGAAAAACATCACATGCATGGAGATTACTGAATGACTATAAGACCTTTTTGATCTTTCAGCATGGACCTCTGAACCCAACAAAATAAACAACCCAGATTATGTCCTAATTGTTCTTTGTGAGCAGAGCTGCAACACCTGGGTGTGTGGTTTCCCTTTATAAATTAAAAGGTCAAGCTCGCCCCTCCTCCCTTTAGGAAAACATCCTGTGCCTACACTCTCAGTGGCCTTAGGCAGCTAATCAGTTTTGCGCCAGTGGGTTAGTTGTGTGTGTGAGAATCTAGTTTGAATGTATCATACCCCTTCCCCCCCATTTTAATCTCTACTTGTTGTTTCCTTTCCTGTAAACACTCTTACTATTTAATCATTAAAGGGATGATGCTTGACGAACGGGAGCACACTCATATCAAGCCCTGAGCTCTGCTGGTGTGTGATGTGAATGAACTGATGTGAGCTGCATGAATAGAAGGGACCTTGCCTCCTCTGTCTGGACACAGAGGGAGGGCATGAATTCCCAATCACACCAGCATGCTGTAACAGAAAAAAAATTAGAAGGGAAAATAACAGTTTCTTAGAAAATGGCAAAAATGGTCCAAGGGTAGGGTGATTGTATTATCACATATAAACACATAGCATGCTCCCACCATTTGTAATTTTCTTTTTCTTTACAGAGGTAAAAACATCTTCTCAGACTATAGTGTTGACAATCTCTTGCTCTACTTCTCTACACATGGCATGCTGGTCCTTTCAAAAAGACATTACATTTTACAAATAATTCTTACAGAGAAGATTACCCTTTGGGGAAAAAAATGTATTTTGGAAAACAAACAAACAGTCCAAGTGCTAACACAGAAATGAGAATATCACATATATGTATTTAGTGTTTGAGTCTTTACTCAGCTGAATGCTGAGCTGCAGCTGAAGCCCACAAAACCTTACGTAATACCAGCTGTAATAAGTAGATAATAGTTAAGTGTGTCTGAAAAAGATACTTCTCCTTGAAAAAAAATAAACTTTTATATATATCTAGCCACAGAATTTTTTTCTACTAGGGCTACTAAAAGAGCTTTTGGGATAGTTGGAGGAGACGTTACAGTGGCTGCCAAACTGCTACATTGACATAATTTCATATCTGAAATATGAGCCATAATGTATGTTGTCTTGACTGTTTTTTTGTATGTTTTTCTTCAGAAAGAAAGTTTGTTGGAGGTGTTTCATAGACTGGTCACACTGGTTGCCTGAATTCAGTTATTTGGCATCTGTAGTTGATGGGGTTATTTTTGTTCCAAAGATATTTGTTTAAATCTTTCCCTTGTATTGTATTTCTGTCCCCACAAAACTTTTGTCAGATGGTGAGAAAATTTTCCTTCATGAGCAGAATAATCGAAGGTATTGCAAGTTTTATCTTAAATTTAGAGTTCTATATCAACAAAACCTTTCTAACGTGGTAGCCTCACAAAAATACACAAGAACAAGGGAAATCTGTGGCAGGTAAAATCTGTTTATGATTCACCAAGGCATTATTTTTCAACATGAAATGATTCTTCAGAGGCTTTAACTGAAAGATCCATAATCTCATTATCATTTCTGTAAAGCAATTAATGAATCTGTTTTATGCAATATAGAAGCTATCTTTAGCTATAGGGCAAGAATGTGTGGTTATATATCCATATCTATATACCATAGTATGAATCAGCTAATGTGCTTGAACTTGCAATAATATCTCACTTCTCTTTCCCTGAGCTTCATATGCTACAGTGTTCCCATCCTTGTTTGCACTCAAGTTCTTTCTAAAGGCTTGCTACCAACAATGACAATAATTAATGAATGTGTTTCAAGGCTTTCCAGTACATCCTGTCATTTCAGAGCCTGTCTTCTACATTGTAGGCTCTGAGAGGCAGTATTTGTTTTCATGTTTTGTCTTATGCAATGCCAAGCAATTCATTCTGTTCAACAAACAATAAAAGTGGATGAAATTTTGCTCACTGTTACACTTTTGCAAATCTGAAGTCTTTTAACTCCATATAGAAAGGAGAAAATGAATATATTTCACATGTATTGTAACATGTCAGTATGTACCTGTGCAAAGCAGAAGCCTGTCAGATTTCAGAATGAGGAATTCATTTATTAAATTATGAAAAACTCTTAATTGGCACAAGCAAATATTTTTTGGGTAATGTGAAGCATTCTAGGTGTTTTGTGTAGCTTAAGAAATGGTGGAATCATAGAGTCATAAAACTGTTTAGATTATAAAAGAACTTTAGGATCATCTGGTCTGACTGTAAGCCCAACATTGCTGAGCCCACCACTAAACTGTGTCCCTGAGTGCCACAGTTAAAAGTCTTTTAAAGATCTCCAGCATTAAGGTATCCCATTAGTCTCCTTTTCTCCAGGCTAAACACCCCCAGCTCCTTCAGCTGTTCCTCACAGCACTTGTGCTCCAGACCCTGCCCCAGTTCTGTTGCCCTTTTCTGACCTCACTCTAGAACCTCAGCATCTTCCAAAACTGAATACAGGATTCACTGCCTGCTTCTGCTGGCCACAATATTACTTATCCAAGCCATTGATGACATTGGCTTTTTTGGCTACCCAGGCACACTCTGGCTCATGTTCAGCTACCACTGGCCAGCACCCCCAGGTCTTTTTTTCCACTGCGCAGCTTTCCAGCCACTCTGCCCCAGCCTGTGGCACTGCCTGGGGTTGTTGTGACCCAAGGGCAGGAGCCAGCACTGGGCCTTGTTGAACCTCACACCATTGGCCTCAGCCCATGATCCAGCCTGTCCTGATCCCTCTGCAGGGACTTCCTGACCTCCAGCAGATCAACACTCTCACCCAGCCTGGATGTTACTGAAAAACTTACTAATGGCGCCCTTGATCTCTTTATTCAAATCATTGCTAAAGTTACATATCCCGGGGATATATAGCCCATCTGACTGGGTTAAACCATGACAGAAATTTATCTTCCACATGCTCCAGGAATGTTCTAGACTGTTACCTCTCCTTTGTATTACATTTCTAGCAGAACTTGATAAGTTGAAGTGTCCCATGACCACAAGCTCCTCCAAACTGTTAGAATATTTCACATTTTCCTCTATCCTGACTGGGTGCACCATAACAGATTCCCAACAGGATACCTGCCTTCTTGGCCTTCCCCCCATCCTTACCCATAAACACTCAATCCTATTGTCACCATCTTTAAACTTTAGACAATCAAAACACTCTCTAGCATACCCCACTGTTCCCTCATCATTGCCTATTGAATTTATATCTCTATTACAGCACCCCAGTTGTGCAAGTCTCACACCACTTTTTCATTATCTCAGCTGCGTGATTGTTTTCCTGCTGCTCAATGGCTCCTGCTTGTTGTCCATGCTATGAACACTGGTGTAGCTGCACTTCTCTTGGGCTATTGATCCTAACACCTTTTTGTGTTTAGAAACCTTAATTGCTAAGTCAACGTTTTCAGGTGGTTCCATGGTTTCTAACAGATCAATAACCCTTGAATCTTTGTCATTGCATGAATCTCCATCCCCCTCTCCTTCCACTGAAGCAGCAAGACTGAAGGACTTTGCTACCACACTGTCCTCTGACATTGGCATGCCACCCTCAGGCCTACTCTAGGGAGCCTGATTTTATCCCTTTCACTGTTCAAATCTACTTTAAAGCTCTTTCAGTGAGCCCTACTAACTCCTGCACAACAACCCTTTTCCCCTTTGGGACAGGTGTGCCCCTCCTGTTGTGATCAGGCCTGGTGCCATATGGAATGACCTGGGATGAAAACCCCCAAAATTCTACTGGTTACACCAGGCTTGGACCCTGGTATTGATCTGCTATGTCTCTGATTCTTATCAATCCCTGAAAATGCAGGGACAGAGGAAAAAACACTTGCTTTTGAGCCCTCATTCAGTCAGCCCTGAAGACTCTTCTGATGGCCCTCAAATTTCTCGTTGCAACTTCATAGCTTTCAACCAGAAAAATGGATAATAATCAGAGAGCAGTATTAGAGTGGGAAGATTTATTTCACGTCTTTAACCTGGGCTCCAGGCAGTCAGTAGTCTTCTCTAGAAAATGGGTCCAGTTTGTATTCTTGGCCTCTGTTCCCAGAAGAAAACCTTACTGTTCCTTCTTCCCACACTATCACAGTTTCACACCATCCATGTATTATAACCCAACACTGAGTAAATGCAGTCCCCCTCTTCCCAGTCTCAACTGAGCTCCTTCAAAGCCTAAAGAATTTTGTCTGACACTTTTATTGTCCAGATGGTTTGTGACGTGTACAGATGTTATATTTGGTAATACACAGATTATCAAAACATGTCTTGTTACTCACTTGAGAGTTATGACTTGATGCATAGATCTATTACGAAGACTGATAGTCTTAATAAATGCTAATCTTACCAATTCTGTAAGTGCACAGAGATTTTGTTGTTGTTGGGGTTTTTTAAAAGATGCTAGATGGCACTGCTAGTCCAGGCTTTATTTTGAACAGCTGGGCTTCATAAAGCTAATTGTGCAGTTATGAAAAGAGTATGTAAAGTATTACTTAAACTTGACAGCTAGTGCATTCTGAGAAATATACACCATCATGCAAACAATAATGTTTCCACTGTAAGTGTATTCAGGTTGAGGTCTATAAACTCTAGTTAACTGCATTCAGAGTTGTGAAATGATATTCAACAAATATACTTGTGTTTGCATTTTGTCTGCTTCATTTCTTCTTCATGTGCTACCTCATTTTGAGTTATGATAGTATGGAACTTGTTCCATGTTTTATTTTTTTATTCAAAATCTTGGTTGTGGTGCTTTGAATGCTTTTTTAAATTTAAAAATTAGAAATCCAGCAGTGAAAAATATACTTTGTTTAAACTGGAATAATTTCTTTCATAAATAATATGCTACTCATGTTGAAAGTCATAAAATAATTATTTTGCAGTTCTGCATATTTAAGGATCTATCTAACCACAATGTTCTTCGTTTTATTCATTTACTGTAACTTCTGTTTAGTCTGTGGTTTATCTTTCTTTTTATGTTAGGGATTTGTTGCCATTATCTGCCAACAGGTTAGGGTTCCATTTTAGAAAATACATTTTACAACTAAAACATGAGTGTAGAGAACAAAAAGAAGCAATCTTTGCAGTAAAAAACTCCAGTAACATGCAAAGTCGCTCCTGCTGCATTAAGATTTGTGACTTGAAAAAGTTTATACAACGTTATTGACTATTCATTCTCTGTTTAGTTAGTATCAAATTCCCTTCTTTTGTTAATTGTGCAGTAAGCTTACAAAGAAACTGCAAATTCTCAGCCTTTTGGGCAGACAGTTGGATACCGTGTCTAAGTGTTCGGAGCAACCAAACGGAACCTGCACCGTCCTGACCACTGGCTGGGTCACTGGCTGGGGCTTAAAGACTCACCTGAGTAACTCGAGAAATCCCTTCAATCTCCCCTTTTGATTTGCCTTTCACACGCCAGTACTTTTTATTTCTTCTCATCTGTCTGCTATCATGTTAACAAGCAAAGGAGAATCTCGGCAGTTCATTGACAGCATAATAAAATGGGATTTAGATTTCAGTATTTGAAGAATGGCTTGCTTTTAGGGTTTTATGCTTTTGTCTTGTACTTGTATTGCCCCAGTGATCAAAAAAGCCTCAGACCCCACAATGCACGTCATCAGCCCTATGAATTGTTCACCTGAGCTGTCCAGTCATAACTGGCAGAACATGTAGCTTATACTGAACTCTATGCCAAATTTTGCTTATTTCTCTGGAAAAATTAATTATTAAATAATGAGTATTCTATTGCTTTTCTCAGGCAATTATTTTGATCTATATAAAGCTGAAGATGCAAATATAACTCAACACATTTGAATGATTGCCCTCTAATAGAGTACCCCAGTTATGCAATTCTCCCCACCATTTTTCATTATTGCAAATTCTGCACAATGAGTCCTGCTTCTTTTCTATTTAATGTGCATGGTTGTAGCTGCATTTCTGTTGGGCTGATGATCCTGCCATGTTTTGGAGGTTAGAAGCCCTAATGCCTACATCAGCATTTTCAGGTGGTTGCAAATAGCTGAAATTCATTCCAGTTGTAAATTAAGTGAACTGATGAGGTGAATTTGGCCTTGTGTATCTGCATAGGAAAACTCATACTTCCGCTTGGAAATCCAATGCAAATGTAACCTAAGATTATTGCTTTGAAAATCTGTACATGTGATGCTCTCAGGTGCTAAATATTTCATGACTGTTGAGAGATGTTGCTTGATAATGATATGTTTAGTTCCTAGATGAAAATAAGCACTGCTTTGTAAAAGGAAGGCAGGAATGAACATTGGTAGATGGTTATTTATTGTTGATGGGACAACTACAGTGCAACATAGTCCTGATATACTTACAAGGTACTCTAAAATACTGCAAGAACATTTATTTTTATCAGGCTGCATTATTTCAAGTGATTCTTTTGCGTATGTTAACTCTAATGTATTTTATCTGAAAAAAAGAGTATGGAGACAGGTATCAATCTGAAAGCCAAATGTTCTGGCATTTATGGAAAAATTCCATTTATATGTTGAACTTTGTGTTTTACACAAAAGTGAGTTTCACCAAGTATGCTGGCTACAAATGCAATGATGTCTATTAGGATAAACAATTATGTGTGTTAGTTTGTCAGATGTTCCTCATTCTGCATAATTTAGACGCTGTGAACAGAAGAGGTGTGCATTATTTATCAATTGTGTATGCGTGGATTAGTTTCATGTGAGAGAAATCTGAGTAAAGATGTGTAATGTGCTCTATCTATTATTAATCAGTGCAATAGGATAGAGCTTAAAATATCCTAGTATGCAATAAACATCAGTAAAAATTTCAGACTTGTGACTTATGTACTGTTTGTGATCCTTGTTTAAATAATTGTGATGCTATGTCTAATAATCCTGTAATGTAAGATTTGATGAGTTTGTTGGTTTTGTTTTTTAACAAATATTTATTCAGTTTCCTGTTCTTATTTTAATCTGTGTCAGGAAGGGGGAGTTTAAAATTCTGGCCTCCATTCTTCAGAAACTCCCATAACATAGTAAAGCACTTGCTGAGTATTTCCCAGGTTTCCCATATAGATACAGGGTATAAACAGCAGACTTTCAGTGCAAGGTTGGGTCTAAAACTGGCAAAGGTGGCCCACAAATTAAGGAAGCTCCGTTCTTCTTATCAAACTAGTGCCTGGAAAATAATCCTGAATTAGTATTGCTACCATGCAGAGAAAAAACTCCAGATGGAGTTGAAACCAGCTGATCAGAGTCACATAAGCTAGTCTGGGTGAAAGGTACTGAATAAAGTGTTGTTGACTGTAGTATCTTTGTTCTGGTCTTGGTGCTTTATGTATTTTAGTCAGTATTTCAGAAAGGGATCTCCATTGTAAAAGCTTGTGGAGTACCAAGTGGGTGGGACACTCAAGCACAGCAACATCATGAGAGGTGGGGATGTAGGCTTGTGCTGAGAGGCAAGTTTTCTGCAGAAGAGAAAGGTTGCACTTGCTTGCTTCTGCAATCTGCTCAGGAAACTGGGGATTTGCATACCAAATTACAAACCTTGCTGCTTCTTCCTGTCTTCATCCAACTCAATACATTTTTAGTTTTGTTTTCTTTGTTCAGTGGAGAAGCTTCATTAAGAGGGTCTTAAACTATCAATTCCTTATCTGACATGATCATTAGATTAGCCAATACCTTGAGGATTTTGGCACAGATATAAAACTATTTTTTCATAATCTGCATTTGGGCTCTGATCTCTTAGTGTAAAAGGGAAGGCAGTTATACCAAACATCTTTCAAAAGAAAGGGCTTGCTACTCCTTTTTCTGAAGGTCCTACTTCCACTGGAGTTCAGTAGACATGCTCAGAGCATTAATGCTTGCTAACAGAGACAGGAAGTGTGACCCCAAATCTAGAGTTTTTTTACCTGTATCTAAGTGTTGATGTCTGAGGTGTCTTGTTGACAAAAGAGTGAGGAGAATCTATAATGTAGTTGAGCAAACTTTGGGAGAGGGTCAGTTTTGACTGAACTCTTTTACCTACAGTGACATGATCTCCCTTGACCATAGAAATATTTCTGATGACAATGTCAGAATGGGGCACCTGCATTGTAGACCCCCACAGCTCACTGGAAGGGTCTTGGCTCCAGCCTCTATCTGGCCAAGGAAAAGTGGTAAGTTAAGTAAGGATCAATAAATAACACTTAAGACAGAAGGTATTAGTCTTTATATAGAAGCTATGTATTATATTCTATACATTGATTATTTAGTAAATTGTCTATTTTAGATAGATATTCATAATAATAGAGGTGATGCAAAATTTAGGAAGGTGTTTGTGATAGAATTTCAGGGATATTATTTTGGAATTAAATGCCTAAATTGGTTCTCAAGCTAACATCAGGCACCTAAAGCCGATTTTTAACACCATATAGCTATTCTATTTATTTCAAGATTTAAGTCTAATACTAAAGGCCTGATCTGCTTGCCCTGGAGAAGGACTTTTGCCATTACATTCAAGAGAAGCAAAATTAGATTTCATTTCTGTGCACACATAGTAAATCTGAGGTATCAACAAGCCCTTCCTGACACTACAGTACTTTTTAAAAAACTGTTTCATTTTTAACCAAGTTAATTAGTTTCCAAGTGAGTAGGATGCTTTTATACCCTCTTAATATTCTCTTTGCAGTGTGTTGGTTGCCTGGGGTAGAAGTGTTTTTAATTAACTATATGCAATAATGAAAACCATGAGAACGACCTTATGCAGAAGTTCTCTCTTTCTGATGTTACATATAAAACAGCGGAAGTCTTAACAATATTTAACACACAGCTTTTTCTTTCCTCCTGCTCCTTCCTCAACACCCTCCAAGCCACAGCTCCAGCTAATAATGGAAGTGTTAGAAAAGGTTGTATACCAAAATTTTAGTGTTTTGTAAAGTGTGTCCAAGCAGAGGATTTGACTAATTTTGCTGGTCAGAAGAGACAGCACAGTCTGAAAAGAGAGGAAGCAACTACAGTGAGAGCTGCTTTGAATTCTGCAGTGTCCTAAAGTGTGATTGTGCATGACAGTCAAGCACATGTATGCTTAGGGCTTTTAATGAAACAAGTGGGATGCCCTGCTCCACTTGCACATTTGTTATTTATTCAGCTAGCTCTTGTTGCTGTTGGATCTCTCCTATATCCTGAACCCTGTGAGATGGATTATAGTTAGCCTGTTGGGACTAAATAAGATGGCCAAATGTTAGGGGTTGAGCAAGCAGGACTGACTCTGCTCTGGAGGCTATGATACAGGCCTCATTTTTTGTGTTAATTCCATTGCAAAAATACATTTTGATATGGATGATTCTCACGTTACAACATTCATTGCAGGGTGTAGTCCCTGGTAAAGATATGAGAGGATCTGACTCTGCTCCTAGGGAAATGGGCAGTAGTTTTGCAATTTCTTTTAATTAGGGAAGGACTGAAATCCTTGAAAAAAAGGACACAGCCTTAATAGGAAGGCATATTTTGTTCTCTCATATGAATTTTAACTTCTATTAAATAGGTGAATTACAGCCTTTGAAAATATTTTAAGGCTATTAAGTTTGCATGAAATTGAAAACCTCAAGCTCTTTTGTGTGTGCCACTAGTGGGCAGAATTCTGTAGACTTTTGGGGCTAATGGCAATCTCCCAGTCTGCTCTGTTGTGAGTTCTGAACTCTTGACAGAAATTATTCAAGCTTACTTTGGCGGTGCAGGGGATGGCCAAAATTCCCTACAATAACACAAAAAGGCTTAAAGAATTAGATGTCTAAAAATAATTGTGGCTCTGCTGTTGAAATATATTTAAGAGTATTAGGCTTGCTGGATATTGTTATACATTGTGTCAAGAGCACATGACACAATGTGGTTTTCTACCCCTGAGAATAATGCTGCAGACTATCGCTGGAGCAGGAACTTGAACCCATGTATTACTATTTGGCATGTGCTACAGAATAAGATTTGGGCATATGCTGTACGCCCTTGTCATCTCATTTTTTCCAAGAGCAGACAAATGCTCAAAATGCAGAAGAGGAATCAAGTAAAATTGAGAATTCATCAATTGTCTATTATGTTAAAAAAAAAATAAAATCTTCAAACTGAAGGGATTTTATATAAAAATTAAACCTGTTGTAGATCACAGATTTGAGCATTGCAAACTAAAGCTGAAAGAACTCTAAATACAAACTATTTTGAAGTGAAAATAATTCTACAGCAATTGAAACTGGTGTGTGTAGTCCTTCCAGGACCATGGTATTAGGCTTTCTAAAATGCTGCTGTATCAAGCTAAGAATTTCCCTTTGTTTGTTGGCCTGTTAGAATTAGGGAGAGTCTTTTGTTAATATATATTCATTAATTAATTTCCCACCATTTGGAAAATGTTTAAACATTTAAGTGCAGGACTGTGTGTAATCACTCTTCATGTAGACAAAAATCAAGAGGGCATTAAATAAAGCTGAAACAGCCATTATGAACACAACAGAAGGATAGGGTATAGTACAGTGATTACAGAATTCACAGATTAGATATAACTTTTTCCATCCTATTAAAAAGAAAAAAAGATGGTCTCTCCTTGTCTCATTACAATCCTTCCTGTGAAACTAAATATTTATCTATACCTCCACAAATGCTCTACTACAAAAGTGTGCAATTAGAAGGATCAAAAACTCTCCATACATACAGATTAATGTTCCTCTGGAGTAAACACCACCTAAATGTTCAAAAGAGGAGCAGGGGCTGTGAAAAGTGCTTGGGATAACTGTAATATTAGTTTTTACAACAGCAGTATCCTGATAGCAAACAGACATATCACAGCATGTCACCTTTTGGCAGATAGCTTCTGGGCCATAATTTGTATCTCTACCAACTGTGCTTGGGATTCCAGAGTATAAATCTTTGTCAAATTTGTCCAGTTCTGTCCAAAGAACATTGCTACGAGAATTACTGAGAAATTCAGTAATAATTTTTACCATTGGAAGAAAAGTAGGAGATCATGCCAAAGATGACTCAAAGCCAATTTTCTATTTGTATTTAAATATTAGTAGCCTCATACAGCTTAAACCCTCTTATTGCTTTAAAAAACAAAAGTAATACTTTGTCAGATGTGAGAAGTATGAGTCAGCTTTCTACTGGCTAATTGTACATGGCAAACCTCATATTTTAAGAACATTTGTGACTAATTTAATGTTACTTATTTGCTTAATTAGATGACCTTTAAATCCAAGCCCAAATTATTTTATAAATATTTAGCTTTCCAATAAAGCTATATCCAGATATCAGTCATTTGATAGGAACCATCTGCAACATCTGAACTTTCTGCATGTTAAAATGCTTTTTTTATTCTTTGATTTAATCCTGAAGGCAATTTGTTTTTTTACCAATGCTGACAATGCGACACCTAAATTAGATCCCTCCTCTATGGCATGACAAAGGCACACAACTGAGACTAAAGTCAAGGCCAAGCATGGATAGGAACTCTGAACCAGAAAATTGCTGAAACTTCCTGTAGACCATGTAGATTTTGGAAATGTGAGGGCTGTAGAAGGGAGACAAAAAAATCACACAGACAATATAATGATTTAGATATAATGGTTCCTACTGAACTCATGTTTTATACAGATAAATCACTGTGTTATATAAAAATCTCCATATTATTTTGAAACTTGATAACTAATCCTTTCTGTAAGGACAATTAAACAACTCATGATAAAAGGGTACTAGTGATGATAGTATTTTATCTGCTATTAAGCAAAGAAACATTTTGCTGGAAGCTACTGGTCTAATGCAGTAACAAATATGTCTTTCAGCCTCTTATGGCTTCTGTTCATTTCATCTTTTGTGCCTTCTACTGATATTCCCTTTAACTATAGCAATGCCATCTGAATTTAAAAGATAAGCTATTAGCTGAAGTATTTATTACTGTTTCACCTGTTCAAGTTAGATTTAATAAATCAAAATATCCCATTACATGAGATAAAACGTATGTATTTCCTGACAACAATAAATACAGTTCAAAAGGGATTTTGTGTTTTCTTTGATGGAGTTTGTGTGTGTTGCTGTTAAGTTTTTAAGATAAACATCTGCAGAGTTTTCTTGATGGTGTGATGTCAGGTGCACAGAGTAGGACTTACTAACCTCTGGTCAAAGAAATATCTCAGTGAAAGGTGATTGCCCACAAACCATGATTTTCAGAATTGGACCATCCCCGTTTTTTGAATAATGAATATAAATTATTGAGCTTGTGACATGCAGTCTTCTTATATAACTCATGTGTAAACCATATTTTACACTAAGAAAACTATTAAAGTAGTTCCTCATATTAGAAATGGAAGCATTTTATGTAAAGACAAAGGTAAAAAAGCTAAAGAAGCAATTGCTTTTCTATAAGCAGATATTTTTCAGTTGTGATACTGATATGTTTTACAAATAGCAAGACATTTTATTAAAAATTGTGGTAAAATCTGTGTTAATTCATGAAATACTCATTTTTATTTTATTACAAGGCCCTACATTTTCATGAAGCATATTTGGAGCTTAATCAATTTCCAAGGGGTTTTTTGCTGTGTTTTGCATTTCTCCTATCTTGCTTTTTTCAAAGAAACCCTTCCTGTGTCAGCCTCCTTATGCATATGTTTATCTTCTTCAGGTTGTGTTACTTGTAAATAGCTTCTAATCCTCTGGTCATAATAAGCGTATCTATTTAAAAAGTTGTTGACTCTGGAGTACCTAATTTCTGGCATTAATTTTTCCAGTGTTCCTCTCCCCTGGGCACTTGAGTGGGCAGGGGGAACATTATGAGGATGAAATGCTTTAGCATACTCACCCTGCAGGGCAGAGTGTATGAAGATCACAGCTGTCACTACCTCTTGGATCTGGATCTTATTAGTGTCATCAAGCAGTGAATCCTCTGTAAATAGAGGCTGGGCTTTTCCTTCCAGGTTAACAGGCCTCAGAATGAACTCAAGTTCACCAAACTTTCCGCAGCTAAGTAAACTCAGCATTACTCAAAAGTTTTCTACAGAGCCTGAGACAACAGCAAATGGGACTGTTGTTCCTACAACAGCCCCAAGGAGCTATTTGATGTCTGTAAATTGACTGGAGTGTGAATGTGAACCTCTTGGGGGCTGCCCCTCCTCCTGCCTGTAACCTGCCCCTCTTTAAGGAAGGCAAAGCTGCTGAGGCTGCAGTCCCATGGAGGGGAGGTGTGCGTAGCTCTTCTGCTGCCTCAGCCAGAGCAAGCTCTGCCTTTGCTACTGGTCCCATTCTTGTTATCTGCCATGTGAGATGGTCGAAGTGGGGACCAGGGAAGAGGAATACAAAATGCCTTTGTGCAGGAACAGAATATATAAGTAAACAGCTAACCTAGAAAGCAGGAGGGTGTGAAAAAAGGACATAAAAAATCACTCTAACCTCACCCCTTCCCCTTATTTTCCCGATCTTGTTTCTTTGTTTCATTTGGTGCTTAATAAACAGGGAGTTCATTTTTACGAAATATGTTCATTCATAATGAAACTGTTACCTTTGTTTTTTAGTGTATTATATACACTTTTATATATATGTGTGTGTGTGTTTGTGTGTGTGTGTGTGTATATGTATATGTATGTATATATATACACACTATATAGTATACATCCTCCTATAAAGACAATGTAAACCTGTGAATGAAGTTTAAACAGATATCCTACATAAGCTGAGTCTGGAATGCTTTGGAAAAATACAGCTTTAATACCTACAGATTTCCATGGCTTTCATGTCATAAAAAACTGGCTGTCTGTTATTAGAAGATTTTTTTCAATAGCATGCAGTAGTTAAGAGCAACATTGTTAATAAGAATAATCACATTTCATGTCTAATGCAAGCCTTTTTCAGAGTGCCATCAAATTGTTGGTAAGAACGGATAGAAAGAAAAAAACGTAAAATAGACTTTCTTTTGTTAGAGGTCCTGATTGCTGCTATTTTTAAAAATACTGGACTACAGCTAACAAGTAAAGCTAAATACAAGAGATTAACAACCCTAGTGCATTCTGGGTTGACATGGGAATTACAAGTGACTACAGATGGAAGTGTAATCTGAAAGTTACACTACATTAAGAAAGAGCAACACCAAGATACTAAAAAAATTTCCCATGAAATGGGATGGAATCTTTCTCCTTCTCATTACTGCTTTACATTTTTTGGAAAGCAGATCTGCTTGCCTTTATAAACTCTGTTTATCTGTGAAATGGATAATAAGAGACAGTTGCATGCCACAGTTAAGTTATGTCAAGATATGTAATTTCTTTCAGATGAAACTGAGGTACACAGATAAAAAAATGTAAAAAGTGTGTGATTATAGTTCAAGTTTCAGGGTTTCAGTCCCCTAAGGAAATAGGCATCCCATCTCAGTGAATTCTTGTTCTTAGATCCTTGTACAGCAGTGATGCCTGCAAAGAAAGGGGAAGAAGGTAGGTGTAAAGGGTACCCTGTAAAGAAAGGATTACCCATATATTTTTTAAGCAATCAGCATAGAAGTAGGAGTAGGAATAAGGGGCAGGGCAGCATGAGTCTCAATTACCTATGACACAGGGCAAAGATTTTAAATTCTGTCTCATTAAACAATTCTTCATACAGATCTGTAACCTTTCTTCTAAAGGACCCATGTGGATGTCCCAAATGAATCCTCTATGGAACATTTTCAAAGGTTTCATTAACTTTAATGTGTTCCTACTTTGAAAGCAAAAGGATCTTCAAAATATACATAAACGCCTATATCCTCTTTAACAGCAACAGTACAAGAAGCTTGATGTATGAACTGAAGCAGAACAGAGTGGTTGAAAACTGCTTTGGGACTGAGGTAGCTCATGTCCTGGATTTGCTAAAGAATGGGTTAATGCCACAATTTTGTCAAACAGTACAGTGGTATTTGGTGATGAAGGGTTATTTTATTAGGAAAAAGATCTGTTCACAGAATAGTGCCACCTAGCACCATATTAGGACATCAATTTGTTTGGCTGAAAGAAAGAATGTGACCTATTCACCAGCCTTACTCGCCGCAGAATCCTGGGTTGGAAGTCTTCCACCCAAATTTGGCTAGACTTAGCTCTAACGTCCTTGTAAAGTGTCAAAGTCAATCTAAGATGGGGGTAGTTTGTGAGTGTCTTTTAATTTCTCCCAGAAAAACCTCTCTGCTTGAAGTCTGATTTAGCAAAAAGGTGGTCAAGGGGAAAAAAAAATTAGTCTGGAGCTTGTAATTCAAAAGACTGTTCAAGGTTTCAGTGGTGGGTTTTGTGGGATGTAGTATTTTGGCAAAGACTGGGTTTTTGAGACAGAAGTTCTCTATGAAAATTAAACAGGGTTTGGAAGTCTAAGTTGTGTTCTGATTTGATATCCCTGAAATCAACTTCAGATATTTCAGTACTTTAGTTTTACTTAGTTAATTTATGATGTTGTTGACTTATAAGTGCTCTTGGCCTGTTCTGGATCATGAACTTGGAAGACTTTTAGCCACTAAGTAAAAATTTTCTCCTGGAACTGAAAGCTGCTTTCCTAGGGGGGCTTACTGGAATTGCAAGCCAGTTTACTACGGTTTTCCAGACATCACATCTGAAAAAAAGTGAGAGGAAAAAATAAAAGGTTGTCAAGCATGCTTTTAAAAGAACTATGTTGCACATAATTTTATTTGAAAAGTCTTTGTTTTAGCTTGAAGATATTCCTTCTACCTGTTGGAGGGAAAGGCTAAGAAAAAGTATATCTGCCACCTACCAGAAGACAAATTTAAAATGTTTTCTCAGCAGCAGTTCAAAAATTTTTCTGAAGAATCTGATTCTGATGTCACTGCAACCAGATGAAGTAAGTTTATGTAAATATAACAACATTACAAGCTGTTGATGGAGTGGAATCTTTGAAAGATGTATAAAAGAATCGTGAGATTTGACCCTTTGTGATCTAGACTATTATTCAAAACACTCAATGACATCTAGTCCTATTTAGATTTTTAAATTCCAAATTGAAAGCCTGAATAGCAGTAAGTCAAGACTGTAAAAACCAGATTAATTAATTTAGATTTTTAACTTGTTTTTAAGAGAATTCCTGATAAGTTCTCAGTCTCCATTTGAGTTCCATAATTGTTTCCCAGTCTAGCTACATGACCCAAGCACTTCTTCTGTTCAGCTCACACTTGTCAGGGCCTGCTTTGGGTTTGCCTGTCTTCTGGCTTTGGTTTGCAGAGTTGGGTGGTATGGGATCCACACAGCTGCAAAACAAACACTGCTATGGTCCCTTGTTTGAACAGACCAGAGAACGTTGGAAGGAAGAATTAAAATGGTGATAAAAATTGCTAAGAGAGTGAAGGAGAAGGCTGTCAGAAACAAATTATCTCTCTCATTTTCTATGTGACAAGAGAACAAGTACTACTGCAGATTATTTCTTTGGCTATTCTGTGGTCCTGGGGTATTATCCTTCTGATTTCTTTCAGGAAAGTGTCTTTGGTGACAGTATGGTTTGAAAGAGTACAAATAAGATGAACAAATAACAGAACAGAAGTTGTTCTTGTGAAATTCCAGTAAAATTAGAAGACTTGCTTTTTTCTCTGTTATATATTCAACTTGTTGGACACCAGTTTCTTACATTTACACACACTAACAATGAGGAATTTTTTTACCAGACTATGTTTTTGTGCCTTTTTCCCCTTTTCCTATGGAAAGATTTCTGTTTCTTTTTGTTTCCTCAAGACAGAAAAGGTAAATAATAAAATCAGCAGTAAGGGGATGTTGATGCTAAATGGACTCAATATCCTCAAAAAGCGCTGGGATTAGTTGCTGAATGTCATGATTCTGGCAGACGTTTTGTGGGCTATCTAGAATTTATTTGTTTTAATTGTTACCAGTTGTGTGCTTATTTGTGCTAAATAAAGATGCATGTAGTTCTAAAGGAAGCTAATAAACTTCTCTTATTCTTACTAATTCTGGAAGCTAATGTCTGAATATGAAAATATGAATGGCTAGCAAGTACATGTATCATAAATTCCAGTTTATCGCCGTCTTCCATAAATTTTCCTTCGGAAAGACCCCTCACATCTTTTGAAGTAAAACATTACACAGGCCAGGTGTTAATAACCACACTAAGACAAATTTGGCTTGAAGTTCTATCAGCATAAATACAAAGTTATGGAGCTGCCTTTCAGTAGGCCCGGGGGAGGAACAAAGCACATCCTCTGAGACTTCAGAATTATTCAAATTGATGCTGTTGTTCTTGAAACATTAAAGTGAATGATGAAAACAAGGAAGCGAGCGCTGGCCAGAGGTTAGTAAGAGGCAAGCAGTGTGCAGCCATGTCCATGCCACTATGCTGCTCTGCCTCTTTTGCTCATGACCTGCAACGCCCTAAACACTCTAGTCCTGGATCTTTGTGGAAAGGCAGTTACAAGCTGTGCCAAACTCTGTGATGCTTTTGTGCTCTGAATACATGTCCTCCAGGGTCTAGGATGAAACCACCGCATTCATTTGCACTTGAGTAAAAACTACATTGTTTTTGCAGTCATTTGGCATCATGTTCAAAAAATATAAGGTCAAATTCAGCTCTTGTGTTGCAACTCAAATGATTTAAATGGCATTTTGCCCACCTACATCAGAGCTGGATTTGGCCCATCATCTGGATCTACTTAGTGAATACTGTGCTAAATGTTCAATGCCTTGCACAGGGTTTTAGTTATGTGCTTACCATTGAATTAAACGGGAATTGTATTCTTAGGATCTTATCCAAATTATGAGGCTGTAGGACTCTGAAGAGAACTTATTTTTGTTAACGTTTGTGCAGCACCAAGCACACTAGAATTTAATTTACTTCTTAAATTTAATGAATTTTAAAATGTTGTACAGATTTATTAGCTAGTGGGTATCTGCAGTTTTGATGATCAAGGCAGCAGCACAGTAAGTCAGAAGTTTTTGGAAACAGATTCATTATTTGTCACCATCTGTTGAGGCAAAAGTGATCGAGTAGTTTTGGTCATATTTGTTTTTCATACAAAATTAGGTTTTCAAATGCATTTAATTTTTCAATAAAAAAATTTCCTAAAAATCCCTTAGGACCTTATAAATGTTTTCATTTTTGATGCTCAGAATGTCTTTGTTTCACAGAGGACACTATCATTTGCTATAACTCACCTAAACCAAGTGCTTGACATGTGTTCCTCCAAGATCTTTGTAAAAACAGTACTCTGATGAAGTCTTAAAATGAGAATTTCTTTCTCCATTTCTAAGAATCTGGTTACTCTAAGCATGAAAGCTTTCTAGAAGAGAAATTAGCATAAATTTTTGTTTTAGAGAAAGGAATCTAAATTTCAAATTGTCCTTCCACTCTTGGCTGATATTGTTTCAGATCTCATTAAATCAAATAAAAGCAATTATGGGAAATTGCCCAGCTAAGGCACTTAGCTTTAGATTTATCTAGTGGTTGCTTTCATGTAGATGTAATTTGTCTATCCTGCCTGGTTCTAAATTAATCAGTAGTGTCTGAATATCTTATGATTTGGAGTACTGTTTCACGATCTTGCAGCTTTCTGTGGACTGTAATGTCCTTTCTCTGCTGTGTCTGGAAGTTCAGCTGCCTACAGGCTGTGTGAGAAGTAAAAGAAAACATGGAGTGAGTTAGAAAGGACGTGTCAGGGGTGAATTCTGCAGAATACTGAGTATACACATATAGAATACTGATTAATTATGGCAAAATGATCCTCTAAAGCTAGTGAGACAACATATGGAAAGGCCATCTCTACATGAGCTTTCTAAAAGCAAGTTAAATGAAGTAAAGATGCAAGTGCACAGAACTAGTGTTGAGTTGAGGCAGTGAATGCAGAGATGTGAATGTAAAATCGTTGTTCCATACAGGAGAGCTCTGCTCCTGAGAGATGGATGTCTGAGCATTCTGAGGCTGACCAAGACATAGCCAGTCAGAACACAGACCAAGGATCCTGGCTTCACTGAAGCTTATTCTGCAAAGGTAATCACAGAACAAGAGCTGAGAAGCTCATGTGAGTCAAGGACCTAGATGTTTTGCAAGCCAAAAAGGCAGGAAGCAGCAATTGTAACTAATTGAAAACTTGAGAGATCTAATCTGATGCAATACTAGGACAATCCACAGCACGTTATTGACAGAAAGTCAGCCGGTAGGATTTTATGGTGTATCACCTAAAGGTAAAAGAAACTAAATAATGAGCTGATTAGACATCCTTCACAAACATAATTTTTGAAAAGTATTTCCAAAACTGGAGGACATGTTAGTTCTGATTCCACAGAGAGCTCAAGACTGTTCATAGCTTTTTCCTGTAGTAAGCAATGTAAAACACTGGGAACAAAATACATAAAATATATTGTTCTGACTGTAATTAAAGTGAGGAAAAACTCACTGAGGAATGCTCTGGATTCTCCAGAGAGCAGTAAGTGATATATCCTAAGTTTTTGGGAATAGAAGATTTTCTCAAGCATTCAAATTATTTATTTCAACTCTTTGTATGGAAGAGAGTACAGCAATTTGGTAGGAACTAGAAATATTCTAAAGCTTTCCAAATGTGTGCTTTCAATTTAGAGTTCACTCTTTAACACATAAGAAGATGAAGCAAGTTTAAAATAATGTCATCTGTGCTACTGCACCTCCAGCCCCAGAACTGTTAAAAAGAACTCAGAAACTTCTTCAAGAGGGGAGGAAATTCATCGTTTTGAGAGAAAAGGCTCATGTACAGGCTACATGACTGGGCAATGCCATTGTAGTGCCAACTAATTGAGTGACTTTTGACAGAGGAACAGCAAAAAGGATTTGAATTGGTGAAGAAAGGATTTTTATGAACTAGATTGTATTTAAATTTCCATGTTGATCCTAGTCACTTGCGGCTTCTGTATGGGAAATTACTTTTATGCAATGCTGAAAGTTGCTGTGGGATTTGCACTTGAATAAATTGAGCTTGATTGGTGTGGAGTTTGGAGGCTGCAAATTAAATGCTTAAAGTCTTGGTGAAGACTATAAATGCTAGAACATAAAAATAACAATATTTTACTTTTCTAGTGTTCTATTATCCATTGCTTTTACAGAGCTTATTTTTGTACTTCTGCTTTTTTTTTTTTTTTTTCTAGTGTGAAAAGGACTGGGAATTATCAGTCCTCTCTAGGTAGCTGTTGTGGCAGCGTTGTTACATGTCTCTATGCAGCTCTGTATTCCTGAATATAAGGCAGGTCTGAGCTGCAAGTAAAGACAGTAGAAGCCCAAAAGAAATGAAAATAATTATGTTCCCAACCAGGGAGCAGAAAATTCTTGGCTCTTGATTAGAAAAAGTAGCCAGAAAAAGAATTCCAAACTTAGAACCTTTTGGAGAGAGCCTAGCCCAGTAATTAAGAAACTAAACACTTTATTCTTGTTGATTCCAAAAGAAAGAGCTCATTTCTTTGTTGAGAACCTGGTGCAGAAATTCAAGAAACATCCCAGAGGGGTGAAGAGGGAATTTGGAATTATCCCAGAAACCTTTTTTTTGCCTAATAGAAGATGGCTTGTGAAGGAGAAATTGCTCAGAACTTGAGAGATTTCCTTGCAGTTGATAGATCTGGTTAAAGTTGCTGATAATTTCAAACAAAGAACAAACAATACTCTTTGGCAGAGATTTCACAGAAAACTAACAAAACCTAGTCAGGAGACACACTATTTGGATTTCAGGAGTTTGGAAAAAGATAAAACTCATGTTGATAATTTTTCTTAAATTAAAGGGAAGAGTGATAGGAAGTGGGCTGTAATCAAGATTCTGGGAAATGAAATCTACCAGTTCTTACACCGTTGTCTTTCTTACGTATTTTTTCTTTTCAAGTTGGGAAGAAGAAATCTGCTTGTGCTAGTTATATTCTTTACTTCCAGCGTCCCAATGGATAATTTCATTTCAATAAGCAAGCACTGTAATATGGAGGTGTAGCAATAAGGCAGATGGAATTTTCAGGTGTGATTTTTGCAGTTGCAGAATATTCTGAGTTGGGTGGAACTCACAGAGATCATCAAGTCCAACACTTAAGTGAATGGCCCATACAGGGCACTCAAATACATGACCTTGGTGTTATTAGCAACATGTTCTAAACAACCAAGTTAATCTCCAAGTCTCTTTTCTTTTTTTAGATGTATTGATTATCAAGACTCATAAATGTAGCAGGAGACAACTTCTCAGGTTATATACACTGCTAGAGCAGTACAACAAGCTAGTGCTGTCATCACTGATTTGCACTCAACAGCTGTTGAAATTGAACACCAACACTGTTCTGAGCACTGCTTCAATACTGCATGACTAGAGGTCTACCTATATGCTTTTCTGATACCCTGTTAATTTAAAAAACATGACTGGCTGTTTTATATTGGTCCCCTAAAAATGTATCTAAGAACTTCTGGGTAAAATTTCTTCCTGAATTTTTTAGACTCTTAATTAGCCATAAAAGTTCCTTGTACTTACATAGCCTGTAATGAAATATTTAGAGTATAAATTTATTTTTTGGAAATAAGATTCACGGATTATAGGAATCTTTCCTTTCTCTTATCTGCTTGACCACCTCAATATAGGAAAGGTTTATTACTTGTTTGGAACAAATAACCTTTCCTCTAACCCTAAATCGTCATTTTTTCTTTTACCAGGTGGCTTTTATTTTTAAATCTGGTTGTTTCAGTTTTATGCAGGCTGTGTGAAATGGCAGTCTAACATCTCTCTCCCATTCTTGTCACCTTTTTCCTGACACCCCCTAAAGCCAGAACACCACCACAAAGGTCCTGCCTTCTTTTCGTGCACTTCCATTCAGACACAGCTGCCTGGCCAATGCTATTGTACTCTTAAGCCTGTACAAAGCCTCTGGACTCCCTCCCTCCTCCAAGCCAGCTGCCTTGCCTTGGCCCTGATCCCGTGTGCTGAACCTGAAGAGCAGGTTCCAGCGCTGGTTGTATTCTTGCAGCAAAGGCTGCAAACGATACAGGCTACCAAGGGGTGACCTCTGAGGCACATAGCAGTGATGTAGCAGGGATCAGCTGGAGCTGCTGCTGTAGCAGCACTCCAACTCAGGTAACCCATGATTGAGGAAACTCTTTAAGCTCAGCAAACCAGTTTTGAGACATCTGCTCCTAAACCTTTTCTCATGGTAAGGTTTCAATTACTGCCAGCCCATGTAGAAGAATACCTTCCAATTCAGTTTCTGGTTGGATGGTTCAGTGTATGAAAGAAGTATTAAAGGCAAGAACACGTGATGTGTAAATTATAATGCAAGCTTGTAAGTGCTTATTTTAGGTAAAGGAGTAGTTATAATAGATACTACAGTAATTGCTGCATAACTTTTAAAATTTGGAGTGTATTTCTAATACTTATGCTAACACCTAAGTTTTGTGGTTATAAGCACAATTCTCCTTTTCTTAAACATCTCTTCTACCTACCAGTATGTGTTATAATATATACACATAGTTATTTTCTTTTTTTCTGGCCTGAAATTGAATTAGCCTTTTTGCTTCCCATTGTGGCAAGGAAATAAGGAAAGTCCTGTTCCTTCCCATGGAGAGTGATTTCAAAGCTAGATATATCACTTAACATTTCTTAAAATTGCTTTCTCTGTTCCAGAGCAACTTAATTTACAGCTTTCTATATTTACAGTGTTTCATAAAAAGAAATTGTGTTTGTCTTTGTTGAATAAAAGCTGAACAGCTTGAAGTGAGCTATCTTCAAAGTAACAAGAATATTGTGCAAATACTTCAGAAAATCAAATAAAATAATCATAATCAAATGTTGCTCAATTGTGTTTGGATCCTACAAGCTGAACTCTGATCAGACATTATAAGCAAAATGCTGCAAAAGCTGGGATGGGTTTACTGGTGCTCTCTCTTCTGGACCAGAATTGTAGAGATTTGTATTCCAGCTAGAATCATTCCAAGAACTTTGTGAACAAATTTAATCAAGTCTACTTTTGTTGCTACTAAAAAAAAGAAAAAAAAATAATTTTAAAGTAAGGCTTTCATATCTTAGCCTTGGAAAGGTTGAACTTCCTTATTAATACTCACGGTTATGATTGCTCAGCTTCATGACACTACTTTATATTGGCAGCCCAATTTAGTGTTGTTTTTCATGTACTGCTTCCTATTGCTAAGAATCTAATACTTTGAGAGAAATATAGGGGAAAGAGAAGACTAGTACATCTTCTGAAAAATTATGAGCATGAGAATATTTTGATATTGGCATTTCTACTGTAAACTCTGTGTTAGGAAGAGACTCACTTTTGATTTACATTTCTTTGGGAAAGCTAAGTTTTTGCTCCTTCTGTGTTGCCTTTCTGACACAGGTGTGCTGTCTTCAAAGATCATCTTTATTCATCTTTATGATTGGACTGTCATGGTTTTGTGTGTGGAGGACACATGATAGAGGATGAGACTTTTTTCGTGTCAGTGTTTTTTTCCTTCTGTTCTTTTTGCCAAGACTATCCTGAAGTTTTTCTGTGTTCTGAAGTTTCACCCAAAGGGGACAAGTTATGTCATTTTTGTCAGCACCCTGGACTAGACAAATTGATAATACAATCTCGTATCTCCTCAATGTTTCACCAGTTGCTCTTGTTGAAGGAGGGGCTTTCAAGAATGAGTGTGCTGTGGAGTGGTCAGAGACCTGCAGCCAAGGAGCAAGGGCTGTAAGGGTGGTTTTGGCCCTTCCACTAATACTTCAAAGTCTTTGAGATGTGAGAGATCAATTTTAATAACTCTTTATGTGGAGAGCCACTTGAAAATGTATGCTCTCAGAGTGCTCCTGTGCTTCCTTCTCTGCGAAGAGCTGGTCAGGTTATACTAGTGAATATAACAGAAGAAGTGTTTTGATTTGATAGTTACTCTTCCAGTCTTTGTTATTCTGTAAAGAAGTTTCAACATTAAGTGTGTTACTTTGCTTTAAGGGCATTCTATAATTTTGGTGTTTATTGGTACTTGTGTCTTGCATAATTAAAATGATAAACTTTAGTAAAGATTTAATTTCAATAAATACTTTGACCATTTCATAAAGCATAAGGTAAACAGGGTAACTTCTTTTAAGTGGTATTGCTAGACTCAGACTTTATACTATTTTTTAATCTTACGAATGGTTCTGTATGGAACTAGCTTAAAAAAACCCATAAATCTATAGCATGTATTTGAAACTGCTTGATTTTATCTAGTGAGATGAAGAGAAAGCTTGAATAATGGTGCAGTTTAAAAAAAACATTCCACAGGCTTCTACAATTTAAAATTTTGTGTGATAGGAAAACTCCTTAAAGTTGTGGGAACATAAAGTGTTCCTAGTTAATAAATCTGTTTTCTTTTTCTTTTTTCAAACACCATAGTTTAAGATGAAGACTGGGGTTCATATCTGAATATTAAAGCGTCTTCTTCTCCAGTGGGCCACACTAACCCTGTATGGCAACCTCCCATTTGGTGAAGTCTGGACACAGCAAATCCCACTGGAGCCCTGATCCTCTCCTGAGTGTAATGGTGTGTGTCAGACAGCAAGGTGTCATTTGTATTTCAGTCTTGACTTCCCACTCATCACTGTGCAGAGTTGCAAAGAACTAATTCATTCTAGAATTCACCAATGGTATCCAAATATCTTATATGAGGATTTTATGACAGTGTGTGACATTGCCATTGGGATTCAGTGCACACCCTTCTCGGCTATGCAGGTGCTGTATCCACCAGGATTGAGCTGCCTTGTTTTCCAAATCCTGCACTTCCCTTGGCATGACTGATGCTCCTGCCCAGTCAGTTTTACCATTCTTTGCCTTGCTCCTGCAAATCATTCTGCTCAAGACGGAAGCAGGTTGAGATTCTAAGAAACTGCTGTTGGAAGGATACTTTACATGTCTGTACTAAGAAAGAGCACAGCATGTGCAGGTAGGAGATGTCTTTCTTCGTTCTAAGCCCCAGATAAATAAAATTATTCCTCTCCTGGTTCACTGGCTCCTGTGGGGCTACTCATTTGATTTAGGAAAGTAGAGTTTTGCCCATATGGAATTTGAGTATTAGGAGTGATGTCCTTCTGATTTAAAATTATTACAGTCTGAGCGTATTTACAGTTCCAACTAATTCTTTGCAGATTCTTTAAACTATATTATGTAATGTGTGTTTTTACTTTTATTGCTCTTCCTGAAACTCTAATGTTCTTGTTATTGCTGTTCTGAAAATAAAACATCTATGTAACAAGACTATCATATTTTACATTTTTTGGGACAGCCTCAAATTTAAAAAGCATGTTAAGGTGAATTGCATAATAGAATGAGGAATGCAGACCTTCCTTATTGTGCTCATGGGAAGAAAATAATCATGATTCACCTTCACCTAATCTGAAGCCAACTCAAGTGATTTTGGAAATGGAACAGGAAGGCTTTTCACTGGCTACACTGTGTTCTATATTTGAACAGTTTGAAAGCTGATTGCTTTCATCAGCATCACTTCAAATTGTTTATTGAAATCTCAGATCACGTGTGGGAATGTAAAGTTTCTTATAGTATGTCAATAGAGTAATTTCTGAGAAAACACATTCTGATTTTGGAACCCAGTGGGTCCTGGAGAAAGAAGATCTGGAGTCCTTGGAGTTGCTTAGGAAATTGATTGAGTGAATTTTGAGTTAGTGCCCCAGGAACTGCATCAATAATGGCATAGAGTCAAACTCCAGGAACAACTGAACTTTACATAAGCTAGTTGTGAACTGCCAAAATGAATCACTGCAATGGCCATTCAGCCTTCTATATTTGCCATTTTTATTGGCCTTTTTATAGAAAAGAAAAAGAAATTGGGAATTTTTCCTGGTTTTTAGGGGTCAGTGATGAAGCTACTACAGAAAAAGAAAATTGAACAGAGTAAGCCAACAACAGATTGCAGGCATAGACACAAAATTTCTCCATGGTCAGGAGGACTTGTGATTTCCTTTTATGTTTTTTTGGCTGCTCCCAGAAGAGAGAACATGTTTTGATATTTGAAGAAGTGCACAAATTCTATTAAAACTATTGCAATAGTCAGAGAATACAAAATGGCTGTCATTCATTGACAACATTATCATCAGGCAGCATTACAGATTTTTTTCTAAATTTCCTGTTAATGATAAATCTGTCCAAACTAAGATAGAGTTACTTCAACACAAACTATATTGAAAAGCTCATGCTGGGTATTTTATGTAGGTTTGTTCCTCTGTTTATCTACAGGGTGAGCGTTACAGTTCCTGAGCACAAAACTGGGGCTCTCCACATACAGTTGCTGCAGTCTGTAGTTTGGGATTTCAAGATAATCTCTTTGAGGGGTTTTTGTTGTTGGTTCTTACTTTTTCTAAAATAGAGGCTATAGCTGTATATAATATAGATTACTAAAAACTCAGACTTAATCATGCGTGATCTGTTGTCAAATGTCTTCTCAGTCTTCACTCTGCTGCTTCTTACAGCATCAATCATTTCTAGAGTGCTCTGTAATCGTTATACTGTGCCTGCAAAGTCAGACTACAAAAATCTTCTGTCTCTGTCTTTTCAAAGTCCCGTTCCACCCCTTTCCCTACCACTTATCATTTTGGAGTGATAGGCCCAAAGAAATATCCATAGTAATCTAAAGCCTAAGAATTAAATTTAAGATTTACTTAATTTATACTTACTTCCAGGCCCACCAGAAAAACTAATAATGCTATTTTTTCCAAAATCGGTTTTTAAAAATCCATCGTAAGGGTCATCCTTTTTTAACTTCAGGCATTTTTTTTTTTTTTTTCCAGGGCACATTTTATTCTGATTGTGTAAAGGGATGACAAAGTTGAGGTATGACAAGCATACACTTGTCTCTTTGGATCAGTTACAGTAGTTTCAATTTTAATAAGCTCACCTGGATCTAGTGAGAATGAAGCCATGTGCATGCAGAAAGAGTTGAAGTATAGATAGTCAAGGGAATCTAAATGTGTGCTTTGGTTAACATGTGCTGAATTTCATGCCATTGCTTCTGCTGTGTGAATAGACATAAAAGTTAAATCCAAATGTCTATTAAAATTCTGGAATCCAATTCACTTTATCAGTATGAACTTTTGGATAACCCATTTTATTCTTACAGAAAAAATACTAATTGACTTAAAGCTTATTAAAATGTATAGCAGTTCTTTTTTTATAAGCAAGAAGATACTGTAACACCACAGTGGACAACTCCTGCCTTCCTGCTCCAGTTAAATGACTAACCAACTTTATCAGTGCTTTATCTTAATAAAGGTTTAGCAAGTTTTGCTGGAAGTACTGCCAAGTAGACGATGCACAATGTTTTTCTCCTATGTAGTATGGTTTGACTATAAAAGGCATATGTCTCAATCGCTATTAAAAATAAGGGATTATGATTAAATCCTTTCTCAGGAACATTGTGGACTGAAAAAATTGAAATAACAATGAAAACTTCCGGTGTAAGTCAGTCACTATATGTTGAAGACATCACTATAGTTACACTACATTGAGGAGTTCCTATTTATCTTCTGAATGTAGAGATATGTGTCTGTGTACACCTGCTTGAGAAACCTGCACTAAAATGACCACAAAGAAGTGAATAAATTTGAGATGCCTCATGCAATACATACTATTGCTTTTTGCTGTAAAACTAAGGGAAATCTGAGTCATTGCAATCTTAGAATGTAATGCCAGACAAATGAGAACCAGACCACAAACAATGAAGCCAAGTACATCATTATAGGTTGAGTAATGTGAACGACTTACATAAACTATGGCTGATACTCAAGATTTAGCAAAAGACCATCACCCTTAATTGCATAACAACAATTAAAAACTCATTAGTCTGCAAGCTGTCCATCAGGAATAAGAATTTCATCAATTGAAGTCATAAATATTTAAGGAGGAAAATTTTTCATTTTGATTTAACCTTTTGTCTTACCTTTCTTACGCTACGAATTGCCTGTCATTTATCCAAATGCTTCTCCAAAAAGGGGAAATAATCACACTTTTTCTTCACCTAGGTTCCATTTCCAGCAAGCTTTTCCAGAAAGATTTTCCAGCAAGTTTTTCAGCCCAGGATTCTTAACAAAATCCTCTGTCTCTCTGAAGATCTTTCTGGTTTTACTGACAGTGCTCTGTCATGAGATTAGTTTTAGGTTCCTCATTTGCAGATCTATTGACTACATATAAAAACAGTTCAGGTGATTCTAACATGCTCTTGAAAAAACAAAGTGTTATGGCTAGTAGTAAGGTCCACAGGATTTGAGATAATTTTGTTTCTACTCTTCATTTAAAAAAAAAAAAGGATAAAAATCACTTCTCAACCAGGTCCTGTTAATGCTAGCTAACACCCCTCTTAGGCATTTGCTGTCTGCACTAGAAGTCATTCACTAAGAAGCACCATTTATAAGATGCACGCCCACATGATGAAATAAACCACAGATTATCAAAGGCTTTAGGAGTTTTAGAAGACTTTGGATGAGACTGTGAAGACACAAGGCATCAAACAGAGAACAAAACTTAAGTCCTGCAAGACAATGTTGTAACGTCTCCAGTGCACTGTCACACAGCCACATTAAGAAACTCTCACTTCTTCTTAAGTTGCCTCAAAGACCATGGAAATTGTCTGATGGCAGGAGGTACCAGACACTGAAGTCTTACTAAGAACAAATGCATCAGGGATTTTTCTAATGTACATTTGAAGTGGTTGGCCATGTGATCTAAATGTGTGGTAGCAGACTATCCCACAAGACATTTGAGTGTGCTAAACACTCTTGATGGAATCAGCTTAAGGATTATTAAGATTTTCTAGAGATAAGCCTAAAAATGTGAAAAGTCCACTGATTTATGAGCTCATGATGTTCCTAACAACAACAGCAAATGGCAGGAAATGATTTACAGGGGTGTAAGTACATTTGAAGTGCACTAATTTCAACAGCTAATGTCCAGAGAGTTGAAGAAAAGAGAGCTTTTTAAAGAGCGAGCCACACTAAATTAAGTATGGCAATTGTGTGGTGAACACATTCCTTGGATTTCATAATCATAGGAGAACTCATCATCAGAATTAATGCAGAGAAGAATTTGTTTGCTGCCATCATGGATAATAAGCAGAACAGAACAAACAGTCTCTAAGCAGTAGCTAGTTCAACTTTTTACAGCTCAAGTTTTCCAGTTCCCATTTTAAATTCCTTAGGGAGCAGCAAAATTCTAATCTTACTTCTGAATTGTCTTCCTAACAAAATTTCTCACAACAAGCACCACAGCATTTGAATGGGAGACAAGAGGTGGGGATTTGTTGGCATCTGCTGAAGAGATATCTGGTGCAAATGACATGATTTTACAGACTTATTACAGCAGATATTTTCCTTTAGTGTCCTTACACCTGATTTGTCATAGATGGACTACTTGATTTTAGAAGAGGATTCAAATCTTGTCTTACTCTTTGATGTAAAGCAGAAGTTCCTACCTAGTTCAAAGGGTCTGGAATTCAACTAATAGAAAAAACTCTAGGCTTAAAACCATTTTACTCTATTTGGCAGAGAGAACAAGGATGATCTGAGAAGTTAAAAGTGTATGCATATGTATGATTGCCACTGAGATATTTGTAAAGTCATCTTATCTGGTGGTAAGAGACTTCCCCAAATTAAATAATCAGATGGATGCTAATACTAACTTGGATGAAGAATACTAGAATGAACAATTTTTACCCTCATAAGCGACTCTTGCTGAAGCATGCCTTGATAAATCCTGTTAAATCCTAAGTATGCTGCTGAAAAATTCTTCTCTAGTGAATACTGATGAAATGGGCATTTTCTCTTCTGTAACTGGTTCTTGGTAACACTTGGTACAGTATGCTCTATTTGGGTTTCAACAGAATGAATATTTGATACCATTGATTAATCTCTCTGAGTTCCAGACATAGCACAAACTGAAATATTAATAAGTAAAAAACGGAATAACTTATTTTTTTAAAGTTGAGGTAGAAAGGCATTTTATTTTCTACAATGAGTGTTATTTCATCTACTTGAAGAGCCATATGTATTTTTAAATCTGATAAAAATACACTCCGAGTTTAAATTAAAATGTAAAAATGGATTTCATCATGTCAGTTCTGATTTCACTTCTTTTCCAAAAATTACAGACCTATAAAATTTTATGGTTTAATTGCCTGTCAGTCTTCCAGAGATGGATGACACTGACCTGTTTTTCCAATTAAATTGCAAATTAAATACTCAAAACTAATAACTATGTAATCTTTATTGTCCAATGTAATTAATTTTTCTATATTTTCTGTGATGTATACTTCTGGTCTCTGCTTGTGTTTCTTGGCAGTGAAATGCTGCAAAGAACAAAAGAGAATCAAAACACTTTCTGGGGTATTTCTGCATGCCTAATAGAGAGAAAAGTTTTGTGAATTAGATTAGTCTTGCATTGTATCTTCTTTTGATTGTGCTCTTTGTGTCCGTCTGCTATACTATAGATCTTACAGTCCAGTTCTGAGAAATATAGATCAGGCACTGATCAGCCAAAGCACAAAGCCAGAATGCATGCTGATTCTGGAAAGACAGAGAATTTGGTGTAAGTCCAAACAAGTTAACAATTTAGTTAAGTAATATTTTTATGCACCTGAAATACCATTATAAAATTAATGTAAGAACACTTAGTCACTCATGGCTGCATGATCGTTGATTTAGATCTAGAAGCCTTCAAATTGAATTTCATTATATCATTCAGTGGCTGGCAAGACTGTGCTTTCAAATGTCCATTGCCATGTAAAAATTATGTATTTGTAGATTTACCAGTGAATTTTGTAAGTACACCTTGTCTAACCTAAGGTATTCACAAAAGATTACATTATTTATCTCAACTTTATAAACTTTATAAATACGAATAAACATCCAAATATGGTCACAATATGGTCACAAATGCAAAAACATTCTCAACTGACAGTGGAAAGCATTCAGAATGAGACTTCCTTAGCACTTAACAACACTCATTGTTAAAAATATTTGTCACTCAACAGATTCCACGAATTTTCCCCAAAATGGGAAGTAAATTGATACCAAAGCCACTGAGTGACTGTAAAGAAGGAAATGAGGGACTGTGAATATTCTTTATCACCAAGTTAAATATCTCATAACTCCGGGAGTTTCTTAGTTCACCCATCTGAAACTGAGGGTCTGCCCTGCAGGTCAGTTTTTTGCTTGTCCCTCTATTAAAGTAAAGCAACTCTTCTCCCAGGTAACAGGACAAGAGGATGTGGCCTCACTTGAGTTGTGACAGGAGAAGTTTATACTCAGTACCAGGAAAAATTTCATCAGTGTAAATGTAGTGAGGCATTGGAACAGGCTGCTGAGGAAGTGATGGAATCACCATCCCTAAGGAGTGTGAGTATGGAATTTGGTGATATGGTTTAGGGGTGAACACAGCAGCTCTGGGTTAATGGTTGGACACAATAATTTTGAAGTGCTTCTCCAGCATTAATTGTTCCATGATTCTTTGTCCACATCTTCTTTTGTTCATGGCCATGTTCAAGTGTTTCAGATTCCTTTTACTACTGTCTTAAGCAAAGTCCAACATGCCCTCACCTCCCATGGGTTCAGCTGATGGTCAGCTGAGAGCCAACCCATTCAGAGCTAACTAGTGCAGCCCTGTTTTTTATGATTTGGATATCCAATGCTGTAGTCTCCTATGATGATGTAAATTTGCAGTAGTTTTTGTCTCTTGTAAAAGCATCAAAATTTTGTTTATATACAAATCTAATCCAAAGATTTCACAGAGATTTACAACATTAGTCCAGAAAACTTGCACCATCATTCTTTATCAGAGATTGATTTTTTGACTCAGTTCAATTCACCATGTATGTCGTCACTATGGATCACTTTGGCACCTTCATCTTCATGTTTCTCTCTCCCTCTAAATCCTACACCTATGCTTCTGTTACAGTAGCTGTTTGTAACTTCTACCATCTCTGGTTTCATATCCTGGACTAGCAGCTCTTCATCCATTTTTTCTCCCAGGTTGCTTGTGTTTATACAATAAAGGTTTCATTAAACATGCCTAAAATTTCTGGAGAGCAACTTTCCCACCCACGTTTGTCCTGTGCAGACTTGGCTTCTAGTCACATTTTAACAAAAACAGGTCTTTGTTCCTTTCCATAAATGTCATCAAACTATAAGCTATTTTTTTTTTTGTACAGTAAGTACAGCATAAAACTGAATAACATTCTAGGAGTATAGACAGGCCTATGAAAATTGCAGTAGGAATAAAATTCAAGTGTTACTCAACCAATTTATTTAAAGAAAGGATTTTTCATTTTTGGGTTATTTAAAATGAAACCTGGATTGAGAAGCAGTGAAATTTTTATTCCAATACTTAAATTCTTATTTTAATTCTTATCTCTTACATTAATTTTTTTCCCGTTTTTATAAAATTAAATACAAGCACTGCTTGTCTTACTGTCTTGCTGTCTTACTGCCCTACAGCAGAATCTGGAAGCCTGGAAATGTCCATTCCCAGGTAGCAGGCAAGGCCAGGAAGCTCAGCCAAATGGGGCAGGACATGGGACCTTGAGCAAGGGCTTTGCCTTGTTTGGAGGCTGCCAGCCTCCAAGGCTCTCCAGGCTCTCAATGCTGAAAGCCTTTCTTTCCTGCCTCTTTCCATATCCTTCCCAGAACAGTGCTTTGCAAAGATGGAAATTACTGTTTTTTGTCTTAAGAACTGCAGTTTTCTAAAATCAAACTATAAACCTTTTGGAAAAAAAAAATCTGAAAGATAATTCCAAAATAGCCTGAATATAAATTCTATTCAGAAATATTCCTCTTCTTTGCAAGTCTTAAATCTGTATGATATTTGGGAACACTTCAAATCTGTCACTTTGGCTGACATCTTGGGAAATAAGGACTATTGAACTTGTATTAATTGAAGGTTTTAATTCTGATAAGGCCTGAATTAATTTCACCTTCCTGAAAAATCTCTTTACCATTAAATTTCAGAGAAAACTACCTGCAGCAGGTGGAAATGCAGCTTGGTCAGTTCTTTTACCTTATATATCAGAGTACAACTAGACTTTACTTATTCTAATTCTGTTTATTCTAAATTCCAAAAAGCGATTTCTGAAATAGACTTCTAGATCCATAGATTTAGGAACAGATCTGAATGTTAGCAGAGATCTAGGCACTGGACAGAGTTAATCATAATTTTATTGCTTATATGAAAGTCTGGCTCTACACCTTGGTACAGTGCCCGAAAGCAAAAGCTTTTGACCTGAACTGGCATTATCTGTCTGTTTACAAAATTAGTAGCTAATTATAAAAGTGATGGGGAAATTCTGACTACTGGCAATATGTCTCTTAAAGGTATAAAGGCCATGGACTTAACAGCTGTAGTTTCATAGTTATATTCATATCAATAACTTAAACTATCATTTTACTAATACAATCATGTTACCATGGCAATTATCTAAATACTAAGTTACTATTAATTCTTGAGTTGTCAAACAAGTGGTTAAAAACAATCCACAGAATATTTGCAATAGGTTTTTAAAACGTTGAACAGATTTCTGATTAGAAGAGATGGAAAGCCAGTTCTGCCCCCAATACAATGAAAATAATTAATTCATGTCTTAGTATAATTGAATTTTAGCAGTTGTAAGTAGAGTATATTAATATGTTTTAACACCTGTGTTTTTAGTGACACTATATACAGATAGAAAAGACTAAAATAATTAGGTTATACCCAGTGAAAACTTCTCCAGTAAAGGATCATAGTAAAACTAGGAAGTTGCAGTGAAGTTGGAAGAACATCCCATCAATACCTACCTGTGAAACAGCACACATTTGCTCCCCTTTTAAATAAATAATTGCCAAATGAAAAATTTTATATTATATATATAACCCTCATAAAGTAATTTTTAGAATTTATAATATAACTTTGTAAAATGCATAAAGTGAATTATCTTACAACATAAACTAGTAAGGTATTTATGAACATTATTGTATTTTTTTAAAAAAAGTTATTTTTTAAGATAATATTATGGAACAGTGACATTAAATTGTGTTACTTTCCTATCGTCCTGTTAGACACATACAGAAAAGATACAAATCACAGACAACTAACCAGGTGCAAAAGGTATGTCAACACCATTATATATTAATTTTCAAGACTTATGGATGACCTATTGTTGGTAGGGCTTTTCTCTCCTTTCAGTCAGCAAATAAGAGCAGCCTCTTTAAGAAAATCACCGTACTCCCACCTGCATCTACTCGAGTGTCAGTAGATGGTGTTTGAGGTCCTTGTGACTGGGCAGATAGTGTCAGCCCCTGCAGACACCACACCAGGCTGGGGCATCTCAGATTTAGCAAGGCAGAGTAGAAACGAAGCGCTGCAATTGCTCACCTCGTGCTTGCTCATGGGAGGAGCAGGTGGAGTGACACTTCAGTGGGGCGACCACTGATGACTGGCAATGATCTGCAGCTCAGAAAGGAAGTTGAGGAGGTAGCATTGATGTCCTTTTCCTCACTTCCTGAGGAGGTTGGGGCGTGCTGAAGTCTTTTCAGGGACAGCTGATGCTGCAAGTACAGCCCATCCCACCACAGGCTGCGTTCGGCCGCTGAGGAGCTGTTGCTCACAAATTACAGGAAACAGACTTTCCAGAAATGAATGCGTGTTCCTGCAACCACATTTAAAATTAATTTCTTAAAATCTACTCTGAAAAAAACCTAAATTATACCTTTCTATTTGTTCTTGGTCCTGCTTCCACTCCTCAGGGACTCTTGATCTAACCTCATCTTGCTCAACTACTGAGGCCAGTCAACACAGCAATGTGTGTCTTTGTCATTTAAACAGGTCAGGATATGGACTTAAGGCTTCAACTTTTTAAAAGTTTCAGCAAACGATTGATTATTTTGCTGACAGTCACTCTGAGTCACCAGCCAGGAACGATGAACCTGGTGGTGAATCTGATATTGATTTGGGCAGTTGTATTTTTCTTCATGGTCTAAACAGGTTTGGACAATGTATTAAGGAGGAACTAAAAGGCATTAATCTGCTCCTTGACAGGCATTCCTATGTGTTTAGGTAGATTCAGATCAAGGGTTTTGGCACAAATGAATGAAAAAATGAGCACAAGAAAATTCAGTTTAATGACTGAGTTCTCTTGGGTAATCATCCAGCAGTTACAAGATATGCCAGGTTTGGCAAGAGGACGCAATTCCACAAACAAGATACTTTAATATAAACTTAGTTATATCACTTTTTCCTGTTTACTAAGGCTCTGGCCTTAAGATAACTCAAATAATTGTACTTGAGACAATTGCTTATGATGAGCCAACTCTGTTGAAATAAAGAGCTTTTGAAATTTCCTCTTGCTTTCCCTAGGGATTTCTGTTGTAAAAATGGATTGTGATATGACTCTAAGAAAACTTGGTATAGCAGGAGCTTTAAAGGAAAGAAAAATTATGGGTTTTTTTGTAAAACAATAATTTGAGAAGGATTTATTGAATAGGTAGTTATATTACAAATACTCACTGTATGTCCAGGATAACCAATTGAATTATTTTACAATATATATTTTGGTTAGCAATAAAAGCTGTATTCCTGTTGGGATGCAAACAGAGAACTGTCCTAATCCTTTGTTCTCATACGTTTATTGCTTAAAATGTGTTGAAATGTCCCACGTTAGCATTTCAGCAAAGGAAACCTAAAGGAGTTTTATAATTTTTCTTTTCTTTTTCAAAATCTTCCCACTAATAAATTTTACTTTTAGTGAAGTTACCAACCCTTTCCTATACAAAATAAAATACTAAATGCCAACAGATTATAAACCTGTTTGAATGTTTGATCCCAGTTCCTCTGTGATTACAGGAGTGGAAAATTTCTACTCTGTCACACCCTGTCTGACACCATCTGATGTCTGAATTTTCTGCTACTGTAATAGTGACTAAAACAAAATTGAGAAATCCTCTCTGAACTTCATGAGCATCCAAAAAAGGTAAAAAAACTGATAATGAAAACACTGTTCTTCCTAGCCATGGAGATGAGCCCTTAATAACCCATCTTTTTCTAATTGTGAACCATATCTGTGATAGTTCAAGTGAGGATCTGTCAGACTTACTCTGAGAAAGCCCTTTGTGAACCTCTAGACCCTGCACTCTTTTTTGACTCCTGAAATTCAGAGCCTTGGTCTAACACTGTGGCTGAAATGATTTAACACTCCTTACACTCTTTGTGCTAAATCTCACATATATGGACCAACTCCAAACCCACCAAAAATCTCTTTCTGCAGCACAGATCCTTTTATTGCAGGAAGCATAATTTTGCTTTATTTTTTTTTTTTTTTCATTTGCATGGTTTACCACTATCCTGTATTTCATGGCTGCTATTATACTTTTGTGATGTTATTTGTTTCCTATCTGGAGCTTACTAAAAATAGGCCATTACAAAATGACAGTTTCTCTACAAGACCCCATTCTTGTAGTATTTTTCTGTTACTATGGGCATGTTTGTTATGGTAGATGAAAAAATCCACAGATGGAATATTGAGTGTGAAACTGAGGCCACTGGATCCCCTGTGTCCCTGAGCGGAATGAACAGACACTTCTTTATTAATAACTGTTTAAACTTTTTATTATATAAAGTTGTCTAACAAAGGCATATTTTTCAGAAGAAAAGTTTTTAGTTTTGGACTCCTAACAATTTTTTTTGGAGAAAGAGACTAATGCAGAATATGTTTCCAAAACATTGCCACTATGAAGCCATGAAACAATTGTATATTTAAAATACTCCTTTTTCTTCTCTCTTCCACTTGCTCTTTTGCTAAAGAAGCCAGTTTTAACTTTGAAAGACTTTTTAGAAAGCATTACAAAGAATGTAACTTCATTAGCTGCAGTCTCATCAGAAAGCCATAAATAGGTGATTATGGTTCCAAATCATTTTTCAAAGAGTAATAAAGTATAGCTTCTTCCATTTTATCTGTTCTGGACAGACTTGACACACTGCAAGCAACTTCTATCAGGCTGTGCTGGGAAGCTAGACAGTGACTCATATTGTAGCTTACTAGCTGAAATAATGAAGTTTGGCATCTCTTTTATTGATCTCTGCTCTGGTAGGACTGCAGAGAATATTTTGAGTATATATTAAAAATATACTACGAGGGATAAATGCTACAAAAATAGAATTCATAACACAGTTGATAACCTGGCAAGATCAGGTAGCAATAGGTCTGGTGAGGGCCCATCATAGAAGGTCTCTTCCTGCCAGAGAAAACAGTGCTGGTAGAAGCAGAAAGCAAGCATATCACCATGGGTAGGATGTGTGTCCTTCTTAGAGGGGTAACTGGCACATCTGCTCTTGCAATCTGGTGCTGGAATCTCCAGGAAACATATTCTTTTAGTGGCTGTACTCTGATAATGAGCTTAGCAACATATAACCTGAAATTATGTGTTGTAGTTTTATTCTGTTGCTTGTTTTGGCTACCAGAATCTGCATTTTCCTTCTCAATCTCATTTTATGTAACTCTTACGTTATTATAGATTAGCCTACTCATTGATTTTTAACTGCAGCTGGAACTATCACGTAGTGGCAGCAAGTGAACTCTATAATGGAACTCGGAAGTTACTTGAATATTGATCAGTTACCTAAATTGGTTTGAAATGGTTCATAGTGAAGCTGACAGTTTTGTGGGTTTTTTTCATTTTTTATGGAGTGTGGAAGCTGCAGTGAAATCTAGGTACCTCAGGTGGCAGCCCCAAGTGCAACTGTGGAAAAAGCTCGGGGCTTTGTCATGCAGTCTGAGCCCCAGAATCCTCACCTGCCTCCTCCCAGAGGAGTCCATCTTCTGGACACCACCCTACCAGGCATGTGCCCAAGGGATAATCCTTCACAGGTTTGAGAACAAATAATCCTCCTCCCTGCAGTGCATCTGGAGGCCAGGTGGGAAGGAGATGAAAGATAAATTTTCTTCTAATCCACTTCAGTCCAGCTCTGAGGAAAGTCTGATGTGCCAGGGTGGGTGTGATAACATGTCTGGGACCATCACCATAACCAGGCCAACCCTGAATACTTCATAGCTCAAAACTGATTCTGACTTTTTCAGGCATTCTGCAGCTGTTGAAGACTGTTACCTGCATAGGATGCTTTACAGTGTACTCACAGTAAAACCAGATACAGCTTGGTTTCTCTTTTGTTTTCATGGATCTCAAATACACATCCCAACTAGTGATCTGCACATAATGCTTGTGTGCACCAACATTTCCTCTCTTTAAATGTGACTGTAGACATTTTCAAAGCTGAGCATTGCAAACCAAGTGAGAGGTGCATGAGACTCCAGCTGAGCTCTCAAAAAGATAATGGTATTTTATATAAATAATAAGGGAACTCAAGTTCACCATGGGAGTTTTCTGCTATGAGTACCACAAAGACAGAACAGATGTTTTTGCCAAAAAAGTAAGCTCTGGAAAATACGATGTAGTACTTTAAATATGACTAAAGGTGTTTAATCACACTTGTGCTTGCATGAATATGGAACAATTCACTTACAACTCATGTAGTAGTCATGGTATAATTTCACATAAGACATATCATGATCAGTTGCAATCAGCTGCACATTCTTGCTTAAACATGGTTATCTCAAAAAACCACAATTTTTCTCAGGATGTGATGTTTTTTCTTAACCTTCTCACCTGTTTCTCCAGTGTGATACTATGTTTAAAAATTAATTACTTTGCTGGTAAAATTTGAAGTTGTTTCTTTTCAATCTAAATACAGTAAATTTCCCAAAATTAAAAAAAAAATCAAAATCAAACCAAACTGAAAACAAACCAGGGCAGTGGAGTTATACTAGTGCAAGAATGAATCTTATGCCACAGTTTCATGTCTGAGAAGAACTCAAGTCACATCATTTGATCCAGATGTGGGTCTAAAACATCCTCAATCCAGACTCAGGAAACACTAAAATTTAAGACTGTTTCCACAGTGTTTACTTGGCCAAGTCGTACACGTGTTATTTTCTATTCCTGGTTTCCTTATTAAATGGAAACCTTAATGTATCATTTTGTTATTTATGGTGTACCATAAAAACTACAGGATATACAACCTGAAGAGTTAAAACTAAGGAAGTTAAAGCTTAGCTTTTGGCTTTCCTGACTTTGCAGGAACGTTGCTTTATTTGTGTTAGCTCGCATGTATTTTCTTACATAAATTTACTTGCTTTATGGAAATTCTAAGAGTTGCAAGGCCGCTTTTGGCTCTCTCAAAGCTGTTAGTCTGTTACCTCTTTAGAAATGATTTCATGTCTGTTTACAGCACGTCCCAGATGTGAATTCTGACCAAATGGTTAAATAAACAGCGATTATTCTCTTTGACTAGTATGAAATCCACTATGAGGGCAAGGGTAAAGCAATTATTCAGTTTAAACGATTGCTTGTTTTAAATCTCCGTTTTGATGTTGTAATAGGCGGGACAGGGCTTTTCCTCACAAACCTGTTCCGCACGTATTGCTCGGTCCCCAAAGTGTGCTGGGGCGCTGCCCTGACCAGGGAGAGCGGTGTGCTCCCTCTGCCGGCATCCAGGACCGGCTCCTCCTGCTGCGCCAGGGGAAGCAAGGG
>NC_031799.1:13922695-13964481 GCF_001522545.3 Parus major
GAAAGAGAGAGAGAAGAAAAGAAGGAAGGAAATAAAAACACAAAAAGAGAAGGAGAAAGAAAAAAAGTGAAAAATAAAAAAAGATAAATAAAACCTTGTAGTGCAAAGGAGGGTGGAGGGGTGGAAATAAATATCTGGTGGGAGAAAAGAGGAAGCAAGATTGCATTTTCTGACAGCAGTTTATGGTTAGATCAGTTTAGTTGTAACATCGAGCTGCATCCTTAGATAAGACTAGGACAGTTTAACTTTAGCTGCATGTTAAACTTATAAAAAGGGTGAAAAGTTATGTGTCAGAAGGAAAATAACAATGTGTAGGAAAATGTTAATTTCCAGTTACTAAAATAATCACTAGCAGTAATTCAAATATAGATATGAGGTATACACTGGAGAGTGCTAGAAAAGAACAGTATCTCCAGTGTCCTTGACTGGAGCTGACTTTTGTGTGACCAAACTGCAAATGAAATGTCTGCTTTAGATATCAAGTCATTTAATTTATTCATTCCTGGTATAACTCCAAAACATATTATTTATCAGAGAACATCTCCTATTTTGCTATTCTACTGCATTCCTCTCTTCAAGCACTAATACAATGTGTATGGAAACAGAAAACCCTAAAGCAAGGGGGATAGAAACTGCAAGAAAAAATATCCCTGAAAAAAAATACTTGTGCTGCTAAATTAGGTTGGGTTTTGGTAGGACTGCTGTTTATGCTTCACTCTTGATAACCCACGTTGACATTCTTGGACTACGGGTACAGTTCCAGCATGCAGAGCTAACTGAATTATTTGTTCTGCCCTCTCCATGACTCTGTTTCTTTCCTCATCACTCTCCTTGCTTTTTCTCCTTTGCTTGGGGAAAACCAAGAGATTGACCCTTCTTGTCTGTATCTATATATATTTTTTTTTTCCTCCTGGCTCACCTGGTTTCTGTCCCTTGGTGCCTCTCTATTTTGCATCTAGCTATCATTTCTCTCTCTGAGATAATTACTAAATAATATTAAAATTAGCAAGGTGTTTCCAAAGCAGACTGTAGAACACAGCAGGGATAAAATGCAGGCTCGCAGGAATGAAATCAAGTGCTGTGTAAAACAGACATAAATTATAGCACTATTACACTGCTACTTATGTTATACAGTGATTTATGTTGTTTTTCTGATTTCATGTTCTGTCTAATGTAATGCAAAACATATTGCTGAAAATTACCCATTTTGCTGTAATTTCAAGCAGGCCTAAGATTTGTACTCACTCACTGCTCACAGAGTTCCATTTTATACCTATACATTTTATTCAGTACTGCAGACATGGCAAAAACGATCTTTTGGAGGACAGCTCTATTGTGAGCTTTGCTAGATTTTTTTTTTTCTGAGGGTTTTCTAATTCACATACCTTACAGGTGTGCCTGGAAATCAATGTAGTGATCAAATATCTAAATCATGTTCTGGACTGGGGGGGGCAAAAATTTATGCTCAGTCTAGTCTAAAAGGAAAGAAAAAGTTAGGAGGAATCAACCACAGCTAATGCACAAAATATGAATAGATTTGTCCATTACTTGTGAACTCTTACAGAAATAAAAATGCTTTTATTTATTTTGTATAGGATTAGCTTAAGCTGAAATAAAACCACTGTGCTCCTGAATGTGACAGTCTAAAGGAAAAAAAAATCTGAATGCAGCTGAAAATTAAATTATTAACTTTAATTGATTTGACCTATATTTCTTAAGAATGCTTGTATAGACAAGATCTTCGTGATGGTCAGTGCACATATTAGTAATACAAATTATTCTCAAATTAGAATGACTTCTGAATAATTAAATAAACTATAATTAGCATTACACAGGAATCACTGGACTATGATGTCTTGATTCTTTGTGACAGCCTGTGAAACCATGTGGGAAAATGAACTAAGTGAATATTGAATATGACACTACATCACTAATGGAAAAGCTAAGAGTAACAGAGAACCATCAGAGGAGCTGTACTCTCTGCACCCTTGCCTTTATTTGAGTAGGTTTCAACTACTAGTCTTAATTGTCTCCTACACTCAAAGTTTGCAACGCATTAAGAAGTTACCTCCTCCCTGGAATCTAAACAAGAAGCAATTATGTAACCTTATGCTCCAACCCAAATAAATTTAAGTTTCTTAGAGATTATCTTCTACGAAAACTTGCACTGGTTGCCTCAGAATTTCCTCTCAAATATATATAAATCTAAATTCTGAATGGCTTGGCTTAAGAATGTCTTATTGCAGTGGGGGTTGTTTGTTTGTTTGTATTTCTGGTTTGGTCTGGTTTGTTTTTCTTTTGTTTTTCTCCAGATCAGTTTGGATTAAACTAAGAGAAAAAATGATCCACATGGCTTTTTTTCATCAACATAATAATACTACATCTTCAGCAATGCAGAAAGCTTAATGAAGATCTAAATTCCTTGATACTGGATAATTTTCTTTTTGGCTAGCACAACATACAGAAATAATATGAACAAAGACCTTGTGTATAAATTTAATAATGAATAATGCAAATCTTGATTTGCATTCATTGAAAAATGAATGTGTGCTTCATTGAAAAATCCGCAAAAGCTGGCTTTCTGTAACAAGGTGCACTCTACAGTCTTGTTTGCAGGAAGCTATAGCTATGTCTGTCTGTACCAGACATATGAATTACTCTGGAAACATATAGAGATTTATGTGAAAACAAAAGTGGAAAACAAGGTTCTCAGAAACTCTGTTTCACAAATGAAGTGATTAATAGTAACATAAATTTAAATAGAAAGGTATTGAAATATTTTTCAAAAGTGCACTCAATCACCCTCTTTAATGCTTGGATTAGATGAGAAAGATGTGGTTTTTCTCAAGAACTAGTAGTTTGACTGTTGACCTACTCCAATTCCTTTTCACATTCCAGAAGGTAATGATAAATGTAATTGGAAAATAATTAGAAATTCTAGATTGGTTTTGTGGGATATCTGATCTTCTGCTTAATTTAAAGTAAGTTACATTCAAATGTTTAAAATCTGAATATCTTTCACTCTTTCACATGTTAAGGGGCTGATGCAGCATCCATAAAAATTATCTGCTGCATAGAGATGGCAAAGGAAATTTCATACATGTTTGCAGCATTTCTGATGGAACAGACATTTCTTTCTTTAAGTAGTTTTAAGAAAGAGACGCATAAGCAGAAATGCATTAACTACTTTGTTTCACACTGGATTTACTGCAAACAACAGTCACATTATCTCCTGTTTCAAATCTTAGCTTTCATGTGGATCAGCAATGTTTCTAATTTATAAAAGATGCCTTATGAATGCATTTGGCTTAGGTGTATGCAAGCAAGAAGAAGGGGCCAGAATGACATCCTGTGTAGGATGGTGCTAATGTGTGAGGAATCAAACTACAGCAACCTGTCTTCCACAGCCAGCCATCAGGCCAATATTCCACACTTAACTATACTGCAGCTATGATTCAGAAACAGGAAGCAAACCTTGGCAGAGCCAAGACACATGTTATGCCATGAACTCTATAAAATACAGACATGTTTATGCCCCAAACACACTCAGGTCTGAGTGATGAATCTTCTCCTCAGCTGGCCTTCATAGTACTTTTCCTAATATTGTCCAGACACTAGTATTTTGTGCCAAGTCAGCAAAACATTAATTTAGCCTCCACTCTACAGCAATCTCATTACAGCACATTTAATAAAAATTTAAATAATAAAAGTACTGCTAACTACCACTGATATGCCTTCTCATATACATAAAGGTTTTTTTTCATGTTATAGTACCTCAGATATGGTTCTGTATATAATTCTTGCTGCTGAGTAGACAGAACACAGATTTATGCCTGCTTGCAGGGGAGAACCTATCTTATAAACAGCTGGACAAGTGTTGTAAATGCAAGTTGTATGACCACAAGACAAAATATCTTCTTTAGCCTTCTGACAAAGAAAGATTTTATTTTTGTAGGACTGTGTTTTCTGCCTGCAAAAAAGACCCAAGTAGGAACTGTACTTCTGGGAACCATTTTAACCAATATTTCACCTGAATATTATTGTAGCAATCAACAAACCATGTAATTTCCCACAATAATAGCTGGCTGTTTTCTGAACTGTAGATATTCATGAAGTGTTCATGAATCTTTGAAAAATGTATCTCTGCATTGGCAAATGAAGTTATGTCAAAAGAACCATAGCATATGGTAAAGTTTCAGTATTTCTAAATTAATTTCCTTTTTATATTTGTTCTTTGAGAAGAAATTATAGTTTGAACAGCTGTGCTAAAATACTGGGAAATAATTTTTGATGGAAAATTGACAGCAATCTTGCAGGGCATATCGGTTGGGTGTAACATATGAGTTAAATAAAAATAATAGCTGGACTGAAAATTGCACTGGACTACAGTTCAGTTTGTCTTTGAAGCAATCCATGTATTGCTTATTTAACTTCTACACAGTCTTTTAGTTGGTATAGTTACAGAATATGAATTTTATCCATGTCTCCAACAACATATAAACAAATAATAATGATTTTTTTTCTACATTCACAAGGATATTGATCTTCAGACTCTGTGTCATAGAACTTCTTATGTCTTATCTTTGCAGATTCAAGTTTTCTACATGAAATGTTCCTGTTTTCTTCATTTCCAGAGCAGTTAACTGACATTGCCTGCAGTCAGTTGGTTGGTTTTGTTGTTTTTTTTTTAAATTCTGCACTGTTCTTTCTAAGACCCATTGCTCTAAAGCTTCTTAACTTTCCTCCCTAGAGCAAGTTAGCAGTGGCCTTCCCTTTCTTGGTGTACTGGTATTTAGACACCACTCACCTGATCAAGTGTGGTAGCACCAGATGCTGAGGAAGTCAACATGACTTCCATGGTTGCCAACATGACATCAACAGGAGTTTCAGCAGTACCGTAAACTTTTACAGTCAGATTTCTTGTGTGAGGTTCTTAAAATCTTTCTGTTTACAGTGTCAGTGGAGGCTTTTCTGTTTGATGAATAGGGTGTAAAAATGCTTTCCACATGAGGGTACGCACTGTTACAATAGGCAGTCAAAAGATGCCTTTCTTATGCCATTATTTCAACACTGAAATACTTAGTCAGGCTCCACCCATGGTACATGGTATGTGTCTTCACAGTCTCAAGTCTGGCAGTAATTCATTCTGTGCAGACAATGCACCCTTCTGGTCACGGAGAGGATTTTTGAGTGAAAGACATTTCCTACAACAATATTTGGATAAGCCCATAAATGAAACCTGAGTAGCTTCTTGAGAAAGCTAACATAACTTTGATTCAGCTGTACAAGCGCTTGCTATAGTAATGAATGATTACCTAAATAAGCTGAACCACACTGGGCTGTCTCCTGACTGTGTCTCAGAGGTCAGTATTTAACCTGAATCCGAGGAGCTTCTTCTTCCCGTTACTCCCTGCCTCCAGTGTAACCTGCATGTGCTGTTGGAGTGAGATTATATTCACCACAAACTACTCTGCAGTGACAGTTTTGCTAAGTGTGCAGTGATCTAAAGGGGTCAAGGAAACAAGGTAAGAGGCAGTAAAGCTAAATGGACTCATTGATGGAAAGAGTAGACAAGGAAGCTTTTGGGCCTTGTTCAGTCACATGCACAAAATCCAGTGGTGGTGAGCTCATTCACAGGAGTGAAAGCAACAATTTCTATCTTGTGTTGCAAGTCCAAATTTCTGAATGAGTACTAGAAGACAGCACAAAGAAAAAAAGGCAAAAAATAAGTGTACGTTATTCCTACAGAATACTTTAAAGAAAGAATGGAACTTGGCTTACAGGACAATTTTTTGATAGCTTTCATATGGTACCTCATTCCTTTAATAGCACTTTAATAGCACTGCTTCTGTGAAATAGGTAGTGATGTACATTGACTATGCACTGTCTCTTCAGCCCTGCATCATTCCTACCTATGGAAGGTATAAATATCAATCTGAGTTCAAGTTCTAAGCACGAAAATCTCATTAAATAGTTGCATGAAAACTACTACTGTTAGTCAATTTTATATAAACAAACTTATACCAAAAGCATTTTTTCCTTGCTTTCCACATAAAAGATTAAAAGAACCCAACTTCACTCTCTAAGAAAATGCTGACACCATTTGGTTTGGATTTTTATTAACTTTACATCTCTTAATGATTATTTTCCTCTCATCTTTCTAGCCAAAGAAGAACCTACAGGAGGCTAAGTTTATACCTAATTTAAAAACCTTTCCAAATACTGTAATATCTATTATGGCAAGCAGTATCTTATTACACTAGTCTGTGGCTACTAGGCAGCAAAGAAAGCACAGATATGTCCCTGCTGAGGCACCTGAGTCCTTGAGACTACTTTTTTAAAATAGATTAATACACAGTGCAAGAACTACGAGTGTCAGAATTGTTGAATGAAAATCTAGACAAAACATCTTCAGAAATAACATTTCTGAAAGCTACGTAATACTTCATTTATGGAAGACTTTTTTTCCTGTTGGTTACGGAGACAACATTGACTAAACACATGAACTAAAGTTACTGAAAGCATTGCAACTATTTACTGAATGAATAGGATTAGAGGATAAATAGTTACATGTTCAGGGTGTAAATTAGAAGTTCTTGAAAACTGACTGTGAGTTCAACAGCTGGACTTCATGTTCGTACAGATAAAACCTAAATGATATGAATATGCAAAGATGTAAAGGAAAAAAAGCATGGATCAAACAATGGACTTGACTTGAATGATATTTGGTGTGCCTTTATCCTCCATACTCCAGCAACTCTTACATCCTGCTTTTCTTCCTACAGCATGCTGACAAGAAACAGACATTTTCTTCCTTCAAATGGCAGGTAGAATAAGGCAATGAATATCAGCTGCCTTGACTTTCCTCTCACTGTTTAAATAGGCCTTCTTTATATTTTCATTGCATAGTTCATAGTGTCCTGTAGAACATGAGATTTCCTGCTGACAAACGGAATATCTATAGAAAATTATTTTGGATGTAGAGGTTCCAAACTAAGATCATTAGCAATTAACTGTAAGCTCAATTATATACAGCTCAAGTGAAAAAAGCCACAAACACAAGCCTAAAAAATTGCAATAAAAAGCCTCAACCAACCAACAAACTAGCCAGCCAAAAAAAAAAAAAAATTTTAAAAATGCTCCCTTATATGCTGTAAGTAAAGGCCTAGGACCAAATCTAAGAAATTTAAAATGACATTATATCTTAACTACAGAAACCATGTTCTCTTTGTGAACAAATGTGTATGTACCTAATTTGTCTGTGCTCAAACTTTGCACTCAGGATCACATATAAACCAAAACACTTTGACTATACATACAATCTATTTTATCTTGTGTTTTCCCTCTTTTGGTGATCAAGTCCAACAAAATTTATAGCCAAGGAAACTGTTTTGAGATGAAGGCAAGCAGATTGATTCATACTCAGATTTTTTTTCCAAAAGACACAGCCAGGCTTGCCAGGAGAAAGAGGACTGCTGTGTGCCATGGCAGTTGTCTCCATCCCATGCTGCCACCACCTCCTCCTCCTCCTCCTCCTCCTCCTCCTCCTCCTCCTGCCTGCAAGTGGACCACAGGCAGCTGCGCCACAGGAAGAGGAGCACCTTGTGCTTCTCGCTGCCAAGACACAAGAGGCAATGATGCAGCAGACAACAAAGACAAGCAGCTTCTCCTGTCTTCTGTGAGCAGGCAACAGCAGCAGGGACAGAGTGAGGCAGCAGCCCTGCACTGCCTCTGCTGCCTCCCCAACCCCTCGCCAAGCAGGCTGGATGTTCATATCCTCAGCAGGCACTGGGCAAGCGGGCAGAGGCTCTGGCAGCACCAGAGACTGAGGAGGTGGCCTGGTCCAAGGAGGAGGAAGACTGGCAAGTCTGCAGCACCCAATTCGAGCAATTTAAGCAATCAGCTCCTGATTCAAGGGGAACATGTCAGAGACAAAAGTTGGAGTACTAGAGAATAGATGCTCCCTGGGTCCCTCACATGTGAGGCACCTTCAGTCCTGCCCAGCCACAGTCCATGGCCCAGCCCTACAGATCAGAACCCATTGCAATGGGCTAAAGATCCTGACCTTATCAATGTTTTTGTTCCTTGGACACAACCTGCTGCCACAGAACAGCACGACCTGGCTCAAAGCACAGATATGGCAATGACAGCAACATCCACAGCAGCAAGGGCAGAGAGCAAGACATCTGCCCCACACTGCCCCTGCTGCCCCCCAGCCCCTCCCCAAGCCAGCTGGATGCCCGTGCACTCAGCAGGCAGAGCAGGGGCAGTCCTGGCAGCACAGGACACCAAAGCAGGGGCCTAGCCAAGGGGGAGAAACAATGGGAAGATAACAGAGGCCAAGGGCACTCACAAAGGGAAGAAAGCAGTGACCAACCACTGTCCCCTGGGGAAGGCAACAACAACAAAGAGCTGCTGTAGGAGAATTGGAAACACACCAACATTGATAGTACCAGGGTCAAGCCCTTGTATCTGGAGGGAGGTGATTGTCCCACTATATCCTGTGTTGGTGTCACACCCCAAGCTGCACCCAGGACTTGAGGTGGGGCTGCACCTGTCCCTAGAACTTGATGTAGATGTGGCACAGTCATGATTTAGTGATGGACTTGATAGTGTCAGGTTAATCACAGGACTTGATTATCTTAGAGGTCCTTTGCAACCTTAATGATTATATGATTCTATAATGGCTGATTAGGGGGAGAACAGGCATATACCATAAAATTTCAGCTGGCAGAAAAGGGACAAAATTACTAAAAATCAGAAAGTAAATGGCCTATTAGAAAGAACAGAAACAACTTAAGAACAAACTCATCAGTTTCAGACTTATATATTTCATTATTATTTTCCATTCAAAAAGATGTTTACTTTCTAAAAAAAATTTTCCATTTAGTGATCACATATATTTGTTATTAATAAAGAAGCAAAGTGGGACAGCTGCATTTAAAACCAGTCTCAAACTCCAGTTAGTTTCAAATCATATTATTCATGTGTGGATTCTTACACATGAATTTGTAACTGTTTGGTATCTCATAAATTCCTTTTATTACCCTTTATGGTACAGTTACCAATGGGAACATGGATATTGGCTTAAATGGAATCTGATGAAAAGTGGAGTGACTTCTTACATTCATATTACTACTCTGCAATATGAAAGTTACAGATGGTTGTGAACTCAAGGATGATAGAGGAAGCAGGTCAAAATCAGAACAATAGCACATTTCTGCATCTGCATAATAGAGACCAACATTCACCCTGTTAGGCTATATATAGAAAAATAAGTGGGTTTTTTTTGAAAGATGAACCATGTGTTTTTAGCCCACTACATATTCACCCTAAGTTTGCGAAAAAGCCAGAAAGAACCACTGCACTAAATCATACCTACAAGGTAGAGAGAAGGGCTAAGAGGAAGTTCATTCAGGAAAATAACTAAGCAAAGCTTTAAAATTATATCTCATTTAGTAAAATTTGTATGATTTACAGTCTTTTTTCACCATTACAATAGTGACTATCTTGTTTGCCATGATTCTTGTTCAGCAGGAGCTGGCTCTTTTATGCAGAGTAAGTCTGTGAAGCCTGAGTATTGTGTTGTTTTCCTTCTGTTAACTTGATTTATTTGAAGTCCCTTAACCTCAAAATGAACAGGTCTGAATATATATACCAGGCATATGAATAAAAATCTATAGGAACTGTAATAACAGAGAGGTCATATTGCTGCCAGGATTCCTTCAAGTTTTTCAGGAGTAAAATCACTGGGATTCATTATTTGTGAATATACGATGTAATGATTAAATTAGGGATCTCCGGGGATCCTTAGTTTCGGATGTTTCCCATGGAGACATCCAAAACAGCTTCAAGGCTAACTTTTGCCCATGGAACTATTCTGCATTTTACTTCCAACAAGCAAATGAAGAGCAAGATCCTGAAGGAGTAGAAAGTCAGCTACTGCTTTTGTACAGCTTACAATTTGCATGACTCTGGTCCTCTTGGAAACCTCTGCATATTGCTGTGTAAGTTTAAAAAACAATGGGAATAATTTCACATTCTGCTTATCACCTTGTCTTCATATATGTCAGGACTTTTCTAACTGAATATCTCAGATAGGCTTTCTTATCTTAGTTTTTCACTTACATCTTCTATTATATTACAAAACAAAAAAATTATGAATTATGTGCAAGGATTAATTTTAAAAAGCACATATATATTCAGCATTATCTTTATTTTGTCTCAAACATCAGAAACTAAGTGAAATTGAGGGGATGCCAACATAAGTCAAGCAGCCTCCTATTGAAATATGTTGCACTGGAACGTCCTTGGGGTCTCATGCAGAAATATTAGCTTGTATCCAGCAGTGGTATAGCTATGTTATATAGTGTTCCAACTGAGCTAATCATCCCAGGAAGAATGCCATAATGATGTGACAAAAATATTTATGATTCTGGAGTTAGCTCAGGCATCTCTTCATCATGCTGCTTTGTAATATGTAGACATAACCTTCGAAGCTCATGATATGCAGGAAGTCAGATTAGATAGGTGACCTGGAGGCCAGCTTGGGCCCTCAGTTCTATTAATCTATCTACATATCAGAATGAACCATAAACATATTAGAGGAAGCAGTAAAATAGCTCCATTAAACACCACATTAAGGGAACAAATTTCCACACAAGCCCAGAGAAAAAAAGAAATAAAAGAAAATGCAAGACATTCAAAGTTTTGTGTTTAGATAAGACCAGAAAAAAAAGGAAAGGCTTCACAATAACGTTCATTTCTTCTATGGTTTATAGAGAGAGTGAGTCAATTAAACTGGGGAAAACACTGCTATGAGGAAAAGGAAAGCAAACTCAGAACTTTTGCAGAAGAATTGCACTTTCCTCAGTTTTTTTGGTGCATGTGTTCCATTCTACTGTATTCCATATGATATCTAATCACCCTGATATTTGAACACCTTCCAATAATGCATTAAGCAACAAAAGTAACATCTGCCACATGTTCGTTCTCACATCTTCTCCTCAGTGGCAGATGCACAAGAAATGCTGTGTCTAGAGTTCATCTCAGTAATAGATTCATGTTGCTGCATGTTTATGCTAGAGGCAAAAAAGAAGTGCTGAAGGAATTACTTTAGAGCAGAAAGTATTAAGCTAGTGCTTCCTTTGTAAGCCATTAGATCAGCCTCTGAAAATGCCTGTTGCTTCACAGTCTTTAGGCTTTTCCTAGCAAGTGCCATTGCCACAGGAGAAGGAATTTATTAAAGGAAGGCTAGAATTTTAGGTGATAATGCTAATATACTGGTTTGGGGTTATTGAACTCTTTCTAACTTGATGAGTTGTTATCTTTACTGTAGAGAATGGGATGAAGGTTTGAGCCATTTACAGTAGCCAGCATTACTAAAAGGACAATCTGAAATGTTTTATACCACTTAGTGTTTCCTAGACACTTAATGCTTCATGTTGAGCTGAAAGGTGATGAGAGTTTGAATAACTCAGGCTAAATCATCATCTGCCAGTATGTGACAGAATTTGGACAGTGACACTCCAGAAAGCACAGACTGGGAATAATACACTGTGTAAGAGTTTTTCATCAATAAGGAATATAGGAGTAGTCCCAAACCCTGGACTGAATTTACCAGTTTTGGGAACAAATATTTTCAGAAAAATAAGAATTTAAATTTAACCAAGTATTTTCTTTGTCAGAGCATTGGCCAGGACCAGCAGTCATTTATCTGGCATCTCATCTAAGTCATTATGCCAGGAATCAGCCATGATAAATTTTCTTCTCCCTGTTTAATGTCCTCTTCTGATACAGAATATCACTATTTCTACTTTCCTTTTAGAATAATTTTGTGCAAGCATGAGAGCATATGTATGTAGTCATAATTGGTTTGCTTTCAGAGCTTATTGCATTTTTGTCTAAACTTTTTTCTTTTTTTTCCTGTTTTTGTTTTTTGATTTTTTTTTTTAAATGCAGACAGAAGGACCTGTGATAATAATAGTTTCTGCTTAGTGTTGATAAGCATCTCATTATCTTCTTTCTTCTTTTAGCTTCTTTCTTTCTTAAGAAGCCACCTAAGTAGGTAGACAGGCAGTCTTCAAGAACCTGGCTGTATGAAATTGCATGCTTCTCTAAAATTAAGAATAGAACAATTCCCAGCCCTGTTTTTCTCTTGCCCTTCAAAAAGAAATGGTTCTTCATTAAGCTGTGACTAGATTTGTTTGGGTTTTTTTATTTTTTTTTTAGTTCTGAATCCCATATTTCTTCCTGATTTATGACAATCCCACCTTCAGGGTCTCCTTTTTCTTTCTGTTTGGGTGATCACACCACTAAAGAACTTAAATTGTACTATTAATGGAAAAAAACCCCATCAAAAGACCAGAACAAAACAAAAAAGCCAACCAACAGTCTCAAACAAACTTATGTCTCTATAGCATGAGGCTGTATTATGCAGCACAGATTTGCACAGTTAGAGAAGGATCAAGATGGGTGAAACATGCTTCTACACAGCATGGGGGATACCTGATCCTCACTGCCAGAAAGCTTCCTGCAAGGAAATTAATCTAGTAACTTTTTATGGAATGCCAGTATCTGGTCTCTGCCTTGCTCCCTCTGATGCATTTCACTGGACAATGGTGTCTCCTCTTGCTTGTCATGAATATTTAGACTCATGGTATAACAATCAGAAGCTAACTGTAAAGGATTGTGATTCAGGCAATGCATAACATATTGTATAACAACTAAAAGTTGTGCCTCAGGCAAAATATATATATATATTGCATATATTTTAAAGTTTTCCTAAATGTATGTTATGTTAGTACACAAAAATTCTATTATACATTCATGGAATAAAAATGTATGCAGAAATGATTTATTTATAATAGAGGATTACCCCAAAGAATGAAAGGAGAGCTATATTCTCATCAAGAGTGCCCTAGTGCAATAAGCTAACTTCCATTAAACTTAATCGAGACCATTCTGTCACTGTGCAATTAAACTCAGGAAACAAAGCAAGTAGGGGCTACTTTTCCTGGCTTTGAAGAGTATACTCTTAGCATCCAAGACGAAGATCACTTGTTAAAGCAGGAAAGATTCCCAGATGTTTACAGGTAACAGGCTGTTCAAAAGACTCAGCCTAAGTGAAGCACGAGTAAACACAGTTGAGAAGGCTAAATTGGTCCAGTTCAGTGGTGCTTCCACAGCTAAAGGATGAACCTCTGAGTATGTTTCACATTTACATCTGATCCGACCTCATAGTATTCTGGAAAAAACAAGGATGTGAGAAATAACAGCATTGCTTTTCTTGATAACCAAAAGAAATGAGGTAAAAGCTGATATCTCAGATTTATATAATACTAGGCTGGGGTTTTTTACTACTACATTTATCTTTTCTCTTTGTATTTCCTTTCTTCAAAAAGTTCTACTACTTGCAGAGAATCTATATTTCTTTCCCAAGGGCTAATGAACATGGAAATTTAGCATTATGAGCTGAAATCCAGGTGAAAACAATTAAGTAGGTCATCACACTTTCAAAAATATCAGTTTTAATAGAAGATGCTGCCATCTCAGCCCTTTGGAAAAGTAGGTCTAATATACAGCTGCTTTACTGTAGACTCAGAAGCCCAAATTTAGATACTCAGCTCTCAATAGCTTCACTAATTTTCCTTTCATGTTTTTGTTTTTATAAGTTTATTGTAGTATGTCTCTTGGTTTTCCAGTTCTTTTGAAAGTATTGGAAAAAATATGATATGAGTCCAATACTAATTGTTTTCATCTTGGAATATTACTCATCTTTTCAAAGAAAAGCATAATTTCTAGCAACATTGTGTTCCTTATTTGCACAGTTGTGTGTTGGCTACATCTCACTCCCATATATACATGCCAAAGATGAGTAGCTGTATGCATCCAAATGTATTATTTGTTTATAGAAGGCATGCAAATTGCACAAAATAAATGTACTGAATGAGAGTATTTAAGTCCTTTTCTTCTAATCTTGCATTTTGTTTAGAACATGAATATTCCTTCCTCAGTGCTCTTCTAGCCAAGATTTTGAGTGTTCACAGCTAAGTAGATGAGAACAATTTTCTAAATGTTCTAGGGTCCTTGATTTTCTGTCTATGAATTTTTGTAAGTGAAAACTCCATTTTTCTTTTCTTTCTTATCTTTCCTCTAGTTAGGAGGAATTTCAGATACTTCCAATGAAGTAAAATCGAAGTTTTATATGCATCGTAATAAAGCATAACTGCTTAATTTGGCATTCTGGTTACTATGTGATTTTGTTAAACAGAGAGAAAACTCACATTTTTGTCTTCTATGAGGAGTTGAATTATTTGCAACTCATTTATTTGGGCCAACCTTTTTAAAAAAGAGAAAAATATCCAAGATCAGAATCAGAATGTATTATGTGCTTGTACCCAATAAAGCTGTTGATTTCCTTGCTCCACTCTTCTGAGAAGAATCCATAGCTGGAAGTGAAAGAGCAGAAGGAAAACAAAGGCCAAGAATAGCAGACCTCCCACTGGGATCATAGTCTTTGTCTCGTTCTTTCCATTACAATGACTTGGAATGGCAACAGAGCCTATGATGTATCATTACATGTGACTGGAGAGATGGTCAAAGACACTTTTACTATTAGAAATAATCATTCATTTTGTAGATGAATAATATAGCGCTACTAAAATGTCCTTAAACTTTTAATTAATATTTCTAAGTAAAAGATTTCTTCTTCTTCTTTATATAAATATTGCTAATGAAAATGAAATTTCAGTTTTGAAAATATATTTTCTAAATTTTCTATCTAGTGTATTATCTTTAAGGCAGATTTAGGGTAATCTGCCACATAGAAACTGGCATCAAGAGTAATTTTTCTTAGATGAGTTGTGTTCCACTCTCTAGTGGTAGTCACTGGACTATATTGAAGGATGCTTGTGTATGTAACCTGTTCAGATGTACACTAAAACACAGACCTCCTGTCTTCAATGAAAACCAACCACTTATTAAGATTTCTCATATGTATTTTTTAAAATTACTATATTGCAGACCCTGAATAATAGCAAAGTACTTTTTAATTTCTAAAAATGCAGCGAAAAAGCCAATACATAAGAAAGAAAAAATATCTTTCAAAGTCCTTTCCAGAACTGCATCTGAAAAGGTTAAACCTGGCAGTAAATAGAGCCTGTCATGTTGGCAGACTCTGCTAGAATGTGCATTGCCTCTTTCCATTGGTGACACCAGCTTCCAAAAAAAAACATGGGTGAGTTGAGTCAAGAACAGATTTTCTTGCCATATCCACACAAATGGACAACTAAGCATTTGTGGAGTCCTCAAGCTGGAGTGACCCAAAGTTACAGTGCTATTGATCAGCTGGTTTCCTCTGGGATAGAAAGATTTTGCTTTACATTAGAGATGACAGTCTACTCATTGTTGTCCTCTTATGTAAGGCACTTCATTCTAAGGCATGCTGTGCAAAACCATGTTCTCAAGCAATGCTGGCACTACTTTCCAAACAATCTTTAGAAAGCACTGTAAAGTCTGCCTAGTTATATTACACACCAAATGTTGCTTTGTAAGTGATTTATACATTTAATTATCTGCAAAGTGATTTTTCAAAAATTTCAAAAAATCAAAACTATTTTTTGTCTGCGTAATACCCCTAGTGTACTTTGCATTGTACAAGAGATGAGGATGAGGAAGTCAAATATTTTAACATTTGCTGTGTCCCCTAATTTTGTCCCACAAGTACAAAGTTGCATTATGTGCCTTTTTCTTCTGTGCTCTCCACCCCTTTGTATTCAAATGGAGTCTGAACTTAAACCTGAAATGTAAAAACATTTTTACAGAGTAGATCCATTACATGAGAAAATGCTCTAATTAAGGGCAAGGTGTGACTTCTTATTTCATGAATGTGAGGTCTGTAGGTTAGCTAGCTAATATTTCTACTGGAAAAAGTGACTGCCAAATGGCTATCTGGAGGGTGACACAGAATCTGGACCCAGTTTCCACACAGACTCAACAAGAGAATTAGTAAGACATTCCATATGAATGTTTCCAACCGCTTTTAGCCAAGTCCCACTTGATGTTGCCCTTTCTACATTTATGCCACTGAGTAATTACCTCCTAATTTCTGTTGCTGACTCCTCTCTCCAGCTGCAGCACAGCTCATTAGCTTGGGCTCTCTTACACTACCTCTCTGTCTGACTGTCAGTACCATAGATTATAAATCATTTGAGGTCATGACTGGTACTTTTGTATGTTTTCTATCAGGCAAACCAAACTCGACCACCAAACATTGGTATTAGATCATATTAATTACTTTCATAAGCCTTTAAATGAATTATTCATTGTGGTATTTAATCTGGATATATATTAAAAGGAAAGTTTGAGTAATTACATCCTTTATTTGACAGACACACTACATAAAGAAAGTATATTTTAAGTCTTATACGTACAGGAGTCAGAAAAGCGTAAGTGTCATTGACGACTCACTACACAGGTTCTATGAAAGATGGAATCCAGAAACAGAATCTGCTTTTGGAAATTGACAAAGTGACCCACCAAAAGGGGTCAGACCAGTTCAGCCCCAGAGCAAGGAGCAGATCCTAGTAATTTTCCCAGTAATCAGACTTTCCATGGCAAATTTGACAAACAAATGTACCTAGTGTTAAATGCCAACATGGAAACTTCAATTAGATATAGCTAATGGGAAACTATTTTGCAGGCCTTTCAGCAGGAGTTGAGTAAAAGGTCGGGATGTTTCTTTGCTGAGGTAGGTGAGTCAAAATTAGTGACTTTGCTGTATGAATTTACATGCTTTTTAAAGAGTCACAAAAATGCAAAGAAATCCTGCAGCAGAGAAACAAGAATCTTTAAAAAAGTCAGGTGAATTCTGCCTAAATTTTTCTTTCAACTGCACTGAACTGTTGACCACTAAAATGCTCTCTCTCTGTCTGCAAAATGCAAAGCTGCTTCAGCATTACATGTAAAGTGCATTTACAGGATCAGCAACACAGTAAGACAGGTGAGGCATGTTCTTCCCAATTGGCATTGTCCTGGGTAATTATATTTTAAAGATCCATTAATATCAATTCTAGGTTGAAATAAAAAAGATTGCAGGATACTGGAATATTGAAAGAGCAAAGGAAAAATTGCCTTCACAGACTAGACCAACATGCCATGCTTTGCCTTCCTTAAAATCCCTTTTATCAGATGGATTGTTACATTAATTTGAGAAGACAGACCAGTCCATGTGACAGAAACAAAACATCTTATTGAATCTGGTTTGACTTTAACAGAGAAAGGAAGTCTTTATTTCCCTTGTTGGTAGGCTGACAGAATTAGACAAACATTGGCATATGGATTATTTTAAATAAACTTCATTAATACAAAAATCTACTGAGAAAATTACAAATAGCAGAATGGACTTCAAGAAGGTGGCTTTCGTATTAGTTTAATCTTCCTCTTTCCCCATACTCTTAAGCAACCATGACTTATAAGATGGTGTTTTTTTCCTCAAAACTTGCTGATAAAAATTAAGCTAGTCACTCTTTCCACTGGCCCTTTTCAGACTGCACTATCACTGCTGCTTTTGTTTGCATTGTAGTGTTGATCACATTAAAAGTCACAAGGCTCAGAATTATTTGTTCAGCATTTTCCTATGTCTGAAAAATTATATAGCTAAATATCAGTGCTTTTAGCCTACAGCCCTACTGATACACATAGGGGTGGTTTATGGAGGAAAGATTCAATTTTAATGATGGAGCTGTCAGTTTCAACCAGGGCCTCAATTAATAACAGAAACAAAAAATGCATGCCACTAACAGGTTACTTCTTGGTCACTTCTTTGTTGTCTAGCAAATAATCACAAATAATAATCATTAAATACTATTTCCAAATCTGTTGCATGTCAAATGTACAGACATCTCTGTATTTCCTACTAATAATTTTATTTTATTTTCTGTTATTTTTAAAAATAATGCCTAGTAGAGGCAATGTTTTAGAAAAAATATGTTACCCTAAAAAACCCCACTCCCTACATGTTGCCTGTAAATGTCAACATGATTGTCAATATTGTGTAATAGATGAAAAATTGCCATAGGAATCCCAGCTATGGAACATCAAATTCAGGGCAGATGATGTTCTTGTAGCACAAGATCATTTAGAACTGATAACTCAGACTTGAAAACTTATCTACAATCTGTTTACCACCTTAGTATTGTGTGATATGTTTTATGTGTCCACTCATCCCAAGAAGATCTGTCACATTCTAGGGAATAAGACCAATTTAATTTGCTGACTATCTCATTACTGTGACAAAGTCCTGATTTGTTCTAACAGTAAAAATACACATAATGAAAGAAACTGCTTATGTAACAAACAATGTTGACAATACCAAGATACTGTCTTCAAATTAAAGTGAAATGAAAGCAAAAACAAGATAGAAAATCTTATAAAACAAAAAAAAAAAAATATACTCCACTTTCTTCTTTCCAAACATTGAATTTTTGATTATATACATTGCTCTCACTGATATAGAAATTTACATCCCTCCATCAGTAAACAAGAAAAATGTATCTTCTTTTCCTAGCAGAAGTAAATGGAGAAGAATGGAATAGCTGCCCACTTTTCAGTTGACTATTGGACAGTGGCTTGTGCAGATCATGACCACGTGTTGAAATATTCATCAGTTTGTCATAGAATATATTTCATTTAAGTACAATCTTACTGAATAAGGAATTAAGAAAGTCAATTTTCTGGCTAAAAAGATCAGATAAGGTATAACTATAATTTGTGCATTTGAAAATCATGCTTAGTTGAGATGCTTCCTCTAGTCAAACATAAGCAGCAAATTCTATTTTGAAGGGCAGAAACCTATTTAGAGCACATATATTAGTTACAAGAGTACCTGACATATGAGACAGATTTGAGTAATCACAGAGTCTCCCTTTGCCTCTAGGATTGGAGAGTGAATTTTGATGCAAAAAATATTTCTACTGAGAGAATTCCTGAATTCCCAACACAGACTAAAAAGTTCACACATACCGATTTTATTGGGCCCATTTTGTTGAACTCGGAGTAGAAACAGAAAAGGGGGGTGAAATTGTCTTTCTATCAGTAATGTCAGGGTTCCCTTTGCTTTTTCCTGAATATAATCACAGATATTAGTGGCGAGATTGGGGAAGGTGGGGGAGAAATACAAGTCACTGCAAAATGGCCACTAAAAGAAAAAATTTGAGCCATTGTTTTGACACTAACCCACCAAAAACTGCAAGACTCAGGAGGGTGAAAGGGCAGCACAAATATCATCATCATCTAATCCCCAAATTCTGATTTTGTGATTCTATTCTACATGCCTTCAAATTAAGATAGTTGATGTACTGGGGTGTATTAGCACATAATGGTCAGGATGTGTTTTTTTTCCCAGATATTTCAGAAAGCAGTACTAAAGAACATCAACATCACAGGGGTTGCTAGGTAGCTGGAAGGGAAAAACATTGGTTAAGGGGAAGACATCCATAAGAACAGGAGAGAGATTTACCCACATTATACAGCTCTAAAGAAACCTCAGTCTTTACTGGCAATCTACTGGTTTACTTACTGATTGAAGCCAAATCTCATCTACAAAAATTTTATTTTTATATCCTGCTAGATGTGCAACCCAAAGTTTATATGTAAATATTATTTATGGAAATTTCCTTATGCAATTAGTGTGACTCCTTGTTAAAAAAAAAAAAAAAGGAAAAAAAAAGCCTCAAAGAATGTCTGCAGGACAGAGAAATAGTGTTACAGTGTTGATCCTATGAGCCAAATGTAGATAGATCTCTATCACAACATAGGAGCACTATGAAAACAACTTGGAAAGTTCTCCATTAACAGGATGTAGTGGAAAAGACTGCTAGAGCATGGGGAAGAGTCAGTTTAAGGGATGGATTAAATGCAAGTATTCTGTGGCCTCTGAGCTAATTAACTGTAAAGTTTACAGTAGAACACTTTAGATGCTTGCTTTCTGGCATCAGGGTTGTATTTAGAGGCTAGGGAATAATATCTTTAGCTGTTATTAGAGTTACAGAAAGATTTTGGTTGAAACACAAAATAAGTCTGGAGTAATTGGCAACAGATTGACTGAAATAGTCAATAAATATTGTTTAATCTAACTTTTCATACTGAAAAGAAAGAGTTTTTCCCCAGAGAAATGTCATTGTAGGTTTCATTCTCAAATAAAATAAGCTTTTATTACTCATCTAATTTAAGAAACATTAAAAAAAATAAGAATAAGCACAAATGTAATCATCCTCTTATATGCAATGAGTATCACATAATTATGCTTTGCTTCCACATTATTACATATGGAAACTATCAGTTCAATAGAAAACTCTTTCCCTGAAAAATTTAAACTAATCATCCCAATGCTTTAGTGTTGCTTATGTGCTCATAATTCTGTACAAGATCTCTTATTTTCAAGATAAAACTCAGCAGGTTATCTGAAAAAATTTTACTCTGCCTTGTGAAGGAGTTTGTTTTTCATGAGTATCATTCCATATCAAAGCTTTTGATATAGCTTTTAATTTATTTTACTCTCTCCTTTATGTTTGATGCTAATGACCTCCGGATTTTTTTAAATGCACAGGATTTTTAACTATCCCATTAAGTCATCATGAAGTTTACAATAGCTGAGACATCTGGCCTGGATGTGATATATATGAAAGATAGTCACCTCACAAATCAGCAGTCTGTGGTGCTTGAGAGAGATTAGTCAGGAGGGTTACTTTAAAGCTTCCTTGGATAAAGAGATCAGACACATCTCCCAGATGTAAAATGCCTCTGTCTCTACTGGAGAATATATGGAAAGGTGGCTATGAAGGAGCCCTGGGTGGCCCAAGAGGTATGGTAGCAGACTGTGGAGCTATTCATCTCTATGCCATTTTTTGGAAACTACTAATGGCCTGTAAGATTTTATGCAAAGCCAGTGAAATAATAATTGTTAAATACACTGTTGACTCTTACTGCAATTGTGGAGGCTCTACCATACCTGTTAACCTTAGAAGACAGAAATAACAAACACTAGAAATTACTAAGTGCAATATCCAGCACATGTTGTAAATTGTTGGGGTTAGAGCCTGGTGGGAATTTGTTGACCTGTTTTCTCTAACGATTTTTAATAAATTGACCATAAAAAAAAAGGGAGGATGAGTCAATGAATTTCACTAATTATGCATTTTGTACATCACCTCCTCATTTAGTAGAACAAAGATTGGCTTCATGGGGATGAGAAAGAACACAGCAGCAACAGTTACTTGTTCAAAGCAAGGAGAGGGGCAGGTGTCCTGATTTATTTTCAGCATTTATTCAGAAAGTGTGGGGACCCAGCTCAGCCAGGAGTGTTTAAATGGTTAAATTACTAGAAGAGTGCAACTCATGGAGCCAGGAAGTAGTTTAGATAAGTAATGGCTACTAAAGGCACAGGAATTGGTGAGGAAGGAGACCATTTTCTCTGAGATTACTTTGGAGTGGGAGAGCTGCTGCTTGGTCATTGATGTATTTCACTCTATACAGCCAGACCCAGGTTTAAATCAAAAACAAACTCCAGAGCTAAGGAAAGATCAGAGTTTAGGACTGATCACTCTGTATAGCTCTCTTTTCTGTTCATTAAATGAACCTTACATTTGTGTGTGTTTTTTGGTGCTAGCTCACTTAGATAGCTGGAGGCAAGGCTGTGCTCGTGATGCCTTTGTAGCCCTACCCTTGAGGCACTTTTCCAGGATGTGGGTTTGAATGCATTCAAGCTACTGCCAGGTAGTCCCAAGCTGCCTGTCTTCCAGATTAGTGTGCTGAACAGCATTTTAGGTAATTATCCAAAGGTAATAGATGATAGAAACCCTTTTGAAGTGAATTATTCCTGCTCATAATAGGTATCTACATTAGGTAGTAACTGGACAATAATGGAGGCATCTAGCAAGGCACTATATTTTACAGATTTAGGCTTCACAGAGGCATGGGAGGTGCTTCCTACAGATATAATCCTGCACTTACTTTCTTGATGCCTGCCTATAAATGACTTCATACCCTGTGTGAGGTTTTTGAGGAACATTTTTCAGTAGTATCTATGTTGACATACTGTGTATATAGGGTGCCCTCTATTTTCTTATCTTCTGCAAAGTGGGCTGGTTTCTGACATCTGAGAACATGTCCTTGCTTTTGGAAAAGCACAGAGCACTGAAGTCCTGGATCATGTGCCAGGAGTTACAGAATGTGCAGGATTCTGTAAGGTAGAGATGCTCCACCTTATTAATGCATTTCTGAATGGCACACAATTTAAATTATAAAGACATTCTAAATGTTAATTCCCAAAGCAGGTGATATTTATAGAGCTTTGCTATGACTATGTCTGTGCTATGAATAGCCTCATAAAACAGAACCAGTCATTTCAGTGCATTTTATAAGCAATTTTTATACGGATCTTACTTTACTGCCAGATTTAATTAATTTTTAAAAGGAATATATGGCAAATGGGTTAGATGTTCAATTAGTTGGAGACAATACAGGTATGGGAATAATGAAATAAGCATAAAGATGGGGGGGGGGGGAAGGGATTGAGGCAAAACAAACATGCTTTCTCCATAATTTTTCTATTGTTTTGATGAAACTGAAACTGATCCACAGAGCAAATGTCACGTCAGCCATTTTGGATTATTTTGTGTTTCTCTATAAAAATGGAGCCAGAGTTCTTCAGGGAATGGAATTATCACACACTTGGTGGTTCTGCCTCAATCTTCAACTATTTTGGAAATGAGCATATGTTTATATCTCAGAAATAACTGAAGAGCCTCTAGTAATGCATCCTAGTATTTATTAATTGGCTATTTACTCCAAAGGCCATTTATCTTATTAAATTGAGACCAAATCAACTCTTGCTGTTGGCAGCTCAGTGTGGAATAATGCAGTTTTAAGATAAATGAAAGGCCTTCAGTGTATGAAAAATGTGGTTAGAAAAATAAAAACAGAAGCCTTGAGACCCTTTCCTTGGAAGAAGTGTCACAGTAGTTTAAGGTCACTTTGTATAGCTGTGTAACAATATCATTTATTATGCCCCTTCTAATCCTACCAAGTTTTTGTAATGAGACAATCTGAGTAATTGTAATTGATGATAAATTTCTACAAGTTGGGGGGTATGTTTATGCTTTATGAGCCATCAGACAAGGTTGTTTGAGATGGATGTGTTTAATGATATTTTGTTTTAGGGACTCAGTCTCTGAGCTGGCCCAGTTTGGCTTTGCTTCTGTCACTGAAGGGTTGAGACGAGTAGTGGGTAGTTTAGGTTTACTAAGTGGAGCTGACTGTCAGTATGTTTGTATTTGAAGCTTGCCCAAAACAGATTCCAACTGATATAGAAAGAAAATAAAAATGGAGATTTTATGTGAAGAAGCCTATTTTACTGAATCTGTTTTTGGAGTTTTTTACAAGACTACTTCAGCATAATAATAAAGGATCATCCAGCCCTTAGCTATTCTCAGTTCTCAAGAATAATAAGGGTAATTAAGTATGACTTGTGACTGCCACACTGGTCACTCAAAAGACCACATAAAAAAATATAGGGAATGAAAAAATATATTACAGGAGATAAAGAACAAGTGGAAGGAACACTGAAATTTTTCAGAGATCAGATAGCAGACCTGGAATGAAAAAGACTGTCCAGATGCCACCTCTTTCAAGAAATCAGTTTTCCTTTATGATTCTGCTAGCTTCTTTGCATTTATGTTGTGGGTTATGACTCAAAAATGTGTCTGGAATGATCCATTCCATTGTGTTGTTTAGCTTTCTTTGGAAAAAAGCAAAATAGACTCAAGATGTCATGATTTTTCTGCTAATAATGACATTATTTCTATCTGGCCTGTTATTACTGTAGTTTTCGGCCAGGCTGCATTCTTTCAGGCTGCAAACACTCAGCTTATATGAGTTATACAATTTGAGCTTATGCAAGCAATGTTGATTAAAGATTTTTCCCTGGCCTAAAGGGTTGCTTAAAGGGTATGGTAAATATTTGGCATTACAATATCAAGCCTGAGATCCTGAGTAATTTATGACTAAACACCTGCACAAATGAGCTGAAAGAAACTGAGCATGCTGAATTATTGTATGAGTTACTAAACCCAAATAGCTCATATGACCACACAAGAAAGTTGAGAGGCTAAAAATATAATTACTTTCAGTCATCATGAGGCATGGAAAATAGGTCTGTTGTGTGGTTTGGGGTTTTATTCTTAATACAAAATCACAAGTCTGTCTGATAGAGGATGCTGTTTTGGTATTCTATTCCTAAATTTCTCCAAGTAAAATGACTGTACTCTACATAAAACTTTGATTAAAATAGTTGAGTCAAATAAGCATAATGACATACACATTCATACCCTTCTATAGGAATGAAGAACCATGCTATTGTTCCCCCTCCCTCACTCACCCTTTTCATTGCCTTACGACCAGGGACCCACCTGCCAGGTAAAACTCAGTGAGCAAAACAGTAAGATATTAGCTGCTGCCAGGATCTCTGTTCTGGACACTGGAGAGAAAGACAGACCTGTGATGTAGAAAGTACAGAAAACTGCAAATACTAATAGGAAATGCAAATTTGTGAACTCACGGTTCACACGTTGAACATGTTCATCATTTTGAATCCTTCAGCCAGTGGAACTGGTATTCAGGTTTTTTTGCCTCCATAAACAAAAGCTTCCAAGTTTTAATTTAAAACTTACTTTACAGGGGTTTAAGTAAAATGGGAGATCCAGCTGCTTATGGCTTTCACAGAATTACTTAATGAAGTGCCTGGAGCTTAGTAATGATATTGTGTTCTTTTCACCTTTTTTGATCAAGTTCTGTGTTTGTACAGTATCAAATCAGAAGAAAGAGAAGGATTAGTATAAGACATGGAAAGGCTGCAAACCCTTGATATCTGAATCAGAAACATCTATTGGTAGACCTCTGCATGACATAAATCCATGGTGACCCAAGACTTAGTCTGATGGAATCAGACAAACCTTGTTGAGTAATTTTCAAGAGATTCCTGAGAAGCATAGTTGAACACAGTTGCCTGTTAATGTGAGGTAAATCTGATGCAAAGAGAGACGTGGAGTAATAATCAGTTAAATAAGTGACTACCTCATATTTTTTCCAAAGTTCTGCTTCAGGCAGTCATTTCCTCAGAGCATTTTGTGTTGCTCATTTCTATTTGCCACTATGAATTATGTCTGCTGGTATAAGTAAATTAAAGGGTTCCTTTTGTCTGCCCTGGAACAACAGTCACTCTGCAGATACTGTCACAAAAAAGAGCAGTTTCCTTAAACCATTTATGTTTGATTGGGCTGTCAAAGCCCAAAGACAGAAGACCCTTATGCCTGACCAACCTGTCTATCTCCTGTTACAGGGATCCCACTGAACAGCAAGTTGCATCAGAGGGTGGTTCTGGGGTGTGCACTGACAGCATATCAGAGTCAAATCCTTTATATCAACTTAGAAACAGAGGCCCCTTTCTGGATGTCCCCACTATTAGTTGGCATATTATCAGTTTATGTCACTTGACTGTCAGTGGCTGCTAGAGCCCTTGATGGAAGACTTGCACTAAACAGTTTACAGAATAACACATTTTATTAACAAATGCAGTAATTATACTAAAATCCAATAGATTAAGTTGAGAGATTGATGCCGATAGTACATTGTCTGGCAAAAATGAATTTGAGGCAATATACAGACAAATTCTAATGCCAAATGAAAATAAGCTCAAGATAATTATTTAGCATGCATATAATAAATTTCTTACCCTATAAATGTCCCTGTGGAGGGAGAAGATAGTACAGCTTGTCAACGATGCCAGAAGTTACAATGAAGTCTTCTTTTACTCCCTTCCCTAAGCTATATTTATATTATTTTCCTTGAGGGAGGGCAAAGGTAAAGTTACAGTTCATGTAATTTCATGTTTAGGTGGATTTTGAGTGAGTTTAGTCATTAGTACTTGTGGAAGCATTAAAATTAATATGTATTTTCAAGTTAATGAAGCAAAGTTCAGCTTTCATTCACCACCTGGCACATTCCTTTGGCTTTGTTCCCATTAGGTACATTGTTTTCAACAGAGCATGATCACAACCCCATTGTGTTGCTCCATTCTCTGTGTCATATGTGCATTGATTTCAACAGAGCGTGACCACAGAACCTCCGTGCCACTCCATCCTTTGTTTCATGTCTCCCTTAGAGCAGCACACCAAGCCTCCTCAGTGTTCCTGCTTCAAAGGTGTGCAGACACTTTGTCCCTGGTGAACTATAGACAAGGTATACACCACTTCTTGTTGAACTTTGCTTTTCAGTATTTTCCAAACAGTTGAGACACTTTAATTTTCATAATCCTTTCTCATTGTTTCAACTAATGTGGAGTAGTAGGCTGTGGAAGATTGGCAGTGCACATTAAGAATTGTGTGGCTGTTGGGCACACATATATAAAATGAGATACTGAAAATGGACGACTGAAGGTAAGAAATCACTGGTGCACCTAACATATAATGAGCTGCTCAAAGAAAAGAGTAGCTCTTTTGGTTTGGATCCATGAAAGTAAGGCAGGAACAGATGTCCAAAATACCCCAGCCCTTTGAAGTAGAGGTTTTCTATACAAAAAAATAAAACAGGTTGTTACTGTCTGTTGATACTGGAGATAGTATTTTTACACAGATGGACCCCAAACGAGAAGGGCAGTGTTTTATGGACTGGCTCCAAAATCCAGAGTGTATATAAATCTGTATGTAGACAAAGCATAAGCTTGTACATATAAGTACATTCATATACCATGTTTCCACCTGGGCTTTAAAGTCTGAGTGATGCTCCAGTGAAGGCAACTAACTCATGCTTTGCTTATGTTGATATGGTTTTGAAGATGTTCTAAGTGTACAGAAAATGCACTGGGCATTTTGTATGAATGTATGGATGAATGCAGATTATAGGAACGATTTCTAAGTTTCTGAATCTGAACATAATTATATGGCCTATTATCAGCAGATCTGACCAAGAAATACCGAAGGGAAAACAGATCTCTATATGATGTAATATACCTCTGATTATTACATGAAAACATTTCTTCCTTTGCTGTTAAACAGCCATGGGAAGCAGAACATCAGATCCTGGAGATTCCTCTCTCCAGGAGCCAATAGACCTCTTTTTCCCATTCACTGATAGCACTGTACTGATAGCACTGTATCTTACTACCCATTAAACTATTCATGCCAGGGAGAGATAATATCAGACATTGCCCAAATTCTACCAGTGCCCCCAAAATCTGATTAGGTGAGAAACAGACAAATCAGCAAGCAATCCATGCTGAGCACTACAGAGAAGGCAGAAAGTCTTGCCTGGCAATTAATTCCTTCACAGTTGCAAAACTAGAAATCTAACTTTGAATGTGTGAGCAGAAGGTGTTGGCCAGGCGGCCCAGGGAAAGAACTTCTTGCATTGCCTGAGACTAGTTAGAAAGTAAGTGCTAAAGAAGACAGAAAAAACTTATTGCAATGTAATCACTTTTAAAAAACAGCAGAGAAAACACATCTACTCTAATCTTACCAGCTAATGAACTTGTATCTTAAAGGCTGAGATTTCACTAACTTACAGTTTCCAGGCTCCTTCATTAAACAAGGGTTAAAGTGTGGGGTTTAATGAACCCAAGCTCAAATAAGACTGTGCAGACCAACTGCTTACACTCCTGAGCCACAAAACTTCTCACAAAAAAAATATAATATAAACATTTTTAAGAAAGATTTATATAATAATAAAAACTCCATGAACTGGTGACTTCATCTCTTCTCCTTTTATTCCAACTTAAACTGTTTCCATTGTCTTTCATATTCCGGTTAAATTAAAATCTTACTCAGTATCCTACTGATCTGACTATGATTTTTTTTTTCAGCCAGAATGAACAGCCCAACCTGGAAACAGATGTGCAAGGACCTAAAGACAGAATTCAGATAATGCCTTAACTGTATGCTTGATGATATAGATATACAAAATATCATATAACAATCACTGTTTTCTAGTTTCTTTAATATTGATTTTTATGTTGTTCTTTTCTTCACTTACATCTTTAATATTTCTATATTTAAATTCCAGTATCAGGTCTAGAAATGGCACTAATGTCCTAATTTTGATTTATTTTATGTGGTAAGAATTCCTGTTTCTATTGCACATTTTTCTCTTTAAATACCCAAATATCAGTGAAATGGAATTCTCATCTATGACAGTACAAGACCTGTCCAAATCAGTTGTATTTACATCAGATTCTCTTTCTTTGTAGATATAAATTGTTGACTTAATGTATGCTGTTTTGTATTGGTATATAATAAGAATCAATTCAAAAATCTGTTTCATTTGAAATAATTTTCCCAAATAATTATAAATCAGATTCATCCAGGTTTTTGCCCAGAAAAACCACTAAACTATTTTGAAAATTCTGGGCAACAAATATTTTTGCCTTTCATCTCAGGTTTTGCACCAAAATATTTAAATTAGTTGAAAAAGAAAAAAAAAAGTTATACATAAAACCTTTTAGAATATCTGAAAGAAGGACAGAAACCAGACCTGAAGTTCAGTGGGGTCATTTTTTCCCCCATTTATTTCATGCCTTTGACCTAATTTTCAGTGGGAATCCCAATGAACGGGAGCACCCCTCATCTGCCAGCAGCTCATCTCTTGTGTCTCATCTTTCCTAAGAGGAAAAACCCACTTACTTTTTTTTTCAACCTGCTCATGGGAAGAATGTTCTTAAATGTGGGAGGAGGGAGAGAAACAAAAAGACCCCAAAGCCCTAGGTTTGCTCCCTCACAAATCTCAAATCTCAGATTTGTATCCATCCATTTCAAACTTCATTCTCCAGTCTTTGGAGAAGCAAAGACTTTGCTCATTTTAAAAACAGGGCAATTGATTCTAATAGAACTTTTTTTGTTTTACCTCCTTACTCTTTTGTTGTTAATATCTCTTTGGACCACCCAACACAACTCAGCTACCTTTCCCTGGCATTCATGCACTCAGAGTCCTTGCCCCTATTAGTCATTGTTTGGCCCAGCTACAAATGTCATAGTGAGGCTTTTGGAATATATTTTTAATTTGCAGTCAGTTCCTTTTGACTCTTGGACATGAGACTAAGACAGGCTATCATATACAAAATCAGATCAATAATTAGTTTTATATATGCTTCTTAATTAGTGTAATTGTGATTGGCAAAAACTCTTATGTTCTCATGACACAGGGGTTAATGATCTATATAAATTATGGTGACACTGTCCCATTAGTTGGAGTCCCAAAGCCATCCCTGTGGAGAGCATATATAGCAGAGCTATAATTCTTCCAATGGTCTAGCTCTGTGCTGGAGCTCTAGGATGTCAGTAACTTGAAAGAGCCTGGGTGGCCCAAATTCACCATTTGGGTGGCCCACGGAGGAGAATTTCACTCTTCTGAGTAGTCATGGTGTGTTTAGACAGACAATGTAAATGAACACAAAAGTCCATCACCCCCTAGGTGGGAGCAAGGCACAGAAGATTGGGATAGCATGCAACTGAAGGCGCATTGCTCCTCCAGGATTTAAAAACTTCCAATTTAGTACATTGTCTACTTCTAATCCTGAACGCAGATGGCGTCAGAAATAGTTGTGCTTAAATTAGAACCAAGACAAGATGTACAAGCTGAGTTAAGGCTCCTGCAGTCATCCTCCATTCAGGGTTGCGGACAGACAGAACTAAATGCATGTGGTTCTATTTCTGCCTCTTCCCTTTGCTAGCTGAAACCCATATGTGAATCACAGTGTGCTTGAGATGTTCTGCTAGTATAGATCAAGGTTCAAAGTGCCATGTGTGCACATACTTCATTTAAATCTCTGTGTTCCTTAAGGGATAGTTCATTTAAAAGTTGAGAGAGATAAGATCCTCCTAAATGTGATCTGTTCATCTATATCCAGATGGAATGGCAGATATGGTAAGCATTTTGATAAGACCTGAAGCCTAGCACAGGCTGCTAGAAGCCAAGTAGATGATTTGCAAGTTATCAATGAAATTTGGATCAGACCCTTCTGAAAGAGAAAGGTGCTGTTGGTTCCTGGTGGTACTAAAGAACATAGATGTGTTTCTGGGAGGATCAAGCAGTGCAAAATCAGAGCTGGTGTTTTGTGCAGAATAGAAATAAGACAACAGGAGATTACATAGATAGCAAGAATTTTTTCTTCCCAAATAAGTGGTATAATCTGAATATATATGGAAATAACTGACTTAACCTAAGGTTGAAAAGCAGAGAGCTCTCTCACATTGTAAAAAGCAAAATATTTCTGGATATTTTTATAGTTTTCAACTGCTGTTGAAAGTAGGAGTATGCTGTTATATAAATATGCTCTATTCCTTTCTTCGTGTCCTACATATTTAGCATTTTCCAGGAAACGTGGTTTTTCTTGATTTATGGAATTCAAGGCTCCACAGACAATCTCTTTGCTTGGGGAAGACCATTTGGTTCCCTTGGTAAAACACATATCTCCAGAGAACGAAAATCAGTGAAAAATTAAAACTGACAAGCATCATTTATCCATCATGAACTTTTCCTCTGAGGTTACTACAGAGCAAACCAAGCTGTATGCTTGATTTTTTTGTTGTTTTTATTGTACTGTTTTTCAAAAGCTGTGAATTTTCAGCATAATTGTGTGTGGTATAATTCTCATTGCAGCAACCCCAAAGATCTGTTAAAAAAAGAAAAGAAAGCCAACTAGGCAATGTACTTAAATTGGGATCCTGTGACTGTGTGGGGTCTTTGAAGTGTTTTTAAAATGGCAAAATGGCAACATAACAGTGTTTCTATGACTGTATATAGGCATTGGCTCCAATTCACAAATCCCAAATTCCACCCAATTCTGTGTGCCTGGTATTTTCTATTGGCAAGGCACTTCCTGCAGCCTAGAGCCAATCAACAGGAAATACTAGGATCTGGCTGGATTTAAGATGCTGAAATCTGGAGTCTACATTTGTTGAAACTCCTGACCCAGATCACCTCTCTTTTGGTCTCAGGTGTGAACCAGAAAACAATTCAGTTCTGTGCCTGCCACTCCTGTCTTCTATCTCCTCTTCCTCTTTTACAGTTTACTTGTTTCAGTGGAAGAGCAGCAAAGCTGGAAGGCAGTGATTGATATAGCAGCACATATAAATGGTGGTCAAGAACATAATAATAACTTTGCTGCTGCTATCAAGAGACTGAGCCAATTAAATGTCATATTTTAATATAAACTTTTGCCAGGACTGTATTTGCTTTATTGAAGTTTCTAACAAGCCTTTAATGTTGCTACAACAGGATATTACTTTTTCTTCAGATAAAATATAAATGTTCTGCTAAAAAAGGAGTAAAACCCATGCTATAGGGTTATGTATTAAACAATTTCTACATACTCCCAGGCGCTGTAACTTAATCTTAGCATAGTAGGGGCACAGGTTTGCTATGGTGCAAGATGTGAAATGTTTACATAAACCACAGTTAAAAGAATTTCTAGGCCCAGTTCAATAGTTTACACTTTCAAAGTCATTCCACCAGGGCATTCATCATGATCACACAGTTGCTTTGTCTGAGTTCTTTAATTCTTTCACCCCTCTGAAACTGTGTATTTAAAAATCTATCACAGGATTCCTAAACAGACGAGGTCAGCTAGGTGTTGTAATCACATCTCTTCACTAAAAAAAAGCCATATGTAATCAGCTGAGCTTTGGCTCCAAACTGTTGCAAACTACCAACTCATATAAGTATTACTGGGAAGAGAACTAGGGAAAATGTCTGTAATATCTACTATCTGTGTAACAAACAGAGTTATGTCTATCATTAGCACTCAAACAAATAAATGCTGGTGCTTTTACAGTATAGGTACTGTATAGCTTTTTTCCAGTGGTGGTCAGGCCTGTTAGCCCAGCCTCTGCTCCAAGGGCATGGATACCCTTAGCCCTGGTGTCTGGAGGTGGATGCTGGGACAGCAGGAGCGACACCTTCTCTCTTGCAGCACATGATACATTGGGTTTGAGAGGCCAGGTTTTGGTAGCAAAGGACTGCCTCAGGGAAGATGCTGGAAACTGCCTCCATGTCTGAAAGAGCTAACTCCAAAACAGACACGCTGCTGGCCAAAAAGCCAAGGGATGATGCCTCTGAGACAACATACTCAAGGAAGGTTGAAACTGATGCACAAGAGCAGCTATGAGAAAGTGAGAGCATGTGAGAGAAAGAATCCTGCAGACACTAAGATAAGTGAAGGAGGAGTAGAGGAGGTGCTTCAGAGTTTCTTCTGATCCCATAGTGATGATACTGAGACAGACTGTCCCTTCAACTTTGATGATCAGCCCGAGGTCTGTGTGTGTTATTAAAACCTGAGGGGGAAAAAAAAAAAAAATCACTGAATGGCTTCACCTTTTCTTCATTCTGATTTGCCAGGTGATCATCTTCAGCAAATATCCTCCCAATCTTTTCCTTACTCGTCCTTTACTATTAATGTACATTAAAAAGCCCTTATTGTCTGACACAACACTGGCCAGTCTCAATTCTTAGTTGAGCTTTGGCGTTTCATATCTTCTCCCTGAATATCTGAAGCACAGCTCGTTAACTTTCCTTCAAAAATAGAGGAATTTCCTTCCTGACCTTACTTCCACATACGTAATTTCCTTTCCCTCTTGAGTTTCAACCAGAGTTCCTTGTTCAGCCTGGCACTGGACACAGTGGAGTTGCCTGATCCTCTGCTTTTAAAATGTGCTTCGTAAGAACTGCCTGGCACTCACAGACCCCTAAGGCCTCAGAGGCAGATTCCATTGTGACACTGCTAAATAGCTCCAGAGTAGCTTGAAGCTGGTCCTCTTGAAATCCAGGGTAACCACTCTGATTACCTCTTCTTCTCATACACTGAAAAGTTTAAAATCAACCATTTTGACCACTGTGGCCACTTAGCACCCAGAAGTCCTTCTTTTATTCAGAAATAGCAAGCTTAGGAGGGCAACATTCCTACTTGGGTCTCTGATTACCTAGTACATAAAACTTCAGGAATTTGCCAGATTAGTCACAGAAGTATGGTATTTGCAGTAGAGCTCTGGGAATTTGAAATCTCTGATAAGACGTTCTGATTAGAAATTTATCATAATTCTAAAAAAGAACATATCAAAAGAAGAGAGGGTGTCTATTTCTTCCCAGATAGGTAATCACAGAATCACAAAATGTGTACCTGAAGGAGGAAGTGGTCAACAAAGCCAGAGGAACTCACCAGGAGTGTTTGGCAGGGCCTGTGATCCTTGCACAGTCACTGTGTGAGACCCACAACACAGGGCAGTGGGGAGAAGAGCAGGGGAATGGGTGGCCTTAGCTCAGCTCCCAGAGTTGCTGATCATTCCGGGACCAAGCCTGGGGTGTTGCTCAGGTGTGCAGCACACTGTGGGTGTACCCACGGGAGCTCTGAGCACAGCGTGGGGATGGATGCAGTTATGGTACATGGTGTCCCTTCTATCTGAGACTGCTCTATGGCTGTACTAGGTCTGCAGTCCTTGGACACCCCTGGTGGAGCCATGTCATGCTTTAACATCCAGCCAGGAGCTCCATGCCACACTGCTGCTCACTCAGTGCTTGGTGGGAGAGAGGAATGAAGGGTTAAAGGTGAGAAAACTTGTGGCTCAACGCAAAAGCAATTTAAGGAAAGCAAAAGTCACACATGCAAAACTGGCCCCACCCTCACTTTCACAACCACTGCCACCACTGCTGCAGTAGGCTACTCTTTCTCTGTTCTGTCTAGTCTCACCTCTCACTGAGGATGACAACCACCCCAAGGGGAAAAAGCACTTGTTTTGCAGGACTCTGGCTGCCATTGCACGGCTGTGCCTTGTGGTGGTGTTGGGGTTTAAGCACAGACTTTTCAGCCCCTGTGATCATAGGCTGGTTGCCTGAGCAGAAGGGCCTGGTGGTCGGAAGAAGTGTCTGTGGGAAACCCCCAGAGATGGCAGAACACTTAATGCTGTTGGGGACCTGTGGAGACATTCTGATCCAAAATCACTGCAGAATCAGGACAACCTAGAGCTGCTTGCCCAGCCACTTGCCCATGACTGTGTCCCAACATTTTTTGAAGTTCTTCAAGCTTGGTGACACCCCAGTTTCCTGACAACCTATGGCAGTGCTCAGTCACTCTCTCATTAACAAATCTTTCCTGTGGTTCATTTGGAATTTCCTGTTTCAATATTTGCCCTCTGCCTTTTGCCCTTGCCCAGTGGATGCCTCTGGAAAGAGTTTGGCTCCATCATCTCTACATCCTTCTTTCAAATATTTGTAAATAATGATGCAATCTGCCCTGGACTTGCTTTCCTGAAGACTGAACAGTCCCAGCTCTCTCAGACTTTTCTTTTAGGGAAGGGTTTCCAGTCCCTTTGTTGAGGCTCTTTGTTGGATTTCCTTCCATGTATCTCCATCTCTCTGTTGGACTGGGAAATCCACCACTGGACTCAGCACTCTTGAGGTCACCACACCAGTGGTCAGCAGTGGGGAAGAATCACTTCTCTTGGCCTGCTAGCAACACCTTTCCCAAAGCAGCCCAGTACACCACTGGCCACCTCTGCTACGAAGGAACAGCGTTACCTGTGTACCTCTTTCTAACTGGGTGCCCAAAGGACATGTGATAAACAGAGGTGTATTTATAACAGACAGAAGTCATAGAAAACCTGGATTCATGCAGTGTCAAACTGCTTTAAGCTCCACATAACATGCTTGCTGTTCTTCAGATCATCCCACCATATGAAAATACTGCTCTTATGACTGCCTGAAACATCCAGGAACTAGAGATGAACCCTGATTTCAGCATGTGTGTGCTTTTTTCCCAGGTTCTGTTGGATTAGCATTATCTCTAGTAGGAGGTGATTTCTTCTAACAGAAAAACCAAAAAGTTACAATTCCTAAAATAACTTTTAATCTTCTTAAATTAAATGAGAGCAGAAACATGCTTTGAATTTTCCAACTTCTTGTTTAGTCACAGAGTTCACAAATACAAGCCCTTTTCCTGGCAAAATAAAAGCTTAGGAATTATATATATTTGTATCTGAGGTGGTGATTGACTAAATTTTACTAAGGGTAAAAATATATGTAAATAATTTGGTAGTCTAAACAAGAATCTCAGATGGGCTTGAAACACCTACTGCTGTAGGTAGTTTAAGTAGTTTTCAAAGGTAGTTTAAGTCGGGGCCTAAAAGTTTTATGAAGTTAGTAGCCGTCTTTGTTATAATTATAACTAAAATCCATGACTGCAGTAATCTGTCTTCCTGGCTCTCCATATATATGCCTTGGATTTGCTAGGCAACCACCAACAAACGCTACCAGGTGCACGAGGGTGTAACTCCATGCTCCTCTGGTCAAAGTCATCTCATCTTGGTAGCTGTGGGGGAAAGGCATAGTTGTACAAGCTGTGCTCACCCAGCCTGACAGCTTATGTGCATTTCTCACTGCTACAAGGGCCTGTGAATTGTGGCAGTGGGAATTGGTCAACACCCAATTCATCTGACTCTGCTGCAGAGGAGGTAATCTGCATCGCAAGAAGCCTTGGTTTTAGAACCCTCTAGTTCCTGAAACAGTTTGCTACATTCACTAGTGAGTAGATTTCCATGGCAGTGACACTGAAGTCAGTGATTATCATCTCTGAAAAGCTCAGCTTGGTGTAATCCGGCCAGTTTTTCCCACAAGCTTTTCTTCATCTCCTGGCATAGGTACAGCGCTCATCTGTCACCATTTTCCTCAGGGACAGCCATCTCTCTGAGGAAGAGAACAACCACACAAAGGTAAAAAAGGAAGAAAAGTAAAGCAGAGTGATTAAAATAACATTACATTGACCCAGGGATTTCAAAAGAGTGGGTCCACCTGCACGGAGATGTTTGCTGCACTGGAGCCAAAAATGTGACAAAACCAAGTTTTCCTTGCTTTCAAGTCTGCAGTTGATTATAGAAACAAAAATGGTACCAGAAAGCTGGAAGCAAATTTTAAGGACCATAATCAAAACCAAAAGCAGAGCTGAGAAATATTTTAACCTGCCAGAATTTGTGTGCAAAGGTTCTGTGTTTCCTCTGCAAGATGTGATAATATTTTTCCCACTTAGCAGAGGATATTGCAAATATTGGTGTGAGTGCAATCAGAAGATTAAGCAAAAGGCAGCCTTGAATACAAGAATGTGGTCAGGTAGTGAGGTAATTGTTTTTAATATTTTATTTTTATAGGTAAGATCATAATTACAGACAGCTCGTAAAATTTTCATTCTTTTTTTTAACTTTTCCTCTATAATGTAAACTTATTTTTTCTCTTGCTTGCTTTTTTGTTTTCAGTTGCTTTTGCCTTTGTTTAGAATCCTTTAATTAAGCAAGAGTATTGTGGCTTGATATTTCAAGTTATTTAAAGACTATAAGAGGCAGAAAGATTTTTTAAAAAATCAGGTTTCCATTGCTTTAAAGGAGAAAGAGTATCTAATTTTGAAAATCCTTCAGGTTTGTATTTATATTCTTAAATAAAAGCTTTGACTTATTGACCTTTAGTTCACAAATTAAGTTCCTAATCTCAGGTGAATAGAACCTATTTAGTCCAACTTCTAGTGTTTTTTCATTAAGGAAAAACCTAGCTGATAAAGTTTTATAAAATTTTTATTACCTCCCTATGCTTAAGGACCATATAAACAAATTGCTATATTGAAAATTAGTTTAATGTACTTTTGAGGTATTGGATAGAATAAAATTTTCAAATCAAGATTTCCATATACTAAGATCAAAAAATACCTGGAAGACTACAGCTACAAAGGTTACCTTGGTAAAAAGTCACATTTATGTTGAACTCTCTGGTGTTAAATAAATTACTTATTTAGTAATCCTAAATATTTGTTTTACAGTAGAACTACTTCATGAAATTTCACTGTAAAATAATACAGGCACTAGATCAATGTAACCAAAAAAATGACTGAAACTATCAATTTTTAGTTATTATAGCCTGTTATATTTTTAATGATTTTAGGTAACTGCTATAATAACTTAAAAGTATTTAATTTAATTTTACAACAAAATGTCACTCTTCTGGGTGCTTCTTAAGGAATGAAAAGATGTTTAATAAGAGCTTGGTATATTCATTGACCTTAGTTTTCTTCTTCCAATACACGAATACAATTTCAAATTGTGATATAAATGTTTTTTCTTTCAACATTTTCAAATTAATGACTTCAATTTTGATTTCATTTTTGGGTGCCCTGCCCTAAAAAAGCAATTGATGCTAAGTCTGTACAAATGAAAAAATCTCTTTAGGCTATTAATGTCTTGAATTAAATACAGTAAAACAAGTTCTATATTGGTTTAGAGCCTTCATAATGAAGTTATTTGATGAGAATTTTCCAGGTTGTAATTCAGTATAGAATCTAGCCTGACTTCTTTTAATAAGAGGCATGGGATAAATGTTGGTTTATCAAAACCATAATTCAAAATTCTATCTAATTCATAGATGGAGATTTGTTCATATAAGCAAATTATTGCAATATGTCTAGTTTTAAAATATGCCTTTATTTAAATTAATGGGTTGATGTGTGTTTACTGAGCAGAATAATTTTAAATTAACTGTTATTTTTTTTCTTACAGAGAGCTTGTAATGGGTATTTTTGCTAACCCTATAATAACAGATATTATCTAATCACATAGCTATTATATATTTGTAAATATCTGGATGCAGTTTGCTATTTTCAAGTTTGTGGGGTTTTGGTATTATTTGCTGGGGTTTTTTAAAATCCAGTAACAAACTGGATAAATTTATAAACTTCTTTGATTTTTTAGGATGACTGTGAAATCCACCCACACTGTAACTGGATATACTGCATCTGTAAGTCTAGAAATATCTTATTTTCCTATATTGTTTAATTTTCATATAATTTATTACCATCTTCTGCTTTTTTTTTTGCCAGATTTTTCCAGATTCTTTTACTTCATGACAGGAATCTTTTACTTCATAAATTTACCGCATAAAAGTATCACCATATTCCAAATGATTTGCATCCCTAAAATGATGGCTAATGCTCACTGATGACTACACTTTGCATGTCTTCAGTAATGCAGCCACCCATCAAACAGGTACTAATGTTGCATGTACCTCTTAAAATAAAATATTCCTAGAATAGATCCTGAAAAAAAAATAATTCTAGGAATCCTCTTTAGCTGCCAGAGTTTTCAGCAACTGCAGACTGTAAGAGAGATCACAACATTAATAATTTGATGTAAACAGGGATACTGCATTTGCTGACTGGTGATCATTTGTCATGCTTCAGATAGAATGAAAATGTTCCCTGGTTTTGTTTATTCCCTCTTGTTGTGGGAGCAGACTGGGAACATGATGCACTGGCACGGAGAGACACCAAGTGAAGTGAAGTGAATGCAGATTCACTTCTTGAACCTCCAGGCGCTGCCTGCAGTGCAGAGGTGAGGGCTCTGCTCACCCTCTCTTCCACACAAGAGGAGGAGACAGATGTCCAGGCAGGGTTTGGGCTAAAGGCTCCGAGGCCTTTCTCAGGTCATACAAATAACATGGCAAGTCTCTGAGCCTATGGTGGGGGAATGTCCAAATAGTCAGTGAAAATTGTGGGTGTGACCTGAAGGTGTGACACCTGAGGGTGTGACTTCAGACACACGGACAAACACAGTGGAGATTAGACTTGAGCCATCAGGTGCACTCCCCTGCAGCTATACTTGCATGTCTGCAAGACATTTGGTGCAGATAAGTCACCATGATCACTTCCATACCCTATTGTACTTGGCCTCGTTCAAAATCCTGTGCCATTCTGGAGATGGTATGTGTTTTCCAGAATTTGAGCTTGATTTGTAGGAGCCCTCTGTCCAAACTCCCTCAGACCACCCTCTTCCTTCACCCAAAACTTTGAGGGCCCCCAGGGAAAGTGTATCTATATTCAGCCTCTGTTGACCAAAGCCTCCAGTCTGAACCTGTGACATGTTTGAGGCTGTGCCTCAGAGGTGAATCTGTGTCAAGTAAAAAGATTTTGTCACAGCATCTGCTTTTCAGCCATTTAACTGCTTGAACTATTCCATGGACACTGGAATGTGAGCCAATTCTCTGTTTCTCAGGGTGGAAGCTGTAGGTAGCTGAACCATATGATTCTAAAGAAAACACACTGTTCACCATTTTGTGTGGTGAAAATGACAGTAAATGAACAGAAAGGAACATGAAACACACATTAGAAAGAAAACTGTGTTTGCAAAGCCAATGTTTCTTGGCATAATATGGGTAAAAGAGCTGTTTTACTGTCACTGGCTCGTACAAAAGAGGTCTTCTGGTATATTCACCCCATCTCCATATATTTCTCTTTTCTCCACAGAGCTTTGCCTAGAGGCAGATGTGATAGGCCTAAAAAGAATAGAGCAGATCCCCTTACTGTGTTATGTGCACTTATGGGCTGAGGCAATGTGAATTCCTCAGTGTACATTGATTTCTCCCCTTCAGCAGGGCTGAAAGAAGTACAGCAACTTGGCATTCATCTGTGCCTGTAACATAACAGATCATCTGGTCTGAACAATTAGTATCAACCTAAAATAACACCTTCAAGTGTAAACAGTATTACTCTAGAGAGAATATATTATGTCAGTCACAGCATCTGTGCTTGACACAGAACAAACAGTATCAAGGTATTATAATTAACACAGACAATGCTAGATAATGGCAAAGCTAAGGCTCTGTTATTAAAGGATTTGAAAACTGAAATCCATTTCCTTTACTAGTCAGCATGGAGAGGAGGGCTGTGGATAAAGATCATACCAACTTCTATTTCCACACTGATAAACTTGCAGGGCTTTGTATGCACTCCTCCATTAAAAACTGCTCCTGAAACCATGAACACCTCAACCTGACAAAATGGCTCCTGATAGAAGAAGAGCATATTGATCTGGAGTAATTTAGAGTCTAGTCTACTAGAGAGATAATCTATTACAGAGTTCTGTTATAGTTTTTGCCTTTTTTGTCTTTTTTCTTTTTTTTTTTTTTTGTTTGCCAAAGTACTTTCCACTATGGTGAAAAATGATGAAATACAAAGCTAATTTTTAACAAACCTGGTTAGCAGATTATCCAAAGTGGACTACAGCATGTTCAAGTGCATGGGCTGAGGAAAAGCCATGTACAGTGTTTATGCCAAAGAATAATGACATAAGATAATAAAAATTACTACAAAAACAATTAATCACAATGTCTGCATATTTAAAATTTCCTGCAAAGCAGCCTCTTTTTTTTCCCTACTTTGACTGTATCAATAAAGATTGAAAAACCTTAGAGGAACGTAAAATTTTACAACAGAAATTTCACAATATTTTATAATATTTGGACCAATAGAACCAAATGTAAACTAAATGGATTTTCCTTAATTTTCAATTACTTAATCTTACTTTTATTTAAAAAATAAGATATATTACAACTGTAAGATATAACTGCATTTTTCCAAGGTATAACTGTAAGATGTAACTACATTTAATTTCATTTCACATATTGCACCAATAAATTACCCTCTGGATATTTCCCTCCCAGTCCATAGACTAGGAAAGCAGTTTACCTTAAGGCTTCAGCTTCATACTCAGGTTTTACACAACCAAAAATGGGTGAGAAGAATGTCTCCTTTAATGGGAAGCATATAAAATAAACAAATTAGGAGAAACAAACTGGTATAGAAGAATAAATAAAAAATTTATCCTGTGACCCAATAATCAGAGCATCTAAACCCATAGAAATTGTAATGGTGTTTGTTTATACCCCTGTTTATCTAATGTATACATTGAATCTTCAATTTGCTTATATAGCACATATAATATGTTTGAAGAAAGAGGACTGTAAAGTATTTTGAGATGACTGGATTCATATTTTACCAAGCCTTAGTTATAAAGTTATCTCCCAAAAGGGTTTTAGATTCCAGAAGCATTAAGAAAACTAAAAAAATTTTGCAGAACGTTCAGAATGTTTTTCTGAGACTGGATAAATAAGAAAAGTCTGGCAGATGTCTTTGCAAAGTTTCCAGAACAATGTGCTGTCAACTCAAGGTAAATGATTATAATATTTTATCCAATTTTTAACAGTGGGAAAACCAAAATATGTCCCATAATGAGAAACAAGCTTACTTTGTTTATGATATTCTCCTTTAGCTCTGGTTTATCTTTAGGACAGTTACGGTTTGCTTTATTTAGAATTTAAGATTTATAAGCAGTTAGTGAAATATGCTTACAAAATTATTATTAGTAAAGTATTTCTATTGCGCATTCATTTCAAAATGATACTTGTTTTTTTCTTATCCTACTGTGAAATGAAACCAAATGTCAGAAGCTTAAAAATATTTCATTATGATGATTTTTCTTCATTATATTGCTTCTAATTGCTTAATGAAAGTATGTGGAATCACACCAACAGGGTGCTTTAACAGCTCAGACCCAAATGTTCCTAAGTTTTGCCCTAGTTTGATGTGCAATGGTATGACAATAATCTCATTAATATCACAGAAGATAAGTGTCTGCCTGATTAGGAGTTGAGGAGCAGAATATGCACTACTGATTAATCATGGCTGTAAGTCCTCTAGACTGAAATGTTTGCACCTATTTTTAATTAATATGCAGCTTATTTTTTATTTTTTTTTTAATAAAATGGACACTTATTATTACATTGTTTTTCACAGATTAACTTTACTACTGTGAAAAATAAACATGGGTGGCTAGTTTTTTCTTTACTGTCCTGGTCATCCACTACACTAATTTCTATGAAAG
>NC_031799.1:13964657-13977743 GCF_001522545.3 Parus major
GGCCGGGGCTCTCCATCCCTCCCTCCCTCCCTCCATCCTTCCATGTGGACTATTAATACAATATTTCTGACTTCTAATTCATAGCAAAAAAACCCTGTCCTTTCCATCAAACTTCTAAGAGAGACTGAACCTTATAAAACTTGGAAAAATCATGCCATGGAAATTATTTGGATAGAGAGAATAGTGAGGGGGTAGAAAGAATGCTGTTGCTAAGTTCCTGAAATGGAAGTTAATGATCCTAATAAGAGCAATGCTTTGTGCTCCTCATATGAGTATGTTCTGGCAGAAGAGAAAAAAAATTGGATTCAAAGAAAATGGCAAGAGAAGAGAAAAGGAAAGGAATAGTGTGGGTCTAAATCAGCATGGGATGAATCAAAAGACAGTTCATTTAAGTGTCTGACTCTCTGAGCTCTGCCAGTGACTTACAGAAGGGAAACAGCCTTAACTTTATTTACAATGCCAAAAGGATATATGCAAAAATTTATGGGAAAAAAATGAATGGGTCCCTTCCTCCAGCTTCAGGCCTTCTCAATTAGAAAGCTGGAGGGACTCATACTATCCCACTTGAGGCACATAGTTTAGCTAGCTACATTAAGCAGTCTCCTTGAGCTCCCTCACTAGTCATGGGAGACAGGTAGTTTTCTGTATAGCCAAGGCAACGTGCTTAAGTTCAGTGCCCAGTTAACAGGAGTCTTGGGAACCAGTTGTCTAACTTGGCCACAGCTCCTGGTGGTAATATTTCTCCTCTGAATTGAAATGCAACAGATTTTATGTTACTGGATATACAAACAGGCATTTTGGAAGCTGAAATTGCAGATCTTCCCTACTGGGGTCAAAGAGTCAAACTAATGAGCTGAGTATGAAAAAACACACCACCAACACCTCAGGGGCTAGCAACAAATAAAGGGTTTAGAGTTTTAAGGCACTCTAAGCTATAGAATCTATTAATAATGTAATGAAATTAATAGTAAGACTAAATTGGATGCACCAATGTGAGACACAATTACACATTGAAAATGCATTAGCACCACAACTGTGCCGCTAGATCTTTCTTCAGGGGAGGTAAGCTTTACAAATTACTTCAGAACAGAATGCCACAAGAAGTATAATCTGAAAAATCAAGGTCTGGTATCAGGTTACCTGCCAAATTGTAAAAACTGCAGACTAGGTGCCTAATGCATGATGACCATAAATTCTATGCCTGCCTTTAACTTGAGGGATCTAAATTAGCTGAAGCTGTGACATCCAATCTTAGTCTACTTCCCAGTAAACTGAATTCATCTCAGATTGGGCCTTTGATTTGTGCCATGCCTTCAAAAGTCTTTTATAGAATATAATAAAGCAGGCCCAGCAGAAGCTGAGAACCAATATATTAAAAACTAAAGAGTCTGAATTCTAGTTGAGTTTTTTTATAGAGCTTTCATGGAGACCTGTGCCAGCAAAATTCCAATGCATGTGCCACATGTCATAATTACTCGTAATCTGCTTTGAAAGAACAGAGGATGATACATTTCCATTCTATTTTCAAGTGATCAAAACCTTGTGCCTGTGTCTTTGATCCATTTTGGATCTGTATGTCCTGCAACTGCACAGGAGACAGCATGTATTTCCCCAGTAATAGCATGACAACTAACTCATTCCCAAGAAAAACACTAAGCTGGAAAGGAATACAAAAGAACCTTTAACATTTCAGATTGGAACTGCAAAGAAATATTTCATAACCACAAACATGCTTGTTTAACATAAGGGGGAAATAATTTCTTGCACTGTGTGCCTGAAGATGGTAATAGAGGAGCATAAATTGCTGCCACCTCCACTTGCAACTAAGCACATTGAACACTGCTTGAGCATGATCACAGAAGGGGAGACTGCATTCTTTCCTTTCCTAGCATGGATTCCAGCATGAGGACACCTATCTCAGGGAGTACAAGATTTATTAACACCTGAGTAGAATCTGCACTAGTAGCCTGCACAAGATCAGCAACAGGCTGGGCGTAGACTGGCAAAGACTGATTAGAGCAGCACACTATATCTGGCTTTCATTTGGGCAATATATTAAATTTCACAGGTCAATTTTTCTTTATCTCCCACTCTTTTTTATTTTTTATTCTTTATAACAGTAATGGTCCTTTTTCCAAACACCCATGAATGTGGTCTTTACATCTCCCTTCCCTTTGCACCTCTCAGCATTCTACACAGGAACAGGCATTCATGACAGAATGACAGAAGACTGCCTGCCCTCTAAGGACTGGCAGAAACTCCACCATCAACACAGGCAATCTATTCCTGCATCACTCAAAAATATGTTAATACTGGAGTTTAGAAATTGCACACTGTTCTGTAACCATGATGAATTCTGAAGTGTTATGTGAGATGTCTTATAAGCTATACCTTCTCTCATTAATATTAGTGTTTGCATTTCTATTAACAGCATGCTTCTGCTGACTGGGCCTCTGTTAATCCCTCTCTATTCCAACCCTTTCTAGGCTTCCTAGTCAGTTGTTGCCCATCCCCTATTCAGGTCATGGATTATTACAATTTATACACAGAGCTTCAGACTTGTCTCTATTGAATGGCAGTCTTTTGAATATATCATCATCAAAGTCACTGGTGATTCTAAAGAGATCAAGATGAAGTCCCAGTGTGTAACATCTACTTTCTTTTGAGTCACATTCCTGGTTTTTACTCATAATAAATCCACATAGACTGTTAGTCTTTTCTCTGTTTCCTTCAAGGATGACCACGAATAGCTTTGTTATTTTGCTCCAGTATTTTCTACTAATTTAATTGAAGCAGAGAACCTGTAACTGATAATTTTAAAGTACTAAAGATGGCCTATTCCCATTTAAAGCTGAGAATTTTTTCTCTGTTGATGTCATTAATTATGAAAACGTAATTTGTTAGTGAAAACAAGTGCAAAAATTAGTAAATTTTAAGGTCTCCTTTATCTAACTCTCACTGATATATCGGACCCTCAGCAAGGCAGCAGGGCTTTTTTTTCCTGGTCTTTCCCAGAGTATCAATGTCCATATGGTTTTCTGTTTTACCTCATGGATATCACTTATCCCATACTACTTGTTTCTTGACTTTTTCCTATTTGTTTGAATGACATATTTACTCTGGTCCTCATACTCTGCAGGTGAAGTCACCAGATATCCCAAGTTCTGTTTACTCCTGCAAGTTGCTGTTGTGTATCTTAAAGCCTCTGACCTGTGCAGAAACTTTTGTGTGTCACCAAGGCTCAGTTCCCCTTCACCATCACAGCATCGTGTGATCTAATAGCTTTCCTTCTAATTTGATCCTAATTTTAACTGATGGCTTTCCCATTAATCTCTAACCCTTGGTGGCTATGTCGTCGTTACCATGCTGTGCATGGAATGGAAACTCTTACTTCATTCTGGTTTTAGAGAGAACAACAGTTTTATATTTTAAACCACTGAACACAACTGGAATCTGCAGTGTACCTAGGATGAGTCAATTTTAACAAACTTAAAATGTGTCTGTTACACTTCAAAACACAGACACCTCCCCATACAGGGGCACACCCTGTCTTAAAATTCCACTGGGATTTAGGCATCAAAATAATTCTGGAAAACTGGACTCCTGATATTTTTCAAGGCAGTGGACACAGTACACTGAAATATTGATACAATATCCCTTTACTTTGTTCAGTAGCACACACACACACACCAAACCTCACACTACCAGCAATATTTTTTGGCAAACTGTACTATTAATGCAAATTAAATTAGGCTGCATGACATTAAGCCACTTGGGATTTCTCCAGGGCATCAATTTAGCAACATGTGCTTTTAATCTCTATATGTTCTGTTCCCTTGGAAACAAAAAACACCAAAAAAACCAAACCAAAACCCAATAAATTAAATATAAGCTGCAGCTTTTTTGTGTGTGTGTGTGTGTGTGTGCAGAAGTCAAGGTTAATTTTCTTTTTGAGAATCAAGAGCTTGCCTTAATTTCAAATATTATGCTTGTACTTTTCTCAATGACAATGAGGAGAATCAGGAGCATGCAGACAATTCCCTGTCTGCTGCCAAGGCCATCACGTACTGCTCTTTGTCTCTCCCTTTTTCCTGCTGCCCTGCATGCCTTTTCCTTATTTTTCCAAGTGCAAAAGTCTCTTGTTCACCTTTCTTTCCCCCCACACCTATGGATATTTTTGCTCAGTAGACAAATGCATTGGGACCACAGTCTCAAGGGAAAACTAGGTCTTATCTAGCAGAAATTTGAGGTCTCTGGCCACACAGCTGTGGCAAGCCTAGACTCCTGTGAAAATAGGCAAATAGATCCAGATGGGGTCCAGATGTGCTAGTGTGCTGAGGCATCCAAGGCAGTAATCCATTGGACAAGAACGCTGGTCCAGGTGCAGTGTCAGACTGACACTGCCAGACTGTATTTGGACACACGCTGGCTTATGTCAGCCTGTGCAGCTGTCTCCAGTACATCCAGTTTTGGGGTCAGTGACAGAAGACATCTCCACATTTGTCTGTGTAGTGGTACTCCAGCATGTAAATGATACTGAACTGGGTCATGCTAGTCTCAAACTGTGATTCCTCAGCCATACATTCAGATGGAAGCTCAGTTTTCTTGGTGCCTCACTTTGTGGACTTATATGTCCATTCCCTGATCATGTCCATGGCTCTCATAAACTGACTTTTAAATAACAGATATCTTGAAACTACCACCATATAAGAATCAAAAAACCCAGGACATGTGACAGTTTCCCTAGAAGACTGATTAGCTATTAGAATGTAAAAGGAAAAAAAAAAATGAAGCACTAACAGCTTTTTCTTTTTCCTGTAAAACTTGAGAATAATTGGAAGAAAGAGGGGAAAGGAGAAAAGAGGCTGTTATCTGCAGACAGTGAAAGTTCATGTTTGGGGCTGGACAGGGGACTGGCAACAGCAATGAGACCTACGGCATGGCAGCACTGATGTGGTTGTGTACATCTCTGAGGTAAACACAAAGAAAAACAAGCTAATCAAAAAAGGAAAATATCCTGGAGCAAGGGAAGAAATTAAGGAGAAAGAATTGTGAAAGCCTGTGATTTTCTCATTATTCTTGTTATTTTTATGTCTTTTTTTTTTATTGCTCTTCATTTCTTCGAAATGTAAGATTTAAATAGTTGCAAATAAATGGAACTCTGTTCCCATTCTCCCTGCAAAACAACTCAAAATCTGAAAGACCATATAAACACAATCCTAATTTAGATGTTTTTGAAGTGCCATGTTTTTTAAACTAATTTTATTACAGAGATGGTGGGCTGGCACACGAGCTCTGACTCCTTTATTCATAAAAGCTAGTGCCTCACAAACTGCAGTGCTCATAATAATGAAAACTTGCACACACAGACACACACATGCATGCACATCTGGAAAGTGATGAGAAAGTGAAGCAGGGGACAACAAAAGGGGATAAAAACAGAAGAAATGAAGGATATTCTTTTAACAGGCTTTCACAGAAAGCTTGTTTATTCTCATGCTTACTTCTAAATTAGGGGTGATTTGGCTGTCTCATGCAATGCAACCTCCGAAAATGTTTCCAGAATGTAGATGGCGAAGGCAAAACACAAGTATGGGTACTGCCCCTCAATGTTTCTTTGCTTAGGCTATTTTCTTTTGAAAAACCTGATAGATAATTAACAGGTAGTATTAATTAGGTAGGTTTATCTTTGAAAATGTCTTTATTTCACTTATTTTTTTAGTAGTTAAGAAGACTGTAACACTTTTTAAGTCTCTATTACATTAGTTTAGTTTTAGGAACATATTCTTATTAATCAAAATCATCTGTTTGGCTCACAGTCTGTTTTCTTTGCAGAAGTGTTTTTGGAAGCTTAACAGTGTAATTCCAGGGATGATATCGGCCCCAATGCTTTAGAATCTGGGCCTACAGAGGGACTTTATATAGCTCTTTGGAAGGAAGAATTTATGCTGCCAAAACAAATTTCTTTGCCAGAATTAGACCCTGATTCTTTAAACTGCCTCCATTATCTAAGGTTCTGCCTAACTAAGCATATGCACACTAACACGAATAGTAAATACTTGAATTCCTTAAACGTTGAGGCCCAAGGAAGTCCATACTTGCTTAGGACTCAGGGGCAGAAGGACTCTGAACCTATGCACCAAATTCGGCAGGTGATGATGTGGCATTAAACTGCTCAGCAGCCACACCCCATGTGCCACGCAGCCCCACCTCACATGGCTCCCTTCAGATGGAGAAGATGCAGTAAAAAGGAAGAGGGAGTTGGCTGCACAGACAGAAGCATCTTGTTAAAACATTGTGGTAGCCAAGAAATAGGCTACTGTTGTTTGCAAAGTTGGGTAACTTTTATTTTACCCCAGGGAGCTGGGGGTATTCAGCCTGGAGAAAAAGAGGCTCAGGGGAGACCTTATCACTCTGAAGTGAAAAGGTACGAAAAGAGGCTGTATCGAGGTGGAGGTCAGCCCCTTCTCCCAGGTAACAAGGGAAAAGACACGAGAAAACAGCCTCAAGTGGCACCACAAGAGGTTTAGGAAATTATTATATATTATGAAAAATGTTTTTACTTAGAGCATTGTGAAGCACTGGAACAGGCTCCCCAGGCAAACGGGGCAATCACCATTCCTGGAGCTATATAATAGATGTTTAGGTGTAGCACTTGGGTACATGGTTCAGAGGTGGACTTAGCAGTGCTGGGTTTTTGGTTGGATTTGCTGATACTAGAAGTCTTTTCCAACACAAATGATTTTGTGCATCTCTGAAATAAAAAGCCTTTGATATTATAAATCTTAGTGAATATGTTCTACCATTACACAGCCCTCCCAGCTGTAAGAAGAGTCCAGGCAATGGTGTTTTTAACACTACCTTTTGACTTCGTGCTGAAAAATAGACATATATATCCAAGGGTAAGTCTAGATAAACTTGAAGTAGTAAGAAAGGCCAGGCTTGCAGCCCACTCTAAGTACAGCTATATTTCCTTCTGCTTGAATGGGACTTAGACGCTCAAAAAGTACACTGAATGAAGTCAAGTTTCCAAAAGCATTTTTGGGAAATCCCAAAAAATATATATCTTGAAGAACAGAGATACACTTTTTTTAAATAATAAAAAGTAAAACTAGAGAAGAGCTAAATTAATCAGTGAAGAATACGATTTTTTTAGCTTGAAGCACTAAACCAAACTGTTAATTTGAAATGGAGATATTTTAGTGTGAAAGAGAAATACAAGTGCAATAAATGCTATAAATATTCTACACTGTACACCATGCTGTCAAATAAAAAACAGAAAAATGAAGGACATTGTCTGGTTCCAACTCCTGACTCTACTTCTTTTGGAATCAAACAAAAATATAATTTGTTGATATATAACAGGCCATGTGTGACAGCAGCAGGATTTTAAACGTGACTTACTTTTATGAAAGAAACATGGGAGTGAAAAAAGCAAATCAGACTCAGTGTTTAATTTAACTTTTGAGAAGAAAAAAAATGTAAGAATTATTGAGGGGAAGTGCAAAATGCTGGACAAAAAGAAAGATACAGTAAAGGCATAAGGAAATATATCAGAGTGCAAAATATTTCAGATGTCATTCTAGTAAAGGCTCTAAATTTATGGGAACTTAGGTATATTCTCCAACTGGAAAATATGATTTGTTGAAACATTCTCATTCTGGACTGGTATGAAAGCTGGGATTTTTTTGATGAAAACTAAGTGTTATACAGGAAGTTTCTGTCTCATATAGTTATGGAGAACTATAAAAACTGTGTGTTGTGAGTGACTCCAATGTCTCAAAATTTTTTAATTCCTCCTTCAGTTTTGATAGCTGAAACCTGTTTTATTTAAATGCTTCCTATGTGTTTTATCTGATTAATAAAAACAGTCTTTTCAGAAACCTGAATGATTCTCAAATCTAATTCAGAATATCCTGAATGAAAATTTTGCAGACTTTGCACTGCTACCTACAAGTTTGGGCTGTAACTCAACACTATAAAGGCAATTTCCTGAAGGTGCACGAATGCTGCAGTGACAATAACCTTTCTTCTTTCTTTACATAAATCACAACCCCAGAGTGATGGGCTGAGAAGGGCAGCTGGCTGTGAGAAGAGCAGAGGTGTACAGAGGAGATTACTTAGAGGACCACTACTGCCTTATTCTCTTAGCAGTAAGGCCTCATTCATATCACAATAATGCTTGAGTTTGCTCACACCACTAAAACACCTTTAGACAGATTTTGTCCAACCCTGATGTCTCAGCTGCAGAAATGGTACTCCATGAGTTAGTGATCAGCAATGGATTCAATTCTGATGTCTACCATCTGTGTCTGCAGGGGTGGCTGGATGTCGTGGTAAGGGTCGCCACAACAAACCTTTTGGGCTCCCTGTCTTCAGGATTTAGGTAGCAAAATAAAAGGAGCTGTAATGACAGAGCTGCCAAAAAACAAAAGAACTTGAATGAAAGCAAAATAGGGACAATGCCCAGAAACCAAACACAGTTATGGGGACAAGCTCCAAAGACCAGAAACAAGGTGGTAGTAACAATATATACACTTGGGGTAGAACCTTCTGGAAACATAGCCATATAAGGAGAGCAGGTAACCAATAGGGAAGCAGAACTTGGACTGCTTAACATAAGAACACTAGGGACAATGGGGAGAACTCTCAGGCTCGCCCTAACTTAAACAAGTATTTCCCAGGGCTTGAAGGTAATGCCTGGCCCCTTCAAGGCAAAATCTGGCTGACTCTGAGTCTCAGCCAGGTCTGCTCCCACAGTTGGATGCATAATTTCCCATTTCAGAAAATAGCTGAGAGCCTACTCAACAGAATAAATGTAGGTGTCCACTACACAAGGAGAGAAGGTCTCTTCTGGACTCCATTGGCTCTGTTTACTGGAAGTTTGAACAATTTAACTAATTGGAAGTTTGGATATTTTAACTAACCTAAATGTCTGCTTAGGTGTAGATACAAACAATCCGATGAGATTTACTTTACCCAAACTCTCCTTTAAATGACTATATAAAATACATCATATGTAAACTATAAAACTGCATAAAGTAGAACTTGTTCATGTTTCTAGGGTTGCCCATTGAACATCTTATACCATGGTTTTAAAAACTCTTTAAAAGCTTGTAATTTCTTGACAAAAATCTTATAAAAGATTAATTTGAATCTTTCATCCTCATCTAAAACATCATACAGATATGTTCATGAACTTTATCACAAAAAACTATGGAGCTATTCTATTTTGAAAGTATCCCTTTTAAGGTTTTACAAATATGTGCCATATATAATACTGGAATATAAAATTATTGCTTTGTTAATTTGAGATTATGTAACATTAAAATCTGTCTGCAAGAAAATTATGCATTATGGGTTGTGATTTTATTTACATTATGCTTATTTTAAATTGAAGTATGTGAAATCTTATGCAGGTTCATTGCTGTTTTTTCTGCAGTCTGTGAATTGTCTTCCATCCTGTGCTTCATTCCAAAACTGAGCAGCCTCTGGGGAACAGTGCAGACTACTACTTTGTGTTGTCACCTAGTGTGCTGACAGGATGAAGAAAAGTGTTTGGCACAGCCTTTCATTGGTAACATATACTGATAGACATGAGCATGTCTCAGTCAAGCTGTTCAACATTTAAATGTGTAATTACATATAATCGCTACCCATATTAGGGTTGACAGTTTTTGGTCTTTTTATAGCAACCTTTGTACTTTTGCTCATCAATCACTTTTTGTTTTTCTAGTAATTCATACTACAGTGGCAATGGGACAAGACATTCAACTCAAAAACCCCTTTTTTTCCTCAAATCCAAAGTATGGTATTCCCATCAAAAAGTTAAAGTAGCCTTTCACATTTGGGGTCTTACCTGCTCATACCTGACAATATAGGAGGTCATCTCAAGGAAAGAATTACTGCATGTGTGAGGAGTGACTGCCAGTGGGAAAGTAAGTGTTTATGGGATGCATGTTGAATATATTTAGTTGCTTCTGTGGCTGGAGTATACATACTTGATTTGACCTCAGCTATGGTCTTGTCTATTCTGGATATTGTCCAGTTATTTTTGCATTTTTGTCTTTGAAGCACAAAAGAACCTAATAAAATAAGGTAAGAAAAAATTTGAATGCAGGGAAGACTGCATCTGCTCCATCGTCTTATTAAAAATGTAATTAAATATGCCCAATAAATATTTGAACCTTAAGGTCCATATATAAGCAGATCTATCCATGACAAAAGAAAGATCCTGTCAATGAGACATTTTTATAAAGTTCCACTTAATTGTATTTCTATGAATGACAGTGATGAAAAAAAATAAGTAGGGAACCTCAACCCAGATCAGAGCAGATAAAAGATGCCTGGCCTATCCAGGAGATAAACTGTATTCAGCTCCTATCTGTATCAGATAGGATATTAAAAACTTAAACCTGAATGCAAGGTTATGTTACTGATTGAGTAAGATGAAGTAAGAAGATTGAGTAAGGAGCAGGAACTGATGACTTCAGATATCCCATACTAAGTACATCCAACGAGTCTTTTAGGACTAGTCAGGACTAGTCAGCCCTGACTCTGGGAAGTTTCAGTCACTGCTGAGTATTGTAGTAATAAGTAAGGCTACATTAGGGAATGAGTATCTCCCTCCAGTATTTTTCTCAGCTGGACTTAAATATCTATTTTCTTAGACTCCTTGTGCAATACCTGTCATTGAATTAAGATGATACAACAGGAAACTAGGGTGGGTTTATAGTAAACTGCAAACAAAAAAAGCTACAGTGAAATGGTTTACATGAATAAAGGAGCCGGAAACAGGATCTTGACTTCATACTCTCCAACAATCCACTGTCAACGGGGTTGAGGTGCAGCAGCATTGTTGGGTCAACAGTGTTAATTCATGAATCTGAGCAAACCTCAATCCCAAAATCATGTTTTCACTGTTTTCACCTCAGAGTTAGGCTTTTAGGACTATCTAAACATAGTGCTACCAGAAATAAGTGATGCCACATAGATTTTGATTGGATTACAAACCTGGAAAAATGTAAATTTAAGACCATCTCAGTGTGGTGTTGGTGGAATCAGTAGAGCTTTTAAATCACATCAGGCTGGTCGCTGATGACTTTTTGGTGGAAGGATGGTGACATCTAGTGGTGCTGCTTTTCTCACCCTTCCCACACCCTTCACATTACATCTTGACGCATGCCATCAGTAGTACAGTGATGTAATATTACAGACTTAATTCATTCTCCTTCTGAAAGCTTTAATACTTTATGCAGCATCAGATTTAATCAGTGTTCACCTCTTCAAATGTCAAACATAATTGCCCGTTTTGTTGTTATACTGGCAAAGATTTGTCATAAAAGAGTGATTCAGCAATCTGCAAATAAAGCTGGATTATAAAACATTGCAAATATTGTGATAACAACTAAGAGTTTTCTTTCTAAATTTATTACTTAAATTCAAGAGTTATTTGTCTCAAAATGACAGTAGGCTCTGTTTCAGTAGGGACATAGGGAATGATCCAGGGAGTGATTTAATCCTCACCTTAAAAAAGGAAATTTTTAAGAAAGAATGTATCAAATCACAGTTTAGGTGTCTTTTGCTGCCTGGTTGGGTAATTATTATAGTTTAGAGGTCTAACTGCAACAACTGAAATTAGGTAAAATAAGTTATATATTAACACAAATACAAAAAAGACCTTAATAAAGTCAGATCTACTCAGTCATTGAAAAAACTGCTAGAAATATGTCTTAGAAATTTAGACAATGAAAGATAAGAGATACAGGTATGTAGAGAAACTAAAGTATTATCTGTTACAGAAGGTCGAACAGCACCAGTTTGTTTTCTCAAATATAGGAATTATTGACTTGCTAGATCAGGCTATGATCTGGACTGCTTGAGCTGGGCATGGGCACAGAACATTCCCAATGAGCTGTACAGGCCCCTTGATTTGGGAGCTAGAACAGGTTCATGGATGAAGGTACCCTTGCCTGTAGTAAAGCCAGATGCTTTAATACAACATATGCAACCTGTTATTCTAACGTGACAGGTATCAGTGAGATGCTCACCAGCTCTTAGCTGCCGGCAGGACAAAAGACTGGCCTGGCAGAATAGGAAACTTTTGCAGGGACTTGGGGAAAAAAGAAGACAATTTATGACCTTTGGAAGAAGGGGCAAGCAACGTAGTAAGAGTAGGAGGATGTCATGAGATCATGCATAAAGACAATTACAAAGGTAAAAGCCCAGCTAGAACTCCATCTGGCCAGTGTAGCAAAGGATAACAAAAACATGTTAACAAATTAATCAGGAACAAAAAGAAGACTGAGGAGAGGTTCCATCCTGTTTTTGCATGCAGAAAGAAATATTGTCACAAAGGATGAGGAAAAGGCTGAGGTACTTCATGCCTTTTTTTCCTCGATCCTTAACAGAAAGACCATTTATCCTCAGGGTACCCAGTCATCTGAACTGGTAGACAGGGATGTGGAGCTGGGTACATTTCGCATAATCCAACAGGAACTAGTCAGCAACCTGCTGTGCTACCTGGACAAGTGTATCATGTTGTGTGGGATCCACCTGAGGATATTTATAGAACTGGCAGAAGAGTTTGCTCTTTCCATGATTTGCTACTAGTCCTGGTTAATCAGGGAGGTCCCAAATGACTTATGGTTGGCAAATGTGACACCCAAGAAGGGCAGGAAGATCTGGAGAAGAACAGGCAGGTCAGTTTGCCCCCTGTGCCGGGCGAGGTTATGGAGTAGGTTATTGCGCTCAATTTTACGTGGCGTGTAAAGGACAACCAGGGGATCAGGCCCAGCCAGATGGGTTTATGAAAGGCAGACCCTGCTTGCCCAGCTTGATCTCCCTCAGAGACAGGGTGACCAATAGAGTTAATGAGGGAAAGATTGTGCATATTGTCTGCCTGGACATCAGTAAAGCCATTAAAACCATTTCCCCCAGTTCTTTAAATTCCACCTTCGTGACAGCTTTCACAAACAAACAAACAAACAAACAAACACTGACGCTGCCCGCTGTGGCCCGTAACGCCTTCGGCTAGCTCCGCTCACTGGCCGCTTGCAGCGTCAGGAGTGGGGAACGGTCTGGGAG
>NC_031799.1:13977843-13978770 GCF_001522545.3 Parus major
TTCCCTCCAGTGGGTCCACAGCTACTACCATCCAGTGCTGGGACCGGAAGAGGATGTCCTGGGTGGTTATCAAGTGTCTCGTCCGGTGAATAGGCCATGTCCGGTCTTGGTTCCCCCCCACCTCCGCGATACCTGCCCCATTTGTTGCTTCGCGCGGGGCAGGTTGGCACCGCGCTCCTAGTTTTTTTTATTAAAAACTCCCTCTCCCCCTTTTCCCCCCATGTTGCCCCTCACAGGTCCAGGGCAGGGAAGTGCAGCAGGGCAATCCCGGGCCATGTGCCCCAGCTGCCCACAGCGGTAACACTGGAGAGGCCTTCCAGGTGGTGGTGGTAGTTGGCCTGGTGGGTGCTGGGTCACTGCGGCTGTCGGTGGTCTCCTGGCCGCCGGTGGTGGTGGTGGTACCCTGGACGCCCCCATTAACGGAACCTTCTTCTCACAGGCGTCAATGAGGTCGTCCAAGGTTGGCGGCGGATACATGGGCAGGCTGAAAATTACTTGCTTACAGCAATCATTACAATTGGCCTTGGCCATTTCTAGTATCAGCTGCTCCTGCAGCTCTGGTCTGTCCACCTGCCTTTCTATCTGTTCCTGCAGGCGGTTGATAAAAATGTTAAAGGGCTCATTGGGGGATTGCTTGATGTTCGAAAAATTCGTGAGGGGTTCCCCCCCCGGCAAGATGTTAAATGCCTTCTCAGCGGCCTCCGTTATTTTAATTAAGACAGACCGGGGTAAGACCCTGGCCTGTTCCTCGGGCTTTCCCCAATTCCCTTCACCGCACAGGTGATCTATTGAGAGGGGGTTCTCATCCGCATCAACCGCGGTCTCCTCGCTGCGCAGCAGCTCAGGAAGGATGGCCTCCAACGATTTCTTCCACCTCTGTTTCCACAGCCTATAGTCAGCTGGGGAAAGGAGGCAGGCAAACAACTC
>NC_031799.1:13981015-14012430 GCF_001522545.3 Parus major
AACAAAAGGTGGGGTTTACATGGATTGATGGGGCTCAGGGGCAGGAACAGGGTGACGGACAGGGAAGGTTCAGGAAAAAGGGGAGGGGTTTACAAAACTGACAACTGGGTAAAACCATTATAACTTATGGGGGGAATAACATCAGGAACAAACCATTTAAATTAATAACCAGACAAAATGAACACAGTGCAACAAAACACTACCTTGGTAGTATCATACTCTATTAACATTTATATACATTAGCTTTATTTTGCAACACTTGAGTTCTACATCCAGTTCTTCATTATTATACTGAGCCAAATCTACTCATCAGTCTTCCCTTTGCGTGATCTCTTGAACACTATAGCTGGGCCCGTGAATTTTCTCATAAAAGCGTATGTTTTTCACCAGCTGGATATTGTGCAAAGGATGAGCACTCTTACTGCAAATGTTCAATTGTCACTTCGCTATCACATCTGCATTGAAACAGTTCTACACCTTTCAAAATTACAACAGTCAATAATTTGTTTCTGTCAGAAGCTCTTTCCGACTGATTTCAGAATAAATACTTTTCATTTAGCTCTAAGTTATCTCACAGAGCAGAGATTAAAATTAGATGTATTTTCTGCACATTAAAAACAGAATTTGGGAAAATTATATGCAAGGGCTTGAAACAGCCCACATGGAATGCCCACTAGATAGATTTTCCCCAAAATGCACAAGGAATATGTGAGGTATTCTTTTGTAATTTCAACAATAGCATGAAATATTATATATAAATAATATGTAAAACTGAATAAGAATTCTAGTTTTCCCAAAGGATTTCCCAAAAGGTTTCCCAAAGCGGTTTTTTTTTTTAGTTAATGGGCATCAAGGCAGTGAAACTAAGCCTTGTCAAAGCATGTCTTCAAGATAAGCTTTTATCTATATAGTATGAAGCCAGAATGGTCTTAAATGTCATCACCATTCTGAACTGCCTGGCTGTAATGGCATGTAAAGCTGCAGTGGGCAGGAAGTGCCTATGAGCCTTTTGAATTCCCAGCTGGAAGGCTTCTTGCTTTGAAACAAGGGGCTTTCGTTAAATTCATCTGGACTCTAGGCTTTCACATGAGAACTAGAAAGCAGACCAACCTTGAAGCTATTTCTTTTAGCTTGTTTTTGTAAGTAAAATGAAGCTTGCTCCAGAAACACATCTTCCCCCCCTCATCCTCCCTCTCCCGCCTCTTATTTCCATAGTTCTGTAACAAAGGTGCTTTGATTTTGCTTTAAATGGGAATGAGGGCTGGTGGTGGGTGGTGGTGGGTGTGTGGTGTGATCTTTGATCTGTTTAACATAGACAACATTAGCCCACAAGGAATTTGTCTGAGGAACTACATTAAAATAGTAGTTGAAACATAATGCAAACCTAATTTTAATTGATGCTGTTTGGAGTGCTGCATGTGTCTATGCTATGAGTTGCTTTATGTTATCATCTGGCAGCTGTCATCATAACATATAATCAGTTTTAAAATAACCTGAAGGTGTAAGTCATAAAATAATCAACGTCTCAATACTTAAGACTGTGTCTATTGCAGTATGTGGAGTTTTACATGGGGCACACAGCCCACTGATGTTACCTAAGCTAAGAAAGGCAATAGAGAAAACAAAAAAATTCTAAACATAGAATTTTCATTTGAAGCAGGCATGAAGAAGATGACATCCTCTCTTTAGGCATTCAGTCAGCCACAGACAGATACTTTATGTATGGACATGACACTGTCTCTCCACTATGCGATCCCTGTGATCCCATTTGGGTTGTGTCTTCTGGTGAAGATTACTGAGGAAGTGTCTGCACTTAAGCAGTTTCTATACTTGCATAAAGGAGATACTGAGCCTCACAGTAATTAATCTCTATGCAATCTCTTTTCTGAGTGGGTACACTGTCTCATTTCTTAGCTTCAGAAAAATAGAATATGTATTCCATCTCTTCCTACAGACTAGCTTCGGTAAGATGAATTGCACTACTTCCAGGACTTCAAACTGAGATTTCCCAATGAACTTCCTGTTGGAACTGAGATACAGCTTTTTTCCCCTAATTTCAATTTTAGAGATTTAAGACTGTGACATTCCCTTTAGCATTTTTTCTGAATATTTTAGGCAGGGTAAGCTTCCTAATCCACACTCTTTTTAAGAATCCATTTAACCACCAAAAAGATGCTCTAGGTTTATAGATTTAGGATAATTTGAATATTGCAGTTTATCTCTAGTAAAGAAGGAAAATAGATCCTTTTTGAACTGTCAGTTTGCTTCTTCAAACTAAGAGACCCATGGCTGCATAGTACACTTCTATCAAAAACTTATGATAGAGCTGGCAAACATGCAAGTACCTTTTACTAGAATGTCTGTTGGGACATTTCACCCAAGCCCTTGCTGCTCCTACCTCAAGATGAATGATACTAGAATATACGCCAAGCAAACAAAATTAAACTCTGATGAAAACATTGGTAGTTGAGGAATATTAAGTGCAGATTAAAGAGTAGTATTTGTTCTTGACATCTCTTATCTAATGTTACAGTTGGTATCAGCCCTTGAGTGAAGCAGAGAAGATAAAATGGTTCATTGTGGTGGCGTGTGTTTCTTGTTAACGGTTTAAGTGTTTATACCAGTTGGTTGCTCCCAAATACCTTTCCCCCTGAAAAGAGAATGGTGCCTTCCTGAGTTTCCCCACCTTTTCCCCTACATCACTCAACCTGAGAGCCTTCCCACTCTTCCACAATGGTCCCTGTCAATCCTCCTCTTGTCCAATCACCCCAGGTTCCCGGTTGCCCATCAATGTAATCCCTGCCCTTTATTCAAGACCTTTCCTTGCCCATCAATGTAATCCCTGCCCTTTATTCAAGACCTTTCCTTGCCCATCAATGTAAACCCTGCCCTCTATTCCAGACCCTTCCCTGTCCATCTCCCAAGCTTCAAGGCCCCATTAGCCTAAGTGACTGGTCCTCTCCGCCCTCTCATCCCTGTGGGTCCCTATATTGTACTCTCGTCCCCTTGCTCCTCCCTTTTAGGCTCTTCATTGGTTGATTGTTTGTACCCTTCCATCAATTTTAAGTTCTCCAAAACCCTGACCCCCCCGCCCCCCCCAACTGTGTTTAGGGCTTTTTTGGTCCCTGATCCCCCTGGGGAATAGAGCTCTCTGGGATTCACACTGAAGGCTCCTCTCTGTCCTTTACCCCTGTCCTCGGCGCTTTTCCTACTATCAAAAGCCGTAGAGCATGCCAGCCTGACCCACACAACTCTATCCCTGTGTGGCTTTCGGGACACAGCCCATACATCTGCTGCTGTGCTGGGGGCTAGCCTGGGCTACCTGAAAACTTAAGCACAGCGACAGTTCTTTAAACATTCACTTACTTTATCACTTATATTCAGGTTCTGTAATGAACTTCTTGAGGGTTTAAAATATTTCATGCAAAAGTTGTTCACAGTATCATATGGCTGCAAGGCAGGAAATTCTGATTTGACAACTTGATGAAAAAGATTTTTAACAGTGGTAAACTATTAGTAATCCTGGCATGGGTAATACAGTCCCTTGTATGATTAAATGGGTTCAGTATGGCCACATATCCTCATGAGAAATACAGAACAGGAGGAAATGAAAGGAAGGGCTGTTAAGATGATCAGGGAAATGGAAATCTGCCTGTGTGAGAAGAGTTTGTTGAGTCTCCATTTATAGAACTGAGAGGTGATATGACTGGTCTCCATCATTACTTCAGAATGCCAACAATGTTTGCACAGTGACAAGCAGGTATAAATTGACCAGGAATACATTTAAGGATGAAATGAGAAAAATATTTCTAATCAGCAAAGGAAACATGTTTTGAAAGAGGAGATGCAGCAACAAAATGCCTAAGAACAGTACATGGTGGTTTTTCTTAACAGCTTGTGTAAGTTTGACATGGCTGGCTGTGATCACAAAGGAAGGGATTCAGCATCTTTTCTGTGAACACATCTGGCCAGTGTCCTTTATCAATAAAGAGGAAAACAGGTTTTTGGATGCACTTGGAGACTGCAGTGTGCGGGGTGAGAAGGGTTGTTGCTTACTAAACGGTCAGTCATCTGATCTGTGGCCTTATCCCTGCACTGATCTGGTGAAAAAAGCGTCTGGATTCAAAATTAAAACAATCAAATTTTAAATACTTGATGCCAACTTAGTTGCAACATAACATTTATATCTGTCTTTTATAACATACCTTGTGAACTGCAAACTAAAGAACAGTTTAGCTATGAATTAACAGTAATTTCTGTTTTACTTACTCTTAATTTCTAAAGACAATAGTTATACATTCTATATTCTTTGAAAATCTCAACCCAAACTCTAGGTTTGCATCTCTGCCATTTACTCCAAAAATTCCTCTATATTTGAGACTCCACCACTTAAGCAGTGATCACTACTTCAGCAGAAAGCTAAGTAGCTGAGGAAAGAAAGCGAATTAACTGGGATGTATGTGTTTCCTGTCCCAATCCCATGCATATTTTCCACTCCAACTCTTAGTCACACTTCATGGAAATACAGAAAAAAACAACCAATCTCCCATGACTACTGCAAATAATCAAATTTTAAAAAGTAATGACAGAAGAAAAATTGTAAGAATAAATATTGAACTTCTTCTGTCCACTGAAGAGAAAAATCCTCAACTTTTCCAAGCATGTCTAAGATAAACACGAAGTTACTGTGGCATTCTTGTGGTGTCGGTATGCCACTTTTAGCTCATTTCATTTCACAAACAAAGGCTGCAACATATCATATTTTAGCAGAGTCTAATTCCTTTATTAAAGCCAGACGTTGCAGGCTGTGATGTCTCTGACAAGAAGTCATTTCAGTTGACACTCAGCGCTGCGGGGGGACGCGCACAGCCAGCCCTCCCCTGCAGCACGGCAGCCAGGCTGAGGCGCCCGGCCTGGACTGGGCTCCTCGGTACGCGGGCCTGCGGAAAGCCGGCCCCTACTTTTCCTCTTCAGCCATCGAAGCAGGTAAACGCTCCGTCCAGTCTTTTCAGCGAGAAGCAGGACGAGAGGACAGCCTCCCACCGCGCCAGGGGACGTTTAGTTTGGACATTCCGAGAAATTTCCTCACAGAAACGGTGATTATATACTGGAATGGGCTGCCCCGGGAGGGAGTGGAGTCACCGTCCCTGGAGGTATTTAAGGAAAGACGGCGTGGCACTGAGTGCCATTGTCTATTGAGATGGTGGTGATCGGTCACAAGCTGGGCTGGATGTTCTCAGGGGTCTCTTCTAGCCCAGTCCGTTCTGTGGCTCCCAGGACCACACCAGGCTCCGCACGGGCGGGCTCCGCTGGAGTGCCGTGCGGGTTCTCCCGCCAGGCCCAGCACTTCCGGGCCGCCTCTCGCTGAGCATCTTGGGACCTGTAGTATCCGAGCGGAAGATACCGCAGCTATTGCGCATGCGAAGAAACTCCTCCGCGCCACTCCGCGGGGGCGCTTGGCGCACTCCAGCCACGTGATTCCCAAGGCCCCGCCGCTTCCTGCCCGGCAGCCCCTGCTGCAGGAGAACCCGCCCTCCGACCGGAAAGCGGGCTTATCACGTGGGCCTCAGAGACCAATCAGCTGCCTCGGTTTCCGGACACCGCCCTGCCGTCGTCCCGCAATTCCGCGAGATGGCGGCGCTGGGGGCCCGGTGGCTCCTGCGGCCCGGCTGGCGCTGGTTCTCGGAGACGGTTCCCGGTGCCCCCTCGCCGCCCGCCAGCTCCCTCTACCCGCCCGTGGTGGCATCCATCACGGCCAAGAGCAAAGCGGCCAAATCCCGACGCCTGCAGCGCTTCAACCAGCGGGTGCACTCGGCGGCTACGGTGGAGGAGAAGCTGCGGCTGTACGGGAAGCTGCAACGGCCCAAGTACACCGTGTACCCGCAGACCTTCGCCCTCAACGCCGATCGCTGGTACCGCAGTTTCACAAAGACCGTCTTGGTGCCGGGGATGCCCCCGAGAGCCGCAGCCGCGAAACTCTCGGTAGCGGCGGCGGGAATGAGCCCCGAGGCAGGCAGAGCTCCGGAGCCGGGAGCGGAAGCGCCGGCGGCTGCGGAGGTTCCGGGGGATGCGGAGGTGCTGGGGGATGCGGGGGCGCCAGGGGCCGCGAAAACTCCGGGGCCCGGGGCGGAAGCGGCGCCGTGTCTGGGTTTAAGCGAGCTGCGCTCTCTCGCCTGCGACGCCCTTCTTCAGGAGAGCTTCTACCAGAGCAAGAAGCGGCCGTTCCTCTACCGCGACCAGGATCACACTCCCGGCCCCTTCCTCACGCAGCTCGTTTCCACCCTCGCCGCTTCCCTGTCCGGTCGCAACCCACTGCTGGCGGCTTCCTCCCTCGGTACGGAGCGAGGTTGGCAGGGAAAGGTGGGAACCGTTGGGCGATAGGGCCAGTCTGTGAGCTGGCACGAGTGTCGCTGGTGTATTGTACTTGTCAAGACTAGTAATCACTTGTAATTTGTCTCCATCCTTCTGCATGGATTTTGGGTTTTGTATCTCATTTCAGCTACAGAAGAGCTGGGAGGGTTTTAAATGCAAGAGGCGAATCACTGCTTTTCTGTTTTTCCTTGTTCTGTTCCAGATCTAAACCCTGAAGTTAACTATTACTGGCATCACGGTGAGGAAGTTGTTGTTCACGGACGTCGAAAGGGTAGAGTTGATCCTGTGCGATTCCAAATAGATGATAACCCACATCTCCAGATCCGTGTACCAAAGCAGCTTCCTGAGGTGTGGATGTTTTCATCAGCAATAACTGCATTTTCACTTTTCTTTCTGACAACCATTGACACCATGCAGAGCTAGTCTGTGGAGGACCTAGTTAATCATTATGTAGCATGTTTGGGTATTTATTGAATCTTAGTACCTTTTCTGCATTGTGGTGATGGCTTTGTTGATACTGAGATGGTCTTCTGAACTTTTGGTTCTCCTTGTACTTTAAATTGCATGTTTTTATATTTAATTGAATAATTAATGTTCTGTGCTTGGAAGCCGAGACAAGAATGGGAAATGTGCTGTGGAATGTTTTCACTGGAGGAGAATAGCAGCAGAGTAAAAAAAAATTAGGAAAAGCACATATAATCTGAATATGAGCATTCCTGCCTGTGGTACTGCTTGGCAGTTATTTTCCTGAATGCTCAAGTTCAGAGGAGGTATGTTCTATTTCAATATTGTAATGTTTTTTCTTGGGGGTTTATACCATGATAATTGTGTAGCCAGTGCAGGTTTCTGTTGTCCAGTTTCCACCACAGACAGAAAACCATTGTGTGTTCTGTAAACACAGAACTTTTATGGCTGACTTAGTTGTACAATTTTCTTGGTATTGTCAGATGCTACAAACTTTGGTGTTTTGGAAGAGCTGTCTAGGCACTTTAAAATGATGTGAAGTGCGATAGACCAACTTTCTAAACTTAGTTTATAGGTTCGAGTTAACTTATTGGCTGCTGCTAGAAATGTTTTTCCTCTCTTTTCTATGGAAGCTAGAAGATGGTGACAAGTGGCAGATTTTTCAGTGTTATTTCACATTTTTTGTGTTGTGAAAAAATTCATACAAGATGACTGTTCTAGCACTCAGCATGAGAATTTCTCTTGCAAAAAAAAAAAAATTCAGTTAAGGTTATCAGTATGATGTATGTATGCAGGACTTGCACTTGGTGTTGTCTGACCAGGAAGTGGTGTAGTACATTGGGCCTGATGTCAGAAATGTGTCTTGCATCATGGCTTTTCTTTCTTCTGTTGTCTTCAAGGTTGTACCCCTGGAGTCAGATCTTGGAGATGTTCCTGTTATTGATCACAAGCCATCAAAACTGCCATTGTTCAAAAAACAATATGAAAATAAGGTATTTATAGGTAAGAGCTTTTAATTGCAAAATATTAACTGTTTGTTTTTTTTTTTTGTAAAAAAACCCCAACAAACCAACCAAATGAGAACCAACCCCAAAACTAATGCCAACTCAATCTTTCTTCACCCATCACCAGAAAAAAGTTGTGTATTTTTATCTGTAACTGTGCTCCATAAATATATGTAGTGTATAGATCTCAACTGAGATTTCATGTCATTCAGGCAATGGGGAGTAGCATTTTCCTGTGCATGTGGTACTCTGTGTCCAAATTTGCTTGAAGAAGTTCAGTTGAATAGAAAACTGACATAAAACTTTGAATTCTGATACATCTCTAGGGAAATTCTTATTTTAGCATGTTAACTCTTGCCTTTTGGAAGTAGGCAGCTCCTTGCAGATCTACCATAGAAGTTCTAGCTTTATAGTCTGATGGTGAAGATGTATGTGTTTGTATGCATAATAAAGAATGTTCTCTCTCTGACTGACAGTTTTGTTTTGGGGAACACAGGATCAAAGGTGGCAGATCCATGCTGTTATGGACATACTCAGTTTCATCTGCTTCCTGACAGACTGAAGCGGGAGAGGTTTATAAGAGAACGTCTTGAGGATCAGATCGAAGTTGTTTATCGATCAAATGGAATTGCAAGTCTCTTTGCCTGGACAGCAGCACAAGCAATGTATCAAGGTGAGACAGTCATCTTGACAAATTTTTCCTGGTTATGAATGCCTACTGTAGTTCTTCAGCCTTTTCTTCCCACTGCCTTTTTTCTTGCCTTTTTTTTTTTCTGAAGACTGTCTCTTAGGGAAGTCTTTACAGATGTAATTGAACTAATAAAGGAGAGTTAGTTAAGACTTTGAGTACTTCTAAAGCAGGGAAATTAATTACAGAGAAAAATACTTTTAATATATAACAGTAAGCCTGTGCAAAAACCTCAGTTGCTTGCACTTGCTCTTTCCACCTGAAGTAGGAGATGTGGTAGACATCAAGCAACTTTGTTTTTTGTCCTTCTGGAACAACTGTGTTGCTTAGCCCTTGTTCCAGTAACTTCAGTTCCATGTCAGTAGCCTTACATTTAGTGTTACTGTAAGACATCTGATGGCTTGTGGTTTCATTTGAGAAACAACACATGTCAGAAAGTTCTTTTAGTATAGTGTATATTGCTGGCTCTGCATCAAGTTTTTTATGTAGTGGTGTATAGAAAGCTTCCTTAGTGGATATAAAATACTGAAGTCAAACAAATCTTGTCTCCAGAGTGGCTCACAACTGTGAGTGCACATTACGAGTTGTAAGGGCAGCATTATTCAAATCCAAACTTTTTTTCTTCTGTAACAGTTTCTAGTATTGTTGCACTTAATAGTAATATTCTTAAAAATAGCTGTGTGTGTACTAGTGTACATGCATAAATATTTATATATTTTTAACATACTCTTAGTGCTCAATGGGGTTTGTCTGAAACATTAATATTTACTGACATCGTGTTCTTGGTGTCTGGCTGGTTACTATAGTCAGTTATGTTTGTGTATACATGTGAATGCTTTTGTCTTGAAACAGACGTTCACTGCATCTTGAGAACCATGAAATAGTAAAAAGACATTTTTCCTCAGCTCCTTTGCAGGATTTTTGATGTATTACTAACTTAAATGTTTTGGGAAGGTCACTTGGGTGATCAGTGAGTGATTTTTATCAACTGTTGATAGGGAATTGTGTACAAAATGCAAGTATGCTACTGTGTCCCTGATCTTGGACAAAAGCTTTATTAGTGATTGTGTTTTGGTTAGTTTGTATGAAAAATGCTTGTGTTGTTAAAGCAGACAGGACTTTTTCCCTACTAGGTAGCTGCTGCAATTCTCAGAGTAGTTGTATATTTTGGGGCTGGGATTTAGATGTGTGTATTCTGATAAAAATCTCAAGTCCTGTTGTATTTGTTTATTTTGTAGGATTCTGGAGTGAAGCAGATGTGACCCGTCCTTTTGTATCACAGGCAGTAGTGACTGATGGAAAATACTTTGCTTTCTTTTGTTATCAGCTAAATACTTTAGCACTAACTGCAGAAACTATTAAAGACAACCCTCGAAAGAATATCTGTTGGGGTACAGACAGTAAGCCACTGTATGATGTTGTGGAAGATGGTAATGTGAAAGGCTTCAATGATGAGGTTCTGCTTCAGTTGGTTAATTTTCTACTAAACAGACCAAAAGAGTTGTAAACCATGAAACCACATGTAAAGTATGTGCCTGAACTTCATTGTGACTCCATGAAGTATGAGCTATGCCTTGATTTTAGTCAGGTATTTGTCTAGCAAACACTATATACATATTTTATGTTATTTGGGCCTTCTTTCTTTTCCCTTTTTTAATATGTACTGTACACTGGCAAATAAATGGCTGGAATACCTTAAAGTCTGTTGTATATTTACTCTTAAAAGCCTGCTGTGCTAATTCAGTGACGAGCATGTTTTTTTAGCAGATCCCCACAGGTCTATGTTGAACTGTCATAACAAAGTATTAATTCATATGACCATCTGAGTATCACTATGAAATAGCTGTCTTGATACTCAGCACTAGTGATAAAATTCTAATTTTGTGCCTGAATTAAATGCTTATTCATTCTAAAGAGAAAGTGAGCTCAGAATAAAGAGTGTTTCTTAATGAAGGTTTCGCAATTTAGTTACACAGTAAGAGAAATTGTCAATCATGGTAGTAAAAGCATGATGCAACTTGTTTCCAAAGATTGTGTTGTGAACATGCATACACACATAGTTTTAAGTTGTCACTTCCAGAACAATGGAGACTCTCAAATGCATTTGGAGTCTACAGTTTTCCCTCTAGTGTGGGCCCTTGATTTCAGCTATTGGTATCATGAATTTTCATTGCTGATACATGAATGGCTTAGGAATGTTTTTAATAAACCATAGCTGAGCCTCAGCCACAGCTAGGACATCTGATAAGATACAATGTTACACAATCGTTGAGCAGTTTGGTGAAAGGGACTGGTAAATGTCATTTATTCCAAGCCTGGGTGAGCTGGGACATCTTCAGCTAGGTCTGGTTGTTCAGCCCGCTGTCCATCCTGCCTTTGGATGTTTGCAGGTATGGGGCATGCATGTGCACATTTGCACTCTTTGCACAACCTGTTTTACCATGCTTATTGGAAAAAACTTCAGTGTATTTAGCCTGAATCAACCATCTTTTAGTTTAAAACATTACCCACCTTGTCCTATTGAGAAAGGCATTGCCAGGATATAATGACTGGTTAGGGGTGTTTAGCTATCAACAAAGTGTAACTGGTTTTGGGGTAACTGCCTAGAATTTTATGTCATTTCATCCACTATACTTGACCTTTCTGGATTTTTCCAGTATTCCTGTGAAGAGGCAAGTAGTTTGTTGTTAAACAGAGTACTGATTCATTGAAATACTGGCCTGCACATTCTTCCCTATGAACAACAGCCCACTTTGTGTTGTAAAGTGGCTTACAAAGTACTTTGTTCATGGAAGACTTGGTTTTTTGTACAGCTTAGTAGTTGTAGACTTTTATGTGACTGGTACTTTACTATGTTGGAAAGCATTGCCACTTTCTCCACCTTCCAGAAATAAGGTAGGTAAGATGTGTATAAGCACTGGTTAATTTTTTAAGAGAAGTCCTTAAGTGCTCTTTTTGTATTAATACATCACTGTTACCAGTTCTGATAACTGCTGATCCTTGGATTACATAAACATTCCTTGTAGCAACAGAAGATAAACTGCCAGGTAAGAATGTTGCTTATAGAGAATGACCTGTGACCCGTCCTAAGAGGGAGTGGTTGATGCTCCTTGTCTGGTCCCATTAAGGGATAATACAAAATGAATAAAAGGATATGAAAAAAAAAAAAAAAAAAAAAAAAAAAAAGGCAGTTGGATATTTAGGCCTTTTGGCAGATTTTACAGTTGCAATTTTACATAATGTAACATACTACAGTGTGTAATTTATGTAACATATTACAAGTATAATATGTTACTGTCTTCAGCTTGAGATTCACTTGAATTGCATACAGCTAGTCTTTGTGAAAACTGACAGGTACAGTCAAAGAAACTTCTGCTCTCAGGGATGAAAACCACCAATTTTTCTGTGACTCAGCTTTTTGTCTCTCCTGAGGCTTCAGCTGTAGTAGAGCAAGTTCAAACAATTCTCCTTTGTGCAGCTTTCCTATTGACGGAGGAAGGCTTAGCATGAGCTGCCACTCTAGTAATGTGAATAACCAACATAGCTTCCACTTTCTGCAGCAGGGCATGCTCTGGAAAAACAGTGGGTGGCACTGTTTCACCTTCTACTGGGAAAAACTAATGGGCATTGTTCTACTTTTTTGTCACTAAGTTGAGACATTATAATATATGCAGCTTTGTACAGCAATATTTCAGCTTCAAGGCCAGGTTGGATGAAAAGTTAGAGAAAGCCGTTCAAGGGAAATGTGTCCCTGCTTGTGGCAGGCAGGTAGGAACAAGATGAATTTTAAGGTCACTTCAAATCCAAACTGTTTGATTCTATTATCTTGTACTCATCTGTACAAGGTGCTTAATGCAGCCTTACAATGATAAAGTAAGGAGAAGAGAAAAGCTCTGATTTTGTTTGGGATTTTTTTTTTTTTTAAATATTATATATCTACTAAAAGCTAAAAAACTAGAGAGTTTAGAAACTGCACTGTTCCTTTTCTTTAGCTTTGCTACCAGAAACCCCCTTGATTATACTCTAAATCTCATGGGAGCACTGTTCCTCAGCACTTTATATAGGGTTTGTGTTTAAAAGAAACCAAAAAAAGGTAATTCAAAAGCACCGCTTGGAAATCTCAAAGTTTGGATCCTTTTTCCTGTATTAATTTCTGCTTAGGCCAAGTGGAGCGTAACACAAGGGAACATAAGGTGGAATCTAAAAATAATACTGGGTTTTGCATAATGAGGCAATTTTTTGTAGTACTGAACTACTTTTCTTAAAACTTTTATCACCTTCAGGTGGGTGACTGATGTATAAAATTCTGTTTGCATTGTTGTTTCATATTTTGAGGCCGTGAGCGGTGACTTGGCATGGAAAATTCAGAGAGGGAGAGATGTGGAGATGAAAACTTTCTTCTGTATCTATTCACATTATACCAAGATGTTGGGGTAGATAGCTCTGTGTCCTTACAGACAGGAGAAAGAGCAGACAACATTTATAGCCTACTTGGTCATGCGGAAACTTCTCCAGATGTTTCTTGTGTACTCAGGTTTTCTGTGTTGGAAAAGACACACTCATCGCAGGCAGAGATGAAGGTTTCCTTCTGGAGCTCCATGAAGTGGGTTTTTCTGAGACAAGAGCAGCTCAGAGTAATCTGTTGGTGAGAGAATCTATTGACAACTTGACATACTGGCAGTATACCTCTGATGGACATAATGAAAGTAGATTTCCAATACAGAATTAAAGAAGCCCATCCTGTTCTGATTCTGGAAATACTGGATCATGACCTGTTGGAGGATGTTAGTAAATGGAAGCTAGTAATAGTTACAGGGGTTTTTGTCTTCTCTAGTATACTGACAAACTGTGTAAAGGTCACTTGGTAAATACACAGTAAGATATTTTTTTTAACCTTAGTTTCTTGAAAGATCTGGCTGTCCTGTATCTAAAAATGGGTTAAGAGTTACAAGGTACAAGGAGTTAGTATATGGCAACTACTAATACATTTATTAATGTGTGTTGAGGTGCAAAGGGAAGAAGTTGTGGACCTCATTACATATTCCTACTAGACCAGGGTTTTACATTAAAGGGATTATTTGTATCTAATTCAGAATGAAAGACACCAGTCTAAAGTATGCCCCACTATTCAGCCTGATAACTGACCCTTTGGTCTCAAAGCAGGAGTTTGAAGATGTGTTGTTAAAAATTGTTTGCTTTGCTTTGAAGATCATCTGGGTAGGCCTATTTGCATTGGTAGCAGATATTTTATGATTAGTTTATTTACAAACATTTAGAAAAACACTTTAAGAAGACAAACAGGCAGAATGCTTAACATACTTTTTTTATGTCTCTGCAGGACTAAACACCCAATGGCTTATGCTGTTGGAAAGATAAGTAATTCTTCAACACAGGAGAGATAGCAGCTTAATGGTGTCCACTCAGCTGTATTTACCTATAAGTATCTGCACTAATTTTAATCTATCCAGGTTTCTGCATAATTGGAAGCAGGTTTTTTTAGCTATATATTCTATGAGTGATCATTCATTAATCTTTGATCATTCTTGTCTTTTAGTAACTACTTAAAGCTCACTTTTTTGAACTAAATCTCTTACAGAATCTTCTCTGTATTACATTTCTTGTTCCTACTAAGTTATGCTTGATCTCACTTTAGAATGAAGAGTAATCTTAATGTGTATCCTTTAAAGGAAATCTTCCAACTGTTTCTTTCCACTTTTTATGCTTTCAGCATTCCTTTAAACCAGTAATCAAGTCAGTACACTTTATCACTGCTCTCAAGGGACACAGTATAGGATTGTTTTCACTATTGAAAAGTGTAGCTTATAATAGAAGACTGTCTGCACTGCAAATATGCATGCTTTTGTCAGTGAGATGTCCCAGTGCAGGTTTACATTTCAACCTCAAATTTCAGCCTGTAAAGGGTTTTTTTTGGTCAGGGTTTTTTTTTAAGTCAGTTCCTGCACCAACACATATCTCTAGGTAATTGGAGGTGATTAGGAGTTGGAATTTTAAAACTCAGGTCTGTCATTGTTAGCTTGGAAAAGAGAAGGCTCAGGAGAAATTTTAACAATGTGTATAGGATGGAAAGAAGTGAAAGATTTGGCTAGGCTTATTTCAGTTGTGTCCAGTGGGAGGGCAAGAGAAAATGGCCAGAAACTGAAAACCAGGAAGTTCTACTTAAAAGATTTTGTTTGGTTGTTTTCTTTCTCTAATGGCAATTAAATTCTAGAGCAGATTACTCTAAGAGGGATGTTTCCATCACTGGAAATATTTAAAACCACATGGCTCAGTCCTGAGCAAGATTACTAGACAACAGGTGTCTTCCAACTCTTACCATTCTATGATTCTGTGGAAATAAATTAGTGGTCACCCTGTAGATCAGATATTATGTGTAGGAGGAAACCATGCTCAGAGATTTGGGTAAATAGTGGTTATTGATCTGGATCTTCTCTCTTCTGATCTTCATGTGGCTGTCCACATTTATGCATTTTCTCAGCATAAATTTTACTTGATACACAGCTGCAAATGATTTCAGTGGAAGACCCTTACATTACATCTTCCTTTCTTGATGGAGCACTGACATGAAGAATACAGTTTAGGCTACACACTGAATTTCTGTGTCTCCAGGTTTATCTCAGGGTATGTTTGCATCTGAGCTTCTTACCAATACTGTACTTCCTTATGTATGACCTTTGACAAGCCCAGGTGTCTTCCCTGTTTCAGAAGCCAGCATTAGGCAGTTGTGACTTGGGCCCTGTTGTCTAGGGAGTCCTGTTGCATAGTGTACTAGTTCAGATTCGCTAATTTGTGTTTGATGCAATGAATATTGCACTGAATAATCTGGTGTGTTTTAGCTCTAGCTAAAAATCACCAGAGTATTTACTCATTTTTAACTGTGAAATATAGATTAGGAGAAGGGCCAAACAGGTTTTAAAACTAAAAGGAGCAAAGAAAGTTTATTAACAGAATTATAAGAAATAAGAAACCTGAATAAGACTTCCAGAAACCTTTTCTACCCCACCACCCAACCTTTTTCTTTTCACAGCTGACACCATAGAGACAAAACTTGGGATGTTAAAGCAGTACTAACCATACAATAGTCTTTTCATCAGTCTTTGTAGGGAGAGGAGTTTTCTTTTGTCATTCTGTGGAGAGTTCTCCACAAGAAAACAGTGTTTTCGTGGATTTTAATTTCTATGATTGGCAGCTGCCAAAAAAAACTCTGCTATCATGCCTTCCTGCCATTTTCACACCACTCGGAGATGTGTTCATGGGTCATGAAATCAAGGGGTATTATTTTAAGGATGAGTTATTTAATGGCAAAGGCTCTCTTCATCTGTTTCTGTGATTATCTTTGGGAACAGAGGTCTGCTTCTTCTCTCCCTTGGGGCAAAGGGTCTTTACCAGCTCTCACTTTTCTTTTTCTCTTCTAGCATCTCATTTATCACAGGTCTCACAGGGATCACAGCTACTCTGCTGTCTGCTTAGCTTCATTAAAGGATACCTTTGCTCAGATTTACAGTTTGAAGTACTTCATTCCCCCCAATACTCTTTCATGAATTAAAGGAGTTTTTTTGAATATTATTGTCCATCTCCATGGCCCTACCAAGAGAATATTTCAGCTTATTAAAGCATCTCTCATTCTCTTTCCATCTGAGGCTTGACTCTCTTTTACTGACGTTGATGTTTTATGTTGTCTCTTTATATGTTGATTACTCTGACTTTTCTCTCTCTGGAGAGAGAATTAAAGTCTGCAGGTCTCATCTGTGTAGTGAAAGAGTTAAATGTGGCCCAAGCCATGGCAGATATTCATGGTGTCAGGTTTCAGCTTGGCAGCCACTGGAAAGCAGTGGATGGTTTTCGGCGGGGAGCTGTCTGTGTGGGCCATGGGGGGTGGTGAGATGTCAGCAGCCCTGGCCTGGCCTGGCCTAGGGCTGGGGGCCTCCCTGGGGAGGGTTCCAGCTGCCCTACTGGATTGGGACCCGGAGGGTTTCCCGGGAGGGGCCGAAGCAGAGCCTGGCCCATCCTGGAGCCAGGGGAATTCCCTCAGTCTCCATCCCCTGCCTGGGAGCCGCTGGAGTCCGGTCCAGCCTCTCCCCCACCCCACAGCTCTGCACAGGCCACGGAACAGCAGGACCAGCCGCACTAGCGCTCGGATACCTTTCAAGGCCAGAAAAAAAGAGACAAGCAGTTCTTGGGCCTGAGTTTAAAAAGTAGTATTTGCAAAAGTGATCTTAATTTTCAGTAGTTTAGAATACTGTCAGTTCTCAAAACTGGCTAGCTATTAGCCTGATCTCAAACAAAAAAGAAACTCCCAGCAGCCTCTCTCAGAGAAATCACTTCTGTAAGTGTTTTCCACTTTTTAATACCTAACTACTGCCTATAGGAGTCTTGGTTTATTCTGCATACAAGCATAGGTAGCAAATAGAAACATTTACTGAAACTCCCAGTGGTAACTGTTAGAGTAGGATGCCTCTCTTTCTGAAGGTATGTAATGTTTTACCTGTGTGATTAATGATCCCCTCTAATCCAGCTACAGCTAAGAGGCTCATGTCAAATATTATACTGTTGTTTCAATAGAGCAGATATGCCTACTCTCTGGAAAATCCTGTGCAAATACATAGAAAGAGCTTGCCATGAAAAGCTTCTCAAGTTGATAATGGAAGCAAAGAAGTATGGGGAAAACAGCAATGCTTGCTTCTTGGAGAAATTATCCAGTAACATAAAAGTAAAATTGAGGTGGAGTTAAGACTCTTTAGTAGGATAATCAGATTTAAGTTTGTAACTGTGTTTACGCAAGAGATATGCACTAGTAGATAACTTTATAACTTTAAAAGAAATAACAAGGTGTAATTTTATGTTGTTTCTTAATAGCATATTATTGTTTGGGAATGGGCTATTATCATTATTACTATATTATATTCTCATTTGGAACTGAATATTAAAAAAACCATAGCATTTATACTTAATGTAGGCTCCCATGGGGATTTTTTTGAAATACATAACAGGTTTGATTCCTAAGTCCTAGTAGCAATTTTAATGGAATTTTATTTTAGATTTACCAGGTACAAAGATATTTTGGTGATTTTTGTACTTCTAAAGATGCTAATCTGTCTTTTGAAAACATTCCACCAGATTTCATTACAATACAAATCTAAATAAACTATTTGCTTGGACTGGACAGTACAGAATTTCTGAAGCATTCTGCTTTTTTATCTTGCAAGTATATCATTATGCTGACCATGAGCTGAATTAGAGCACAGCCAGCCTGGCATTCAAGAGGTACTAAACAAAATCAACATAATGACTGTGTGTTTGGACAACTGCTGTCTCTGGAGATATACCTACTGGGCTTTTCTGAAAATGTCATATGGGCACAAAGAATTAGGAGTTAAATAAATCAGCTATATTTTTGTTGCAATCCATTGAATTGAATTTATGGATGAATGGAAGGAACTAGGATGAAGTTTACATGCCAAATGTGATTTTGCCATTTTACCTTCCATGTTAAGAGATGCCTAGAAAAGAGCTGAATGGACTGAAGCGCCTTCCTGAATATTATTTGAGTTCAATACTGTAAGGAAACTATTGGGAAGACAGATTCAAGTCACAAAAATGTAAACTTTAATCTGAGTGAATTAAGAGTGAGTGCATCTTGCAACTGAAAACAGAAATATTTTTTCAGGAGAGGATAGATTATTTACATGATCTAAAAGTTATTGCCTTGAAAAATATTAGCTAGAGGGATTAAGCTAATGCAAGGTGTGTGGCTCCATTGGTTAGGTAGTAATATATTTATAAAATAACTGAGATAAAGCATCTCTGGGCTAGACATGCCCTCACTGAAACTCGTGAGCAAAATCCTGCTGACACACACTAGGGAACAGATTGACTGAAAGAGGGTTCTGCATGTATGTGTTCAGAGACAGGGGTGGGTTCAGAGCATTTGGGTGCTGTGTTTAGAGGACGGGCTATGGGTGGGAAGCCTGTAGCAATTAGGTGAAGGATTCTTAGGAAGAGGCTTTTTTTTCCACCTTCATCCTTTCTACCCTCAAGCTTTCCAGCCTTCAGGATCCTCCATGGCTCTTGCCTGTCCTCCCTCAAGAATGTACACCCTGTTTCCCTGAAAGTCCTTCTGTTTAGATGCTTTTGGGTGTCTCTGAACTGCACATCAGCTCAGATGTGATAACTGGGGCAGCAGCCTCCCTGTCAGTGCTGACAGCTCAGCCTCACTAATCCTGCAAGGGGTCTTGCCTCTCTCTCTTGTGCTTTAAAGGTACTATGAAGTTTAGGTGTCTAGATATGGTTGCTAAGGCAGACTTCAGAAATATACAGTTGTATTGATACTTTCAATCTTCTTCTTTCATCCAGTGTTTGTAGCTTTGATTCTTTCTCTAGGTCTTAGTTTATTCTAAGTGTTCTGTAATGCTTAAGATGTGATAGCAAGGGAAGTAGATAGTTTGTCCTTCTGAGCTAGTTATCCTAGTCACTGTGGTTCAAAAGGAGACTGGAGTGGGTAGTCAAGCTGGCTTTCCCCAGGCATTCATGCAGACATTTCTGTATCCTTCAGAACATAAGGCATTGTTGTAAGCAGAAGAAATATTAATTATTTTTAAAGAATCATAACAGTATCTGATTAACTTTTTTGGCTTGGTCTTAGCCAGCAGGAGAAATAGCTGGATAGACTTTAAAGTGTTCTCTTCTGGCTTTTTTAATTGTGCTTGTTTCAGTTTTTGTCTGTGGCCTGTGTTTTTTCTTTGACGTTCTTTTTTTTTTGTTTTTTTTTAGAAGGTTACAGAATTTCATTAGGGAAAGTCAAGGGAATTTTTTTAGCTACATTCAATACTCTAAAATAAATGTGCTCAGTTCCAGTCTACAGAAATAGGATATTTCATTGCAAACCAGTTTTAAAATCCTTTAACGTTGCAGTTACTGTTTCCTGTGGAGGATAGAATAGTTGTTATGGTGTATAATCTATTTGGCAGAAGAGGACAAATGATCACAGAATGAGAAAGAGCATATAAATGGTGTATAGGGCTGGAGCTGAAGTCTAGAGGGATGCAATATTGACATCAGTAACAGAAGATTTAAAAGAGACTGACAACATTTCTATGGAGATTTTACTGCTAAATTTTAATTACTAGTTATTACTTCATAACAGTTTTTCATGGTGTTGCATACTGTTAGCTTCAAAGATTACTCCCTATTGTTTAGATCTGATGCATATTCTTCATTATGTGTAGCATCACCAAAATTTTAGTAAATTATATATCCTAAATTTTTATAAATTCAGATGCTTTCCTTTATACTATGTAAATATTAGAACGGAAGAAGTGTTTGCAGCATGACTTTCAGATGAGAACCTAATGGAAGGAAAGCCCCTCAAAAGAGTAATTTTTTTCCTTCAAATAGACAGTTGCTTATTTCACTGTCTTCTGGGGTAAAAAGAAAAATAAAAAAGTGGAATAGGAAAATGTTTATAGTACTGTAGATACAATCAAAGAGGTAATTTTTAGTTAGATTTTAGCATTATATTGATTACTTCACTGTCACTTCAAGGAAGACATTCTGAAAGTTTCTGCTGAAGTTGACAGAATGCAAACTGTAGTCTCATTTACACTGGTATAAACTTGTAGTTACTTTAATGCAGCTTTTACTAGAGTAGCAATTCCAATACTTGGCCTCATGCGTTACTATATATAAGTGTATAATTAAGGTGGAAAAAAAACCCAACGGAACTCAGATTCATTAAACAAACTGGGGAAAGTGGCAAAATAAACAGCATAGGATAAAATTTCGAGGAGGATGCAGAATCACATAATTCCATCATTAACCCTGCTTAGAAACAGCAACCCATATATCAATTTCAATCCCCCCCCGCTTTTTTTTAAAACATATTACCAAAGCTATGTAAGAGGAAATACTTGCTAAACAGTGTCTCACCAAATTTCAATGTTAGCTCCAGGGAGTCTGTTTCCAAGGAAGAGCTTTAGATTTTCATACAATATACAACTTTATATATTTCCAAATGGGTTTGATCTAAACCTATATTTATGCCTAGAAATGTCTTCTGACTGCAGTAGTACAAGGAATAAAGCACCAATAGTCATGGTATTCTTGTTTGTTTCTTGATTCTAAAAAACAGGGGAACTCAATGCTTTGTGTTTATGAAAACCCCACAACAATAACAACAAAACCAGATAAAAAACAGAACCAAACACCCTGAAGAAAAGAGTAAAAAATCATCTGTTTTAAAACTGAAAATTGCCAGTTCCCTTTTTCTTGAACAATAACATATTTTGTCATGAGGTGCTTGGAAAGTTTAGAATGAGAATGCATGTAATAAAACTTTGAATTTAGCCTGGATCTGAGTAGAAGGTTGGACTACGTTGCCTCCAGTGGTTCCTTGCAATTTACATCTATCTGTACTTTTATAAAGGGAAAGAGATGGAAAGTGAGGGTATATAACTGCTCTCATGAATGAGATCACTCTTATGTTACCTCTCAGAGAATGTAGTTCGTATAGTACGGGTTCCTAGAGGATGAATGCATTTCATGCTACAGAATGGTAAAGTTATGTAAGTTAGGTAGACTTACAAGGTGCTAACAGTAATTTTAGGGGAAATAGTATGTTGCTAATAATTGGGATTGAATGTTTAGATAATAGCTCATTCACTCACTGAAATTTTTAAGATTTCTAGCAGAAGATGGATGACCTATTCAATATCTGCTTGGATAACCAGTTGTTCCTCTCTAAAAGAAGTCCCACCCTCAGGAAGGAAAACTAATCTGTTTGATTTAGGCTGCCGGTCACGCAAGGGGCACACAGGCAACATCACAGTTCAAAATGTACTTTCTGAAAAGAGCCCCATGTACTGAAATAATTTGGGATCAGCTTTTGGATGTTTCATAAGCAAAACCAAGGTTTAACTTCACCAAATAAATGCTTCACAATGAATAATGCATCCAGCTGTAGCAGTAAATGCCATTTGCTCAACTGCTTAACTATTCATCCTTCTGACCAAGGTTTATGGTGGTGTGAAATGCAGCTTATCTTTGCAAATATGGAATGTATAGTAAAATTATCCCCTTTTGTGAAATTAGAAGGAATAAGCTTCTGATGGGTGTTTATGTACTGTGCTGACAGATTATAAAAGATTAAAAGGAAATTTTAATGAAGTGAAAAGCAGCCCTTGCAGCTTCTAACCCTCATGATTAGAGGAGCAGAAGCTAGGGGATTTAGGAGGATTTAGCAAGATGAGGTAGATGGGGCAGGGAGATTATGACCTGCAATTGGAACCAGTTGCTCGTCTAACTCGTGTTTCCTTAGATAATGCATTTAGGGCTCCAGTTCTTTCAAAAACAGTGAGGGTGAGATGGGCAGAAGAAACATAGTCTTGAAGCAGTTTGAGCCTTATTTTCAGTAATCAAGGAACAAAACACAACAGGCAAACAGAGTCAAAACAGTGTGTCAAACACAAAAAAATGCAGCATTTATGTTAATATAAGGGGAATATTTCACATCACAGGGCAATGAAATTGTTTTACATACTTTTTGTGACAAAATCACCAAAAAGAGGCCTAATACAATTAGGGATAGTAACCTGAACTCTTCATTGTGTTTTTAGTATCTTGTCATAGTAAAGAAACTTGGTGTCTAACACAGGCATAAATTGTTGTATAAATTATTGAAAATGAAACATTTGGTTTAGATAATAATTATACAGAATATGTATTACAGAATACTGAAAGCATTTGAAGATTCCAAAGGATATTGATGAACAGCATTTGTAATTACTAATGAATAAAAGTCATTATCAAAAAGCTTAGTCATTAGAGAAAACATAAAGTATTACTGCCATGATGCAATTTTTATAAAACTGCTGAAGGATCACAAAGGATGAGTACAGAGCAGTTATTTTGCTCCCCATTGTTATATGGATTATGCCACTCATTATCCATCTCAAGTCCTGGGAAATGTCACTTTTGCAGATAGGCTTATTTTCTATCCTTGTAAAGTCCTGCCACAGCAATGCCCCAAAATAACTGGCCTTCCTCTGTCATCAGTGGAGCTTCCCATTCTGCTGCAGACACAAGTTGTCTTGGGCTAAGGGCTCTGTGGAGAAATTTTTGACATTGTACTTACTGTTTTCCATTTAAAATCCCCATTATTTTCCTGGAAACAGGATAGATAAAATTAGTTTTTATATTATACCCTCAATATAATAAAATTCCTCACCATGTACTTGCACTTTCTTTTTTGAATTATTGAAGCTAGCATTCATTATATTGCATACCATTCATTATATTTTTTTTTTAATTTTTAATTTCATACTCTTTTTCAATAAAATCTATTCTTCAAACCTTAAACAAGAAAAAATATCTATAAAAGAGTTTGGAGGTCCCCATGATTTTTCAGTGCAAGTCATCTTAATAAGCAAAGCATTAGGATTGGAACAGATGGATTGTTTTATTCAGGCATGTGGAAAGAGTAGTAGGAATTGGTTTGGACACCTATATATGCTTCTCCTGACCTCAGAGCAGTTAGATACTCAAGTGACTAGGTGTATGTCGTTAGAACCCTAAATTCTCAGCTCAGAATTATGTCACTGGAATATCAGTCATTCAAGTAGTACAGAGGTATTTAAGGACTAAAGTCCATGCAGGCCACTTTAGAACCATATCTAAAAGCAGAAACTTAAGAGGCCATCCTCAGCAATTCTTATATTCAGTGGCATTCCCTGGTCTATTGTGCATGTGAAGACAATCCTGGAGAGATGCAATAAAATAGAAGTGGCCTTTTCTGAGGCAAAAAGATGAACTATGCATTACTTCTCTCATGGCTAAGCAGTTTTCCAAGAATGCGGAAGGCCATTGCTGAAAATTGTGCTGACCTGGGTTTGCAGAAGAATCTGTTTCCCAGAATCTGGAGAGGTTTTTAATCACTGGAACATTGATTTTGTGTTTTGCCCAGTTAATACTTTGTATTAACTTCAAAAGAAGAACTTGAGTGAAATCTGCTGGAAAAAAATGAAGAAGTGTCAAGAAGGCTCACTGTGCATAGATATTCAAAGCACCAGTTTGGAGTACGTGTATCAGATATCAAAATGAAGACAGTCTTGCCATGGTCTAATTGAGGGCACTACTCTCAGAGTAGTTAGTTGTGATGATTTCACTCCTTGTTTTAGGAAGGTAAATAGCTAATTTCAAAATTGAAAAAACTGATTAACACAGACAATATCTGAGTAACAGAGGGGTCTCCTTGTGGCCATCAACTTGGCGTAACACCATCCCACACCTTCCCCAATCATTTCACTTCTGGTTAGTGTAGATGTCTTCAAGTTATCTGAGCTCAGATTCCTGCTTTTGCTGAAGTGAGATGGAAGCTGTACATCTGAACACACCTTTTGAATTGGAAGCTTAGCATTCAGCTAACAAAATCTCCACTGTTCCAACTTTAACGAAAACTGAGAATCTTGATTTTAGAACCCAACATAACTGTACTGTGTTTCCTGAGACCATTTATACTGTAAATACCAGATAATGAATATTAAACTATTCCTTAGATTAAACATGCAGTTGTTAAATATGGTTTTACAATATTGAAGGAGTCAAGAAAATTGTGCTTAGTGCTGAAGGGAGTTGTAGCTTTCAAGGTTTCCTTTTCAATGAAACCTTTTAAGGTTTCATTTCTGTACATTGACAGTCTAGTGTATTATTTACCTATTTACTTTTGAAATGTTTTGTATAGGGATCTTCATCTTTTTCACTCTTCACAGCTGAAATTTTGCAATTTAGCAAGAGGAAGGAATAAATAAGTTTGCACTAATGGGAACTGGCTTTGGAACTATGTTGACCAAACAACTTCGGAAGCAAGTTTCCCATGAATGTTAGGCTTCAAATTATATCTCCACAATTGTTTGAGGGAAATTTGATTCAGACAACATTGCAGATCTGAAGCAGTGTTCAGAAGATTGTCTAATTTTATTCTGGCTGTATCATTTGGTTCAAAAAAAGATACTTCATCTCTACAAACTTTCCCAGATTACATTCTTGCCACACCTTGGGTGAAGGAACATAATAGTAATAAAAACAATAACAATAATTATAATTATTAATATATTAATTGTATATCTAGTATATAATTAGAAATAATAATAAAAATAATCATCAGCTGTGATATTCTCTGTACTTTAGTCCTAGAAGAATCAATATGAATGCACTTATATTGATTTTCATGAAGTTGGAGGGTTTTTACAACTAGTATTTGAGATTACTTGTTCAGTGTTTTGTTGGTGTCTGTATGCTAAATTATATATATTTTGCAGATGTGTATAAAAAATGAAGTATTTTCATTTCTATCTGCTGATACCATGTATTATTCTCGAGTATTAAATGCTATAAATAAAGCTTGATTCAGTGAATTTACCTATTTTTGCATTCAAGTACCTGATATTAGAATTTGGAGCAAGTTCAATTTGGTTGTGCATACCAAAGGTAAGGGACATAGTGTGCTGTTAAGTGCAATAACAAAAATAATTTATGATTCTCTTTTCTCAAGGCAAGGCCGAGGTTACCTTTGTCAGCTTCTTTTCTATGAGACAGCTATAGGATAAAATGGTGAGAAGACAACTTTTAAAAAAAAATTGTAACAATATTCTGAACAAACTCTGCTTGTACAGACAATTGAGCCTTATGAAGGTTCACCTGTTGGGCTTTCATTTATTCCTGTTTATCTGTCTGTTTGTGAGATTGGTTTTGTTTTTTTTAAACTGAAAACAGTGGGATCTTGTTGAAAGTGTTGCTACCCCCTTGTTTAGACATTTGAATGTTTTTGATGTTGTTGTAACCTTTCCACTGAGCCAGATGTTTTGCCAGCCCTCATTGCTTTTCTTGAGGGCTTCTATAAAATTCTTTAAAATAAATAAAGATGAGCTGTTGGCATTCTTTTCTTCCTTGGTGTTTAAGAATGCACATCTCAAATCTTTGAAACCACCCTTTTTACAATCAAAGTAACAGTCCTGTGCCAGCCTGATGTCTTTTGTCCACCTTTGAGGAAGACTAGGAGAGTCCAAAGATATCTATAATGCTGTATATATAATCAGGAATGAATGACTAATGTTGTTTCACTCACAGTTATATGATGGTGGTGTGATAATCTGAAACAAGTTCAGGTCTTGGTGCTGTTCTTCCCTGCATATCTTGCATGCCATTCATTATATTTCTGACTTGCTCTTTTTTCTATAGTTTCTCCCTCAGTGTAGCTTATTCACACGGGAGCCACAGATACCTCTTAGAGTTGCTCATGAAGTACTTTAGGCTTTGAAATCAAGCTCTGACTTTGACTATGAAGAGCTTATAGAGTGCTTTGAAACAGAAATAATTTTATAAGATAGTGAAACCAAGAGACTTGGACACATTGACATATTCCCTGTCTGGATTTTTTGCAGTTGTTGAAAATCAGTTGCAAAATAAGTGGGATTGACATTTTTCATTTCAGCTTCTGTTCCCACAGTAGTTTAACCAAGGAACTACTGGGATGGTATAGTTTAAACTATTATGTGATCAGTAGTTAAAAAAAAAAAAAAATCCAAGGAAGTCCCCTCTAAATATGTTTTATTTTAGAATATGTAAAGATATCTACACAAATCAGCTTTGTCACTGTTGTTTCTCATTTTTAATACAAAGAATGAGGTTTTTTCCATGGTAATGAGCACTTTGGATCTGATATTTAAATTCAGAAATGTCCTAAGACCTTGGGGGAACTGCATCAGATCACTTTGTTTTAATATAAGAGCTTGATGAAGTCCTATGACAACATTAAATAAAGAAAAAATTAGATTGTGAAGCTGGAGTGCTCAGCATTTAGGAGAACATGTATCTTGCAGGGACTTGGACTCCTCAAAGATATAAGTTCTTCAAATGCTAAAGCATCTTTCTGCACAAAAGTGCTTTTTCCTGATGGTACTGGAGCAGAGAAAGTATCTCTTTGGACATTTGGTAGATGTAGAAAATCTGTGGATGAAAGAGTGCATTTCTGCCTTTTTTGAAAGATATGATGCTAATTTCCTCCTTCCTTGTGAAATCAAGCTTCAAAAATGAGAGAATCCTTCCTTTTACTCCTGACCCATTTTTCTTGATAATAAATGGTTATTGCTATCTGGGAGAAATAGATATACTAAAGCTTCTTATAAGTACCTAAAAATACTAGGAGGACAATTTAACCTTACACAACATTTATATTCTTGTGACTTTGCAGATGTTATCATTCTGATACAAGGAAAGGAGCAAACAGTAAAGCTGTTTGGATAGGTTGACAACAAGCTAATTCACAAAACAAAACTTAGATAGAATTGGGCCATTGACAGAGATGGTTTTAGGTCTTGGAAAGCAGAATTTTATTATTAGTTAGCATAAAGTGTCCAAAATGATCTATAGCCAGACTTTGAGTTGTACAAAGTGACTTGGATAATTTTGACTTCCTGAATAACAACAACAAAAAACCCTAAAAGAAAACCAAAGGAAGATGGATTTTTTCTTGAAGTGAAGGAGAAGAGGAAATATGTCATAAGCATTCATCCCTTCTTGCCTTAATCCTATGGTTCAGAAAGAAGAAAGGCAAAAGTAAAAAGCTGTAATGATTATTAGCCATTTGAATAAATGTTATTTCTTTTCTTTCATCTAATATGTCTACAGTACTTGCAATTTATAGATAATTCCATGCAGCATAAAAAGAAGCTAAAATAATTATTTGCTCAGCTCTAGTTATGCAATTGTACATGGTGCTGGGTATTATAAGGACAGTGATATATTAGTTCCAGGAACTGTGTCTTAAAGCAAAACTGCAGTCATCCACTGTGCAAGCTGTTTGAAGGTACACAGGATTTCCATGCAAAATCACTGCATGAGCCTCTGGTGGGGATTTCATGTTTTTATCCAAATTAGAGGGAAGGTCAGTGCTCAGTCTTTGCCACCAGAGGTCTTCAAAGAACATATTACAGATATTTTTAAAGAGGCTGAAAATGAGAGGTGTATCATACAGCCACTGCTGACAGATGTAGTTGAGAGTAATTTACTCAAGCACTTAAAGTAATTTTTTTGTCTGAGACAGAATTTGTGCCTGTCAGATTTGCTGCTAGAAATTGAAACAGCTCTGCATGCTTTTCATCTCTGACTGGATGAGTAGTTTTCTATTCCCCTGTTTGATGTTATAGAGATTTTAATAGTGATAAGTTAACAAGACATTCTATCATTTGTTGAACATATGTAACCAGAACAGATATTTTGGCAAGAAAAGTTTTGTATTCCCTCAGTTGGTTACAGGGGGATGTTGTGGACAGCAGCAAGTGGACAGGACAGAGCTGCTGAGGGTGACCTTGTGGAGGAGGCTCTCCCAGGCCAGTCCTTCCTGCAGCACTCACAGTGCAAACCCAACTCCCAGTTTTCTCTGGCTGGGAGCCGGAGCCCCCTCTCTGGGTTATGATGCATAGCCTGGTATTTTGGATCTGCCTTGTAAATACTGTGGGGCAAGTATATTTCTCAAGCACCCTTTATACCTTTCCTCCACGCATAATGAAGGGAAAAGATTTCTGGCAAAGTAATTAGTTTTCAAAACTAGGTTCTTCCTTTTTCGTTGGCTTTGTATTAGTATGTGGTGATCTTTTACAGTACAATAATGCAAAAAAGATACAATTGTTTTTCTGCTATGAAATAAATTCCCAGTGATACTGTAGGTGTTTTAAGCTCATATAAATAAAGTTAGTAATTCAGTTAAAAGAAAGTGTTAGCTCATGTAAATATTTATTGGTTGTAACTCATAAGAAAGTATTTTTTTTTTTTTTCCACAATGAAGACTCAGATGATGTTTTTTTTTTTTTTATTTTTAATGAAAAAGCAACGGGGAAGGTACATGGAATGTTATGATTCTGTTTTCCATTTGTAGTGGCTTAGATTCAGCAATTTGAGTTTCCCAGCCAATGCACCAAATAATGTGGTAGGTTTTAGCACTGGCTAAAGTCACCAGTGCACTTACTCATTTCTTGCTATGAGATATGGATTAGGAGAAGGACAAAACTTAAAAGGCTTAAAACTTAAAAGGTATAAAGAAACTACAAAAATAAGAAGTATCAGAATAAAACTTACAGAACACCTTTCCTCCCCCTGCCCAACTCTTGCCTTTTCCAACTGACAATGTAGACACAAAACCTGGGATATTAAAGCACTAACAACTCTACAAGAGTCTTTCATCCATTTTTGTAGGGAGAAGAGTTTTCTCTTGTCATGCCATGGAGACTTCTCCACAAGAAACAGTTTTATTATGGCTTTTCATTTCCATGAACAGCAGCTGCCTGAGCAAAAACTTCTGCCATCATGAAATTCTTCCCATTTTCACAGCCCTACTACAGCTGTGTCCATGGGCCATGAACTCAAGGGGTATTATTTTAAGGATGAGTTGTTGAAAGGCAAAGGTTCTCTACACTTGTCTCTGTGGTCATCTCTGGGAACAGAGGTTTTCTTCTCTCCCTGAAGGTTTGCAAAAGGTCTTCAACTCTCATCTCTCTCTCTGTTCAGGCTTCTCATGGGATCTCATAGCTACACCAACATCTGTTTGGCTTTATCAGTGGACGTCTCTGATCAGATCTACAGTTTGAATACTTCATCCCCCCATACTCTCTCATGAATTAAATGGGATATTTCAGTGTATCGCTGTCCATCTCCATGGCATTATCAAAGAATATTTCAGCCCCATTCAGCATCTCCTCATTCTCCTTCCATCTGACTCTTTCTTTACTGACCTTGGTGTTTTCATGTTGTCTTTCTACATGTCGTCATTCTTTTTCTCCCTGGAGAGAGGAACAAGGTCTGCAGGTCTCATCTGTGTAGTGAAAGGGTTAAATCTCACCCAGTGCCACAGCAGTCACTTGATATGGATTTCAAGTTGTGCTGGGCACCTCCCTCTGCCCAGCAGCTGCTGGGAGGGGAGGCTCAGCCTGGAGCCATCGGTGCAGGCTGGGGAAGGTTTATTGTTGGTGAGATGTCAGCAGCCATGGCCTGGCCCAGCCTGAGGCCTCCACCCCGCAGCCTCCATTCCCTCCCTGGGAGCCGCTGGGCTCCGGCCCGGCCTCCCCTAGGCCCCACCAGAGCTCAGATACCTCCTGAGGCCAGAAGCAGAGAGAGAGTTCCTGGGTTTGTGGGTTTTAAAATGTGGATCTCACAGAGGTGGATCTCATCTCTAAATGGTGCAAAATGCTGTCAGTTCTCAGAACTAGCCAGCTATTGGCCTGTCTCAGGCACAGAGGAAGCTCCCAACAGCTTATCTTAAAGAAATCACTTCTGTGGGTGGTTTCTTACTTTTTTCTTCAGATGTCAATCAATATAAAACCACCACACTATTTTTGGTCTTTGTGTCTGAAAATGGTCATTATTTTGGCTGTGAATATCATAACCTATCACTGAGAGTTTATTAGAGTGAGATGGAAGAAAATAAAGGGATGGAGCTGCTGGATGGATACTGCTGTGCCTAGTGATGTGAATATCCTGAAGAAGAGGAGAGCAGCAGTATTATGCTCTGGTTGTCTTACAGACGAGAACAACCTCCTCCTTACCTCTCTCCCAAATCTCTGCTTCAGTCCATTTAAAGCCAAATAAATGCCACTTTGTAGCAGTGGGTCCCCCACAGAGAGGAACTTCTAGGAATGAAAAACAATGAATGCAAGCTGGACAATAAACTTCCCTTAGGTGACTGTCTTCAGCCAGTGTTTCCTCTGTGCCCTAAAGAATGTTGGAGCATGTCTGGGCACAGGGCACAGCTGTCTCTGTTCCCATTAGGGCTCTCAGTTTTGATTTTGCTAGAGAAATGCAGTTCTAAGTCAGCACTTCCAAATATTATTTGATTTATTTATCCCATGATTGTATGGGATAAAATACACTGACTCCTGAAGGTAGTAAAGAAAATTAGAAAACCAAAACACTTAATTTAGTACTGTATACTGAAAGCTTTGATATGTGTAGAACCAACAGATTTTTATTTTTTAAAAGAAAAAGCAAGAAAAAAAATTATGCCTGGTTTAGTGAACAGTTAACAGGCTTTAACAGAACATACCAAAAAGTAGTAGAATGTGTGAAGTACCTGGAATAAGACCATTCCTTAGATTGCTCAGCCATGCAAAACCCATGTCTGTCTCTGATAAGGTAGATTAAATCTCAGATCCACAAATACCAGAGCCACAGTGTGCAAATGTGTTTTCTGAGACAATCTACATAGTCTGTCCTTAAAAGACTTATTGGTAACAGTCAAAACCCTATGACAGATATTTTTGGACAGCCGTGACAGCTAAGAGTTCTCTGAAATCCTCAAAATTTATAATAGCTTTTAATTGCATCTGACTGGTATTCTTTAAGTAAAATATTAACTTTTCTTGCCTGAACTAATACTGCTGAAAACAATCTAGGTCCTGGTGCCTTTTTTTTTGGAGGATTTTTTTTACAGACATCAGTAAAACCAGTAAATGAACGATACGCTTAAATTTGGTTCATAAATTTCCAAAAACTATTCCTATCTGTATAGAAAAATAATACATTAAAAGGAAAGGCGCAGAATGTCAGGTTTTAGATGTATCTGACTTGATGATCTGAATAACTTCATAATCATCTAGTTAAAAATAAGACGCACAAAACTAGTGAATATTTCAAAAAGCTGAGTTTGAAGCATGTCCCATCTTTCCTTCTGTTCTTGGCTGTAAAAGAGTTAGCTGCTGGGTGGAGGAAGAAAAAGAAAGAAAGAAAGAAAGAAAGAAAGAAAGAAAGAAAGAAAGAAAAGAAGAAAGGAAGAAAGGAAGAAAGGAAGAAAGGAAGAAAGGAAGAAAGGAAGAAAGAAAGGAAGAAAG
>NC_031799.1:14012918-14115476 GCF_001522545.3 Parus major
TTTGGTCAGAACATATGCTCAGATAAAACAGATATGAAAGAATACAGAAGATAAGTTTCTTACACTTCTTTGAAAACAGCAAATACAATAATTTACAGAGAAACTCGAAGTGCAAGAGTTGAATAAAAATTTTCAGAACTAGCTTATTTTTAGGAAAGAACACACTTAGAAATACTCCCATTGTCTAATGTGACGGCCAAATCAAATGCAAAGCATAATCTATAATTAATTAAGCATGGATAATTCAGAATCTCAGTGAATTCTTCAGCTTTGCCTGAATAACAGGTAATAATAATTTTTGTCATCCTTCATGAGCACAGATTTAAATTCAAGAACCTCCTATAGCCTCATAAGGTGTGAAGGTAGGCAAATCCTGTACACCAGCATGTAGCCATTGCCCAGTGAAACTTGGCACCCTTGGCACTGTAATTCTTTTTCTGAGGATTGATGTGCTGATTGATTGCTCATTCTCTCATTATAAGAGGTATTGATAAGTGTTTGCATACAGATGCCCATTGTTTAAGAACAGACATTTTGGTTTTCAGTAAGGAAAAACTGAATAAACGCAAGTTATTGATAATATAATTTTCTTCCACAGAGTGAGGAAATCTTATTCCTGAAATGTATTTCGGGGTTTTTCCCTCCCTCTGTTTGGAAATAGTTTCAGAACATATTTCTTTGATAGATCAAGAACCTTATTTTCATTCTGAGACTTAATTTATGACAGTTATTTTATGAATATTTATCCCATTGCAGGATATGATCTTGTAAAATGCTGATTGTTGCCTGTAGGAAGCCAGGCAGGTCCAACTTCCTTAACTGAATTATGTCCAAAGAAGAAACAAAGACAGAAATGGGAAAATAATCTAATTAACAAAGAAAAGTAAACCTTGGAAGTCAGAAAAAGTAGGAGTAAAATGAGACTTGTGAGACTAAGTTTAACCCTAAAAATGAACCCAAAGCAAGTATTTTGTACATGGAATTTTTGTTTGTTTGAGGTTTTTTGGGAGTTGTTTTTTTGTTAGTTAGCTTGTTTGTGGGTTTTGTTTGTTTGTTTGATGGTTTTTTGTTTGCTTGTGGGTTTGTTTTTGTTTGTTTGTTTTGTCTTGAGTTTTGGATTTTTTTGTTGGTTTGTTCGTTTGTTTTTCTCATAGCTGCATGCAAAGAGAGCAACATAAAAACAAGTGAGTGTATTGGGAAGCAAAGATAGGCCATTATTACATACACTCTAGATAGGAAAATTTATTGAATATCTTTTTTTTCAAAAAAGAAAGTAAACGTTAGGGTGAAGATGAACAAGTAAAGGTCATGGAGGAGGGCATGAATTTTACTTGTGTGTGAGGGAAAGAGGGCTTTGACTGGCTGGGGGAGAAGAAAGGAGTCTGATTAGCTCCATCCCATAGAGGTGAGGGATGTTGGGCTATTTCCAGCAGCACTGCTGTTGTTTAGGTCCCCAACATCCAGATAAAAGTAAAGGGCAGAGCAGTGGTTCAGGTTCTCATTATATTATTTCAATAATTTTTATTAAAAATAATACAAGCGATAAGGATGAATACAAAGAGATCATAATTGACTCTATTTTCTCTTTACAAAAAGACAGGTTACTTTGTACTTAGTGGTTTTCAGCTTGAAATGGTTCACTGAAAACAAGAAGCCTGCCTACATTTCATTAAGTGTTTGACATGGTAACAGCTATGATACTAATTATGCTAGAGAAGGAGGAGGTTAGTGAGGAGCTGTAAAAAGGAAGCTTAAGTTAACATTAGGAAAAATGAGCCTTATGAGATGATATGATCTCTCAAATGGATGTGTGCTGATAGCATCTCTGAAATGGATGTTTGGTCTGAAAGACTTCCTTTTTTCTCTTTCTCTTATGGTCATTGTCATTTGATGCTTTCATTAATGACTAGCATTGAAGGGCAGAAGAATTCTAAGGGTTTTTTTGAGAAAAAACTGGGAAAAAATTATCATAGAAACCAATACCTGACATGGGAAATAGTGAATACTGAAGTTACAGAAATAAGATAGATATTATTAATACAGCTTGCAACATTTCACACATAGTTGATGCCATAAACTAGGGGCTCATAACTAGAAAGAAAAGAAATCCAATCTATTTGTCAATCATATACTGACTGTAAATCAGCAGTTGCCTATTGCTTTTGCAGGGAGAAAATAACAAAAAAAGCATGTGAGTGTAAAACATGTATCAAGGTATCTTTATATTATTTATTTATATATTATATATAAAGGGACAGTGTTAGAGATTATTAACAGCGGTGACCAAGCCACTGATAGTGTTTTGGAAGACTTCTGTTCAGTCACCTGTATTTGCAAAACATGTTCTTAGCCTGGAGCAAGTACAGGAGAAACTAAAAGATTTTGTTTAAACTGTCAAAACAAAGACAAATAGTTACAGTGCAAAAATTACAGAAAAGGTTGAAAGCTCTTACACTAGGAAAAGCATTCTGGAACTGGAAATACAAATTGTATGGTTGCCCCGGAGTAGTCAAGAATTCAAAAAGGCTTCCAAATTTCTTACAGATGTGTGGTAGTTATTGTTATGTACTGTTATATATGGTTATTTTGTGTCTTTCAATAGTCTTGTGTTTTTTACCAGCATAGCCAGTGAATTGAAGTAATAAAGATAGCTTTCAGACTGGAATTGAGAATTAGGTTATTACAGAATACTGTTGCTTTTAGCTGTCTCTGTCATTTAAGCACAGAAATTTACTTGCTATGTGAGCTGGCTGGACGTAATATTAAATGTACAAGTAAAAGATGTAGATTAAAGCAGCATGACTTCTAACAGATCAGCATTGCTATGTTATGTGGCTGAGCTATAACAAGTATTCCTCCTCAATTTAATGTTAATATAATTTGTTTCTGTGCCTTTCACCCCAAAATGTGTCCATGTTTTTGATCAGTTCCATTATTATCTAAGGTCAAAGTCTTGTGGTGCAGTAGTGTTAGGTCTATAGGATAGCAGAAGTGAATTTTCCCCAAGCTGTATGTATTGGTCAGAAAGACAAAATCCAGGAAATGGAATTGGCAGCATCATAATTAAATGAGGGAACAGTCTCGATTTCTCAGTGACTAATAGTGGCATAACAGCTGCTAATTTGTTAAGGTTGTACCTGAAATGACCTTATTTATATAGGGATGGTTTTTAGGAAATTTTTATGGAACAGAAATCTGGAAATTGGAAATATGTCATTAAATAATAGCTAAAATTTGGCACAGTCAAAGTAGTGTTATTTTAGAGGCGATAAGGTACTCTGTGGTCAAATAATAAAAAAATAATCAAATGGCAAGGATGAGTACATATGGACATGCTTGATCTGTAGAGATTTCTGAAAGAGACCAAAATAAGTCCAAATATTTTGTAATCCTTTCATCTGAAAGTGTAAGTCTTTTCCAGGGCCTTGTATAATTGTTATATCTATCTTTCTAATATTCAACTTTGTCGCCATTGGCAAAACCACCTTAGAAATATATATATATATATTAAATGGTTTCTTATCTAATTCTTATCCTGTTTATTCAACCAATTTATCTTGGCATGGATAATCCTGTCATTTTCCTATACTATTCCACTTTTCAATTTTTTGATAAATCTGTGATTTACAATTTTTGTTCTCTTAGTTTTCCCTTCATCCTCTGTCAGCTGCTTAAGAATCTCCTTTATCATCTCTTTCTGTATTTGGATTCTTTCACATGTATCCAGGGTTCCTCTTTCCCTCTCTTTTCCCTCCTTATTCTTAATGTTTGAGTGATATAAAACACTGTGAAAGCTTTTGCTAGCTTCTCTTTGCAGACAACTCCCAAGCTTACCTCTTCACCCCATTCTGTCTCTCTCAATTTAGTTTCACATTTCAGCCTGTCTTCCTGGATGTGCTGTTCTCAGTTCAAACCCAATATTCTGAAAATGAACTATCTTTGGAGGTTTTTTTTAGATTATCAGTGTTGCTCAGTTCTTCATCTTAGCTCATAGTTTTGTTATTTCTTTGGTGATTTAGACTCTGACATGTGTCCTTTTTCAGCTGCATTTGTGCTGACTCTGAGAAATTACTGTTATCTGTCCCCAAACCACCTCTTTGCTGAAAGCATTTTTCTTTCCCACATCCAGTGTCTGAGGACTTTTAGAACAAATAATTTAGTCCCAGTCAGAATGAACTAGGTTATTTTTAAAAGCGAATTTCAAGTTTATTTTGATGGAACTGTGTTGAGAAAAAATCACATGAACATTTCCTGTTGATGCTAGACCGGTCCATGATGTCTTTCAGAGGTCAGTGCCAGGCAAGAAGGAGTTGTCTGGGAGAGTTAACTGTACCTAAAAGCAATCTTTATGTTGTTAAACTATAGCAATGGGATGCCAGATAATAATAGCATCATATCAAGATAAAGGTTTTATTTTATTTCTTTTCTTCACTCTCATGGTGAGATATGTGTAATGGCTTCAAATTTATTTATTAATTTCCTGTCATTTAGTCTAAATTTTTTTAAAAGGAAGTAAAAGAAAAAGAGCAACACAAGTGGCTTCCACAGTCTGGAATAAGAAACTGAAAGAGAGGATTCCTAAGAAGCTTTCCTTAGCTAAACAACAGGGAACTCTGCGGAAAGGGAGTCCTACAGATGTCAGAAAGTTCTTTGTTTCACTGTCCAGGCCCACACTTCTCTCTGTGTTGTGTTTGCAACACAGAATTTTCTTTTGAAGCTAGATGTGTGAGGTTTGTCTGTGCAGGAAGCTGAAACAAGGAGTTGATATTCTCTATCAAACTGGTGTAAAAAAGCTGGCATTCTTTTTTGTGTGTTTCACAGCTCAGTAGCTGAAGAGTTCTTTCATGACTGAGGGTCCTAGGCTCAATTCTCTTCTGATTTAAGTGATTCAGCCCCCTCTTTCTTGCATTGGCCTGATCAGCAGACAGTATGAATTTTATTCTTAAACTATGTTATGGATAGAAAATATGTCTTTGCTTCAGAAAAAAATGAACTGTTTGGGCACTTGGGCAAGCACTTCATGCTCCACCCATTGGTTATGTTTTAACCATCCCTTTAGAAGGCCAAGAAAGAATGTATCCAATCTCATATCTATCATATATATAGCATGTATCTATCTCTCTTTGTGACTGCTCTAGCCACTGAACTACTTAAAAGCATAAGAGAGCATGTCAGATGTGGAAGAAAGAAAGAGGCAACATGAGCTGCAGGTATCTGTTGTCTCTATGGTGGGCTTTGAGGCAGCACTGGCCAATTCACAAAGAATTTCTTCACTGAAAGGGTGGTTAAGGAATGGAACAGGCTGCCCAGAGAAGTGGTGGAGTTACCATCCCTGGAGGTGCTCAAGAAACACCTGACATGGCTCTTAGTGCCATGGTCTAGTTGGCAAGGTGCTTTTCAGTCAAAGATTGGACTTGATGGTTTTGGAGGTCTAATCCAACCTAAATAAGTCTATGGTTCTGTGATTCAGGAGAGAGGGAGAGAGAGGAGTTGCATACCTCTGCATACCTCTGCATACACATGTGTGTATTCAGAAGGCATTTAGATATGCAGGATACTCCACAAAAACGATGGTTATTTTTAAGCATCATAAGGAAGAGAAAGAATCTGAGCATGGGGTGAACCTGTTTGTACCAAACTGTACCAAATCAAGGAAAACAAGTCTAAACAATACGTTCTGTGGTATTGCATGGTAAGGGAAGACTGGGGAAGAGCGTAAGAATATGCAGTCACATGTGTTTTCATCAAACCAGAGATGTGCGTCTTTGTAATTCATCATTGTTGTGTTATTCCTCAATAAATTTGTCCAGTTGGGGTTTTCCTTAAAGACATAGAAAGTTTAATGTCCACAGTATGCTGTGTAAAGGATTTTCACCATTAGTTGCCCGCTGTGTGGAAACCACCTTGCCATACTTGTTTTGAGCTTGCCCTCAACTGTTTCCAGCTGATGCCCCCTGGAGCCTGAGAGAGGGCTCACCCCACTACCATGTCATCTATCATGTTTTCCATAAATGCCTGTGCCATTGAGTGAGATACCTAAACCCTTTTTTTGTCAAGCTGGCCTGTTATAATTGGGAACAAGTACATTGACAAGATTTGCTGAAAATTAAGTGAAATGTTGCTGTAAAATACAAAAAATGCTCAGGTTCCATCCAATATGCCGTCATGCTTGTGCTGCTGGTATGTTTTCATCACACATCTGCAGCTATGTCTGTAACAGCTAATTTTTTCTAAGACACAGAGACTAAAACTGCATGCACTTTTCCACATGGAAACACAAAATAACTTTATATATAGCATTATTTTAACAGCAGAAATGCAACTACTTTTCATATCCATCGAACATTTTTCCAGAGAGTGGACAGTTTTTATTGCTTGCAGGTCTGAATCAAAAGAGATTCACAGAGAGATGTGGTGGTCCATTAACATTGCTTCATGAAAAGACGTTCACTGCTAGAACCCTCAAGCTACTGTGTGTTTCCCTTCACTTGAATCTATGTGGTTTTCCACTCTTCTGCACAGCTGGGTAGTATATTGTTTGGGCACGATTTTGATGGCCAAAGGTAGTCTGGACCATCTGTTACACATTTAGTTCTCTCAGCCTTGGTATGTGAGCAGCTGGCTTTTCCTACTTGTCTCATGTTTTCAATGATTTTTTATTTATTTTTGTTAGGTCTGTGTTATGGCCATCAAGAGCTCTTTGCTTACCATGAGTCTTTAATATCACAAACAGAGCAAATAGCTGTACTTATACTAAAATTTACCAGTAACCTATTCAAAGAAAGGAGTAGGAGTTCAAATCTGTTGATTCTGAGGATGTGGAAATACTCTACATGTGCTTTAAGGACTGAAAAAAATTTTCTTAATTTTTGATTCTTTTTTTTTCTTAATTTTGATTGAGGTAAGATATTTATAGGTAATATTACATTAATAGAGTTTTCACTTTAACCAATAATCATGTGATATCTAAAGGATGTAATCTAACGCTGCAAATGTCCAGTGCAATTATCTTCACCATTGTAGGTGAAAATTATCTATAAAATTATAGTTTGCAACCTTTGATTTGTATGCCTAAGTCTTGTTCTGTACCTAGCATTTGCAGCTGTCTCTAACTGTAGATTAAACTCTTTCCAGCAGAGGGTGATGGTACATTTATGCTCAGGCAGCTGATTACTGTAACTTGAGAGCAGGGCTGCTTTTGTACTGAAGAGGAAGGATGTGGACATACATTCATTCTCTTAAATGCATTCCTGGATGCTGGTCTGAATGGATCCAATGTAAAACATTTCCTAGGATTATGGGATTTTATTACTGATCCAGATATTAAAAAAGCAGATCTGTGAACACTACAGCTAAAGAAAATTTTCATGTGGTGTCCTTCCATTCACTGACTGCTTATCTGAGATACAGCATGATTCTGTGTTGTATTTATATTTACTTATTACTTTCCCTTCAAGGGAAATACTTTCCCCATCAGCCATATAAGAGTCGCTGGTTTTGACTGTAGCAGTAGACCTAAAAAAATATATTTTTTTAAAATGTATATTCACATGTCTGCTTTTTAAAAAGATTACAGGGGCTTAATCTTGAGACTTCATTGCCTCTGTCATGTTCAGGTGGAACTGTCAAAAGGTTGCACATCTCATGTAAGGGGTAAGGGAACTGAAAGAATGGAAGGGAATATACATAACATTATATCTTATTTACACAGGAAAAAAAAAAAAACTATTGAAAGATAAATATACCTAAAAATTATGGGTGTTTCATTATCATTAATACCAGCATAAGTTAGAGTATTTAGTAAGTGCTCTGAGACTTCTGAATAAGAAATCTGTGCAGAAATGCTGCAAAGCTTGGATGAGGATCTGGCATGGATTAGAAAAGAAATATCACAAAAAAAAATCCACTGGTCAACACAAACAATAAAAGCAAAAGAACTATAAATGTGAAAAAGTATGTATCTGCTTTTCATCATACTGAGGCTATTGATTTCATTGTAATTTGCTGTCACTCATTAATTCCAGTGATTTCATCATTAAAACCATGTCTGTTAGTGAAAGGCCCCAGATATATTTCATATTAGTACTCTTGTTGCAAATCTGTAATTGATCTATACTCTTTTGTGTGTGGTGGAGTCAGTAGTAGTTCAACAAATATTGGCTGCTTAGATCTTCAGTAATTCCGTATGTTAACAGAAAAACAGACTTGATGTAAGATACCTTTAACTAGAAAAAGGTTAATGTCAAGCTAATTCTCCAAATAACAGATTTCTGTATGTCCTTTCAGATCTAAAAATTTTAAACACTGTAAATCGTACTAAATTTTTTTCACTAACATTGTTTCTTTTCTGGCTTTTTTTTTTGATTGCTATGTCTATGTTTTTGTTTGATTGCCATGTCTATGTTTTCAAGTAAGCCTACATCTGACAACTAATGTTTGAAGTACAAGTAGAGAAATTCTCTTTTTTGTGCACTGTTTAGATGAAAATCTCTTTCAGACTACTTAGGTAAAGAACACTGAGTTCCGAAACAGCAGCTCCTTGCAGAAAAACATGTATTTTCTACTCTCTGAAAGGAAATTGAAATCCAGAATAGAGTGCATTTGGGGAGAAATCTGTAATTGTGGTATGATGTTAATTTAGCAGCAGAATGAAATATTCATGGCTTTTTGCAGTGTATAAACAACAATAGCAAAAATTTCTAGCATTTTTACACACATACTTACACAAGAAGAGGTGAAAAGAGGCAGAGCTAAAGCTAACTTTTACATCAACTGGTTGATTCTGTCCTTTAGCAAGTCCCACTTGCAAATAAGTAGCTGGAAGGAATTGCAGTAGCAGATGCTCCTGTTTCTTTACATTCTTTCGGGCTGCTAACAAGCTCCTGGCATATGTATAACCTTGATGCTTCTAATAGAATTATTTTGGATAAATTATTATTTCATACTATTACAGCTGTTTAAGCACCTTGCAATCTTTTAGTAGGGAACTCCTGGAACTTCACTGTATATTAATGTAATGGTTGTCTTCCTTAGTCTTCTAGTTACGGGGGAAAGAAACCTAATTATTTATGGCCCAAGTCTTAAAAAGTTAACCCAGTGCTTACATTTATTTTGTGTTGCTACAGGGTCGATGCACACACACACACACACATACACACACACACACATATATAAATATCTATCTATATACACATGTGATTATATGGGTAACATTATTAGATTAACTCTTGTTCTTGCAGAATGAAAACATATGTTTGCAGAGACTGAATCTCATCTAAACCTACTGAAATTCTGTGGCTGACTCCATTACATCAGGGAACAGAATTCCCCTTTGAATCTCATGTTCCCTGTTGGGCTATACAGAACTCATGTGCTGACCGAGACAGACTCAGGGTCGGCACTCCCCCGCAGGATACAAAAGTGCGTTTTTCTCTTGAAAAGATTACTTGACCTGAATATTTTGACATGATTTGAGAGTCTCTGACTTTTTACCAAACAGAATTTTCTTTCATATATTTTAGTCACTGTTGCTTTCACTGAATAGAAGGCTAGATTATTATAATTTTTGTACAGAAAAAATAAAAATACAAGAGTATACAGAAGTGAGTCCAGAAAACAGATACTCAACAGTCAAAAATTCAAATTGCTTTTCTATATCCATAGAAGAAAATGTTTGATTTACATGCCTGCTGTCAGGAAATGTATTGCTGCACTTCTACTTCTTTTTGCCTAAGTTCATTTAATAGGTCTTGATTTTCCAGGAGTCTGGAAGTGTAGCAAAGTCTAAAGGTGGGAAAATTTGAAGACATTCTCAGTCACATAGCCCACAAATTGTTTTTTACAATCATAATGCTGCACATTGTTGAAAAACAACATAAAGCAAACATAAAATCCAAAGAAAGCCATTCCCACCTCTACAGGCCCACCTTATAATAGTGTTTTGGGCATGTTATCAGGCATTTTGCTTACTGCTTCTCTGTGGTGTAATACATATCTATGATGCACTTGAACTTTTTTAAGTACTTTAGTTGTGTGCACTACATACACTAAAGATTTTCAGTGAATCCTTTTGTGGGGGACATATTGTTACTTAGCTCAGTACCTGACTATCTATTCTACTCCCTTCTTTATTTTAGCTGCACACCCTAATAATTACTTTCAGGCAACCATAAGATTGCTTTAAGCTGATGCTTAAATTAATGGTCAAGTCAAATGGTGAAAACACTGGGCCATCCTTCCTATCCTAGAAATACTTTTAGTGTATAACCACAACAATATTGTTTTATTTGGTTATCTGTGTAAAGGAAAAAATGGGAAGTAATTCTGGGCTAGTATTCTTGGTAATCTTTGTGTATGTGTGCTGTGCTAAGAAATACTTTAAAATTTTATTACTTAAGACTTAAAAAGTTTTGTAAAATAGGCGGAAAATATTAAAAGCCCATTTAGAGTTTAAATGTGATGACTTGAATGAATAAAATAAATAACTGGTCTGAAAAATAGTTTTGGCAAGCAGAACACATGTCATTTGATAAACTTCACAAAAAAAACAACAAACAGCTACAAGAAAAGTATAAACTGACTTAAATTTATAGGACTAATACAGAGGGGTTATATGGAGAGTACTCCATATACTTTAATGTTTTCAAAGGCTGTAGTTCATATCAAAACTACTTTTTTCATCTTGTGAGCAACTTCTGAGACAGTCTCTCCTTTATATTCAGTCTCTTCAGATAAACAAACCCATCCATATATGCATATCAGTATTTACTTTCAAAACTGTTGCTTTTCATGAAGGTACCTTTCTGCTCTCTTCAGGTACAATAGTTAACTCAGTAGTTTGTAATCACTTGCAGTTGAAGAGATGTGAAGAGATGTGAAGGAACCTGAGCTGGCTTTGACCTGTGGTACATCAGCAGTGTAAGCAGGACAGGAGTTTGGCAGGGCTGCAGAGTTCAGCTGGGAAGTAAAACAAACACCCATGCTGTCAATTTGCACTGAGCTCCAGTCTGCCATTGCAAGCTACACCGGTATTTGAACACTCTAATTTAAAGTAAACAAAATATGTCCAAAGTGGGCTGCACTGTAACCTCTTTGATGTTGAAAGACATCAGAATAAAGGAACTTTTTATTTTGCAGGTGCAGAAGAAGAAATGAGTCAGCAGTGGCAGTGCCCTTTGAGTTACCCTTGGAAAGAGTGTTGTCTTATGAGCTGCCTTTTTGGGAACAGGCTTTTTCCACCTGAATATTTTTCTTATTTGACTGAATTGTGAAATTGTATTATTTTATATGAAAATCTGCAGATGAAGTGGAAGGAGGCAGGAAGAAAGGGGGAGGATGGTGTCAACCATCCAGCAATCCTGTGTGAGAATCTACTGAAAGTGCTGGTGTGAGAAGTTTTTGTGGATATGAGTTATTTATGCCTCTTTACTCAAACTATATAACAGCCCATGTTTTTAATCTTTAATTCTGCTTGCAACATATATTCTTCATTGAAGTACAACAAGCTGGGGAAGGATTATAGGCCCAGAAAACACCCTGAGAAAATGGTGCCTGCCTGCCTGCCTGAGCTAATTCTCTTGCTGCCTGAGATGAGCTTTTTCTTTAAAGACCTTTAGTGTTTAGCTCCAGCAGTCACCACAACTAGGTTACAGTTGTGCAAGAGGAAGGACACTTGGAAAATGAGGAGCTGGAGATACTCAGAAAATGGAAATAGGGCAGTTCATTAAATTAAATATATCTTGTGAGAGGCTCATTTTAAAGTTTGTGAAGAGAGGGAAAGAAGATTGGAATTGCAGTGGGAATGCTCTATTGGGGTCAAGAACAGTTACCCTCTCTCAGATGTAGAAGGAACTGTGGATCCCTCAGTCTGACTGGCAGCCCTCAGTTGCCATAGTTTGGGGAATGTTGTGATGAAGGCTATGGTTGTGGAAAAAGAGGACATGCTAATGACCTCCAACATGTATTTTAAAATTATACATAGCCTCTTTAAATATATCCAGCATATTTGAAATTTAAAAGCATTTCTTAATCTCCATTACTTAGGTAATACTAAGTCAGCACATGTGCAAGTTCTCAAGTCTTGGATCTATGTGTAAGGCTGCAAGGACACAGATGTTATTAATGTCTCAAGTCCTGATAAGCACTGTACTGTTGGGATGGGTTCATGTGGAAATCAGGAAGGTCATATTCCATTTCTCAGATTCTTCTTGTGTTGAGGCAAGAGCAGTGCCTCAGAAAAACACACTTAACTCTTCTTGGAGTTAGCGTGGCCATCACTTGTTATAAAATACCTGTTTTTCAAGAGACATGGAGCTGAGATGGGTTTTGTAGATCCTTGAGTTTGTTTTCTACTATTGCAGGCAGCCAGGATACCTTTCAGAAGCTAATCAAACATTGTCTTAGAATTTTAATTAACCTCTTGATTTCTTTCTCCTGGGAGCCCAATTCTGTCTAAGATAAAATATTTTCCTTTTTGGATAATAGACAGAATATTGTTGTTTCCACTACTTGGCATAAGACAAAGCTCTCTTTTCTTTGGTGCTTGTGGTTGATGTACCTCCTGTTTCTTTTAATTTTCTTTCTGCCAGATTTAACTCAGCTTGACTGCTAGGACTTCTCACTTTCTCTTAAATTTTCTTGTCTTCAGGATGCTAATCAATACCTATTCTCATTATTTCTCTGCTTGATTTATTATCTGCATTAATTTGGAGGTGAATATCTGTCTAGCTTGGTCTGTAATCCTTTCCTGGCAAAAACATTGCCTTTTTTTTTTTTCCTTAAAATTGGAGGTACTGATAAAACTTGAACATGCTTTTATGTCTTGTATCATTTGCATTATATGGAATTAAGTCTTAGTAAATACAATATTAGCTGCCAGGAGTAGATAGTGCTCTAATATACATATATGCATGCATGTATGTTATTACTGTATTTTTATTTCATAAGGGTGGGTTCATTTTATGCCCATGCTTCTATGAGCTCCACAGCAGAGATGCTATAGTCACTTATGCTGATTCAGACTCAGGAAATCAAGTCAGATTTTTGCTGAAGTCTTCATTTTGAAAATATTAAAATGCACAGTAGAAAATACAAGCCTGTTCTGGCTCTGGGAACTATTTCTTATCAAAAAAACACTGCCTGGCTGTCCAAGAAAATAAAGCAGTGTAAGATTCCCCTCTGCAGCTGTCCAGGATTTTTAAACAAGGTGTGGTAAAGAAAGTGTCTTTCCAGGAATGCTGCCTTGTATCCCACAAAGTTATGTAGGATCACTTCCCTGTGTCCTGAGTGCAAGAACGTCCTTGGTTCTGCTTCTAAAATGTTGCATATGAGCCTGTACAAAGCTGAAAGCAGTTGGTGCTATACAAAGAAACCATGTGTGAGACAGAACATTTCACTCAGAATGTTAACAGTTTGTGGATATTTGATATAGTTCTGCTGTTGCAAACCATGTTTATTTGATGCTTTTGTTTGTGGGGAGTTTTTTGCAGTACTGCTCTGAAGCATAGCATTGGGACACAAGCTGTAAGATGACTGAAGCTAGTGCATTTCTTCTACTGAAAGAATTTACAGCAAATGTCTTTAAACACATCACCTATATTTGAACAGGGCTGTCAACATAAACAAATATGTTAGGAAGCTTTTGATTTTTTAATGAGTTCCTCAAACCAGTCTGAGTTCAGTGAGAGAAGTCTAATTTGGCAAGAGTCCCTGCAGAACCTCTCCACAACCTGCAGGTTTCCCCCAAGATCCTCAAAAACTGTGCAGGCTGCCAAGCAAAGCTGACTCCAAGGGAATACAATAAATTTATAGCAGTATGTTACTTTAACTCCTGTCTTTGCTGCTTTTTTTGTGACATTTTAAGTGGAAATTTGGCATATTTTTCCATATATGACTGGTAGATTCAAGAATCAGAATATGGCTGTTCCTCCATCTTAGCATTCAGGTTTTAAATATGTTTGGCTTGAGACCGGGTATGAGAGTCAAAAACCCTAATATTTTTATCCAGAAAAAGATGTCCATTGACTTCAGTAGTTTTTCTCCTGCAGTGAATAGAAATTATCAAAACCTGAGTTTAGTACAGTTATGTAATTCTGATTTATAAGCGCCACATCTATGTTTAATGTGCCCCTTGGTTGCGTAAAGGGACTTCATGGCTATAAAAGGATAAAGTGGCTCTCACCAGGAGATCCTGTTGCCTGAGTGGCTGCAACTGAGCAAGTTCCTGTAAATGCCTGTTAATGATTCTCTCCCAGCCTGAGATTTTTTGCTCTGAATTATATAGCAAGTTTTGCATACTTCAGTGTGAATACAAATATGTACCCTAGCTGTCTGCATTCACTGCCCAAAATTTAATGTGTTTCAAAGGAATTTTCTCTTTTAGTGCCTATTTTTTTTAAATGGCCCTTATGCCTCAGATAATTTTGACAAATTTCTTTGTATTCACATTCAAGAACCCTTGAAACTTGTGTACTAAGATTTAGTCATTTACAAAGGAAAGAACAGCAGCAACCTCAGCATGCCAGTGTTGAAAATTTTGTTTGGTTTCCTATTACAGGGCTGTGAATCATGTTTAATCTTTCAGATTTTAATGTTCTCCGATAGGAATAGGATGAGAGTAGGGGGGTGGTTTTGAAAAGATGTGTAAATGCTTCTTTTTGTACAATGTATGGTCTGTGGTTTGAAGCACCTTGGGAAGAGGAATTTGAAATTATGATAAGTCCACATTTTACTCTAATGTTTTATAACAATTTTGATACAAAAAATGATTAGATTGTCTCAGCCTCAGTGAAATATTCTAAGTGAAGATACACCAGCTGCATTCTCTTAGGGCTGATTATTTTCTTTAGATAAAGGACATGTCATGCAGTGCTTGGATATGACTTGTCATTCATATATGCCACATGCCCTTCACAAACAATTACGAAGAATTGTATCTTCTGTGGAACTATAAAACACCAGGGCCTAGGGAAAGAAGATATTTCATCTCTTGAAGTTCACAATGAATATGTGAGAGCTGTGAAGAATGCCTTATTGCTCCAGGCAGGTAGCTTAAATGTCAGATGATAAAAACTTATAGGAAATCAGCCTATTTTCTGTTATATCTCTTCCTGCTCTGAAAGAGTATTTCAGCAAAGAGAAGATAAGATGGGGATTGTTTTAGACAAATCAAATTATTCTAAATTTACTTCAAGACCTGAACAACACTGTGTTCCATTCCAAATCAATTGTCCTCAAAATGGGAGTTTAAATGCCTGGTGGCTGGTGTCAGTGCCTGCAATACACATAGAGCTACCTTGCTCTAATGAGGCATATTCAGTGGTGAGGAGCTGCTTTCCTCCTTTGGCTGCTAGCCACTGTAACTGGACATCCATCCTCCTATTCTTAAAGTTAACCCTGAGAAAATATCCAGTGTGAATGTACCACTTATTCAAGATTAGCTACTCTTTGCTAACTCTTTACATTCTTTCATGAATGAGATTTCTACTGATCTGATAGAAATGTTGGATCAGCTTTTCTGCTGCTACAAAAAGGTACTAGATTTCCATATGCTATTACTCATTCATGGCATTATTCAGTTTAACCACCCACCACAAACTGACATTCATACCAATCCCCATGATTGTAACCATATCCCTCTGAAATCAGTAACCTGCAAGTATGATCTTCCCCCACATTTCTAAATTTATTGTTGTAGCCCAGTGCCATGATTTAATCCATGAGAGCAACTGAGCCCATTAGAGCTATTTACTCACTCTCCAGTAGAATGGGGGAAGAGATTTGGAAGGGTAAAAGTGAGAAAATTTGTTGTTTGAAATGAAATCAGTTTAATAACTGGAATTAAATTACATGAAATAAAATCTAAAGTACTAATTATAATAATTTGTAATGAAAAGGAAAACAACAAAGAGATGGAAATAAAGGCAAATCATGCAAATGAGAACAATTGCTCACCCCAATCCACTGATGCCAAGCCAATGCCTGAGCAGTGGCACTTCTGCCAACTGCCCCCCAGGTTTATATGCTGAGCATGATGCCATGTAGTATGGAATATCCCTGGGGTCCTTTGGGATCAGCTGTCCAATACATTGGATTAACACCAGCTACTGGGAAGAAAATTAACTCTATCTCAGCCAAAACCAGCACAGCCAGCAATCCCCAGGTAATGCTTTTTGTGGTTTTCATTAGAAAGTATTAGGGATTATTACCTTGAATCCAGTAGATTTGCCTGCTGTTATCAGCATTGGTAATGGCCAGCTGTATGTCTGTTTCCCATTTTACTGTCACAAATTCCACATATTGCCCTCAGTTGACATTCCTATAGAGTCAATGTTGTCTACAATTCCTTTGTAAGGGTGCTCTGAGTGAGGGACTATTGTCTGGAGCTCATTTATAAAGATGTTTACATCTACTGACTTAAGGTGCTACAAGACTCAATGATCAGAGTAGTTTAATCCTTTGGTGAATTCAGAGTGTCCATGAAGAGCAAAATCTAGAGAAATTAAAATTTTAAGTTATATAGGGAGGTGATGCAGATAAATATTTGGATGTACAAAGGTAAGAGGAGACAAATGGTAACTGTGAGGTTATATCAGATGAGTGTAAGTAGGTTTATGTAGTAAGGTAAAGCGTTGACTGCCTTCTGTGATTGATTCATATAAAAATTTTGACTAGATAACCTTTGGCAGACACTAAAATTTCTTTGCCATTGTATTAAAAATTTTAAGACTTTTTAACTAACAGAAGTGCTATATCCATCAATAAGGAGGGAAGCAGGTATCAATGCTTGTGAGTTCTCTATTAACTCTTGAAATAAGAATATGCCATGACATACTTCTTCTTATATATTTTAAGAAAGAACATTTAAGAGTTGGAGATACCTCTTTATTAAGATGAAAAGACTGTGATACTATATTAAAATCTATTTACTGGTTCTGTGTCTAAGGTTAATGCTTAATTGAAAAAGGAATATAGCTTAAGGAGAATACTTGCTTTACTGGGAGTTGCACCATGCAAGGGAGTTGAATAGGGGCTTCCAGTCAACTTCAAAAATAAGCTCTTCTTAGAATGACAGCTATATGATGCTAATATGCCTATTTAGTCATATCTTCAGATAATCTTGACCTAAATAAATTCCACAGACATTTTGTCACTCAGTTACAGGCAGTGTTTTAAAGGAATCTGATTATTTCTGACAATGAGAGTTGTAACTTAAAAGCAAGTTGTAGCTTATAAGCAAAGTGTCAAACCTTTGTCAAAACAACTTTAGTCAATGACATCATACAATTTATTTGTTATATTTTTTAAATCAAAGGCAAGAAAACAGCATTTAAATATTGAGATGAATATGCTGTATTTCAGAGCATCTGAAAGCACAGGAACTTCTGATGGTGTCATTATGCTCTGTAAAATGTTTAGTTTAGTAACTAATTTAATTAGTCTTCTTATACATCAGTACGTTGCTCATTAAGGTTTATATTTATGTCCTGGATAATATTTGAGGGAATAAGGAGTATATTTTATTGCATGAAAATTACTAAGTTTGGGGGTGGAGGCCCTTGGAGCTGATGGGAAGTAGTCTTTCTGTTATAGTTCTTCCTTCTGGTCTGAAACAGAAATGACATGTTAATGCTATGATAGGTCCAAGTTCACTTTGATTTTACCAGATAATTTCAAAGGGAAGTGGGTTTGACACTAATGCAATAAGTACTCCCTGGGTGTGTATCCAAGGAGTTTCAGTTTGTCTTTGACTATACTTATTATACATATTGTTATAGAAAATCAGTAGCTGGCAGTTTGTATTATTTTGGATTAGGCTGTATATTAAATTCTGTTTGATTAGAGCTGATGCTATTCCACTTGTTGAATTCCACAGCCACAGGATCATGTCCAGAGAAGCTACAGTTACCAGTGAGTGGCATGGGACACCAATGAGATGGGCTTCTGCTCAGGAAACCATTTATTCAGCACAGGAACAAACTCACATCCAGAGACAGAGATCCCTGAACAAAGGCAGGGTGATGGTTTTGAGGAACAGAACCAGAGTGGAGTTCAAGGTCAGGGACCACCAGGAACATAGCAATGGAGAAACCTCAGGGGATCAAACTCATTCAGAACCCCTGGACTGACCCCTGAGGGATCTGGGGCCGAATTTCTTTCTGGGCTCATCCCCCAAGGAAGAGGAATGGAATGCAGATTTCTGAGCTTAAAACCACACCTCTCACTTTGCCTCCCTGGGTGAGAGGCACTTCACATCCACTCACTCAGCAGTCCAGAGGAAGACAGATGATCTGACTCAGTTAACAGCCAGAGGGATGGAGAAGTAAACAAAATTACTATTTTTTATTTAGTTTATTCACAGTTTATGATCATCTCTCAGTCTGTGAAAATAAGGTAGGACTCTTAGACAAAAAGTAATTTGTCAGCTTAAAAAGATGCTTTTAATTTTCCTCTGAGAAGTTCAGGATATTATTCCCATGTTGTATGTTCTGTCTGTCGCGGGAGGTTTTTTCCAATAGACATCTTGAGTAGCTGGAAATATTTTAATATTAGTTTGTTGGCTTTGATCCAACCAAGATGATAAAAGCAGATAGAAGAGAGATGCTAAGAAAAATGGAAATAATTTGGCTTCATTTTAGGCTATTAAATATTTGGCTTCATGCCAATTGGTTTCGTTTCAGATGGGCTAATACTCTTCATCTCCACTAAAGGAAAGGCAAATTTAAATAATAGAAAGGCAAAATTTAGGGCAAGATTACCTCCTCTTTGTTTTCTTTTTCATCAGAAATATACTTAACTAATCTGGAATGAAAAATAGCAAAAGTGAGAGGTTTTTACCCCTTCTTGAATAAAAAATTGGTGAGTTGCCAGAAATGTCTTCAGTACTTTGGTTCACCAGCTGAGATAGCCTGGCAAGCAATGACCTCTGAGATGTTCACAGTTGAATATTAAACCTCCATTGTTTCTGTATCTGCCCCCTACTTTTTAATGTGGAGAACAGAAAGCTCAGGCAGCACCATGTGTATCACACTGTGGCAGTCTGAAACAGCTCCGTTTGGCTTGGGGGCTGTCATGCAAATTCTTTCATTATGTTTGTAGAGGGATTGTGGGTTTGCATTCAAAACTACCACCTTCGAATACAAGTTTAGGGCTTGAATAAATTCAAACTCTAAGCACAACTTGTTCATAACTGTGAAGTTTCACTTTGCTCCCAAACGGTGTAGAACTGTGAGTTGTATATGATTAGGATGCAGCAATAGGAACTATGAATAATTTGCTCCAATTTTTTGAGTCTTTGAAGATTATAGGTGTGAGACTTTCATTGGCTATGATGTGCTCTTTATAGTTTCCGGGTCTGTTCCAAGCTGTCCATGTGAAAAGGCATGGCCTGAGATCAGTATAAATTTCTAAAAGACAAAGATTTTTGTCAGCTATAGCTACTTTTAAGCATGCAGTATGATACCTTCCTACAGGAGGAACCCAATCAGATCTGTGAAGGAGATCCCATTCAAGGGGACAGATTCTCCCTGGAAACACTTGTCTCCATGGTCTGGAACCAGGTGCCTTAGTGTTGGTGGATAGCTGGGATGCTGCACACAGTTGCAAGTTATTTTCAGTCAGCTAATTAACAGGAAGCCTTATTTGTCAATAACCATTAGATGCAGAAAACTGCTGATCAACTGTTTTATGGCTGATCTCCCACTACGGTCAGTGAAGCACTTGTGCATCCTCTGGCTGCCTTTAGCATGGGAAGACTGGTTTGTTGATCAGAATTTGGAATCTTCACTGTAGATTTCCCTACTACCTTACATTATTAGTAATCTCTGAAAGCTAAATAGAAACCAATGCTATTTCACGCATAGCTAATCTCTTGTAAGATTTAAATAAAGTATCTTCAGCTATATAGGTGAAACTTTCTGAATGATGTTAGTGATTAGGAGAAAAATATATGCAAAAATGATGTTAATTGGTGGGATTTTAAATTTAGATTTAGTTTTTAGGACCCTACCAAGTATTTTCTTCCCCAATAAATTACATGGATATGAACAGTTTCTCTGTTTTCCATTTCAAGATCATATGATCTCAAAGGTTTTGACAACTCTATGTCAGGCTAGTAAATTTCTCTTGTTTCCAAAAATATTTTCCCAACCAGGAGTGTCAAGGAAAGAGCTCATTGCAGAGATTATTTTCAGAAGGAGAAAATTCACAAAGGTGATGTTACTAAATATTTTTGATTACTGCAAATGGATTTTGAAAACTTTATCAGCTTTAACTATTTAATTTTGACTTTATCTACAAACCCACATGGCCTATTTGGAGCAGCCAAACAGTGCAATTGGTTGAGAATTGTAATTTTGCAAACTTGTTAAATATGAGAATATTTTTTTCAGGGCTGGCTGCAGCTGTGGTGAAAAATTGCAGAATTGTTTGCCAGTCATTATGGGTTGCAGATGGGAGCCTGAATTCCTGCAGCTTCCCAGTTCCCACTCAGAGCAATATGGAACATTTCCGTTATCTTTCATTTATGACAGTAGTGCCACCACATGTTCTATTTTCATTTAGATATAGGTGATAAGATAGAGTAAAGATATGGTTTAGAGTCCACTGCCATTAGGAAAATACTTCCATTAGTTTGATGTGGGAACCTTAGATCATGTCACTGAGGACCTGCCTACTCTGAGTTAGGAAAACATAATTTGTTCCATATAATTCAGGTGAGGGATGTTCATAATCTAGCGAAGAAGCACTCTGATGATAAAAAAAAACTCAGGCATGGTAACATGTGAAGCACTGAGCTGTTGTGGTTTTGGATTCTGTATAAGAACTCCTATAGATTAGGATAGAAAAACATAAAGGTTAACAGATGTGCCATGCTATGGTTTGCATAGGAATTACAATTTAAAATAAAAAATATGCATTTAGCATATTGTCATTAGGTGGATACTGCTTCAGACTGTTTTTCATTTGTACATTGTCTATCACTGTATTTATTTCTGTCTGTATTTTAGCATACTGCTAAAACCCTGTATAATATATATATAATATTAGTGGGATGGTGCTTTTCAGAAAATGATAAAACCAGTTATAAATTTTCAGTGCTTCTGAGTACTCTGTTCATTGTGAATTTGGAACACAAAATGTCCATTCTGCTTTGATCAAGAATGTCATGTTGTCTATCTCTGTATTTTGTCTCTATTTTTTTTTTGTTTGTTTGGATTTTTTGGGGGGTTTGTTTGTTTGTTTGTGTGGTTTTTTGGGGTTTTTTGTTAATTTGGTGGGTTTTTTTGGTTGGTCAGTTTTTGTTTTGTTTTATTTTGTTTTGTTTGTTTTATTTTTTCTGTATATCATTACCTCCAGGCTAGTAAAGACAGTAGTAGGCAGTTGGTCTGCCATCAAAGTAGTAGACAGTTTGGCAACCATCAAAGAAATAAAGAAGCATTTCCTTTAGAGGCTGTAGAGCTGTTCAGAATATCACTTCAAGGCTAAGAATAGCACAGAGAATTTAAATTACAGTGCAGTGTTGAATTTTTGTGCTACCTCTACAGTGTGAACTTTTTTTCCTTGGTTTAGGAAGATCCTATGATTATTTGAATCTATAAGCTGCTGGAAAACAGTTACTGAAGTATGAACTCAAGATGATGTTATTTGGGGACAAGGAAGAGTAAAGGCCCCAGGAATCAGAAAGACAATGTTTCTCTCTCATTATTTTGGGTCACTGAAGATTACATCTGAAAAGGATAATCTCAGATAGGTATTTCTAGGCTCACATATGGAGAAGTAGGACAAGAGATTATTTAACAGCTCAACACAAAATTTGTTGGTTAGGGTAGCTGGTGCCAAATATTCAGTGTACTTGGCAATAAATTGCTTTTTATCTAGCTTAATCTCTTTGCTAAAAACTAGTGTAACTAACGCATCCTAAAAAAAGAAAAAAAAAAAAAAAAGAAAAAGAAAAGTAAATGTTCATTCTTGGATTCTTGAATTAAAGCATGAAAATGACATCTCTTCCCAGACTCTGGAGTCAGGAAAACAGGTAACCATGAGAGAGGGCTACCTGTAAAGTCCTGTGCTTTTTCAGGATCAGCAGGTTCCTTAGGACCTTGTAAGGCCCTGTTGTTTCAGTAAATGGAAATTCAGCTAAGAAGCATACCAGTTCACTTCAATAATAGTCCTATTCCTGCAGGGAAAACAACAGTGTTAAAAAAGATGCATTTGTGAAGAAATGGATTTTAAGATTTAAGTTGGCTTAATGAGAGGCATTTTAAGAAAAGTCATTTGTCATCCAAAATAGTCTTGATGTTGCCTCTGGAAGTGTTTTGCAGCAGTATTGTAGTTAGAATAATACCTAGGTTTGTGCCTACACAGTATGAAAGGCAACAGCCTCAAAAATCTGGCTTTGAATCTCAGATAGTAATAGATTCTTGTGATTTGAATGTGTTTTACGTTAAAAGTCCTGTAGAGTTAACCAAAATACTCTAGAACTAAGTCACTGCAAATAGAAATTATGCTTTTTTATATTTTGACATGTACAAAGATAGTTAAAAGATGTAATGTTAGTCTGTTCAAACCAGACTAATGTGGAAGAAAATATGCAGCAATTTTAACAAATAAAATTCTGTTGATTCTGTAAGTATTCTATTTTATTTACTTAGTAAGATATACTCACGATTTTTCCTTGAAAACAGTAAACAAATCTATCCCAAATGTCCCTGAAGCCAAAGGGGAAGTTCTCTCTTGTGGTGAGCAAGAAATCTTAACTTTTGCTATACAGTCTTCCTGAAATGGTAGAAACTGGTATGCAATACGAAGCCAAAAGTTTAAAATGAGTAGCTCAGTGGGCTCATGGACAACTCTGCTTCCAGCAGCTGGCATAGTCTTAACAGAAAAGAATTTCATGGGATATTTTTTTAGTAAGTGCTTTTGTCCTGGCAAACAAAGAAGTAAATTGCTTAGTGACTCACCCTGCAGCTTGATAACATATGAATGAGGTGTGAGGTCATGTTCTACCATCCTTAAAGTCAGTACTTAACCTCATAGGTATTTATTTGCTTTCTGAAGGTGATTATGATCTGCATTACACCACCAACACTGCTAGTTTTAAAATAGCAAATTAAATTACTAATTTATTATAGATGTGTAAAAAACTCATTACACAGTCTGTCTAAGTAGACAGCACTTCAGGAGCTCAGATGTTTCAACTAAAGATGATATGTGCAAGTTCCTGCATCTTTAGTTTAAAAAAGAAGTTTTTGAAGCAGTTTTAATAGAGTCATAGTTGTATGAAAGATTCAGAGAAAAGTTTTATAATTTGCAAGTCTTAAATGCCTGGAAAATGTATCTGGAGCTTACAGACATCTCCATGATGAATACTCAAGCTGAAAGGAGATTTTCATCTCCCTGTGGCACGCACAGATAGAGCTGTGATTCTCACTGAATATTTGTTGTGCTGCTTTCATTTTGTTCGGAAGGGTGTGGATGGATAGCAAAACAATGTTCCAAAATTAAAAGCTCAGAAGACCTTAAACTGACCTCTTAAATCCACATAATAACAAAGCAACATTGAAGGCCTGACCTCACAAACTCAGAAAGCACTGTGCCAAATAATCTTGTACAGCATAGGAAAGCCAAAATATTGAACCTTGTTTTAGCTCTGCTCTGACAGATGCACTGCAGCCTTAGGCTCAGGAGCTTTATGTGCTTTTCTGCTCATGAGTAACATTCAGCTCAAGCTTGTGGGGGAAAAAACAACAACAACCACAACAAAATAAATCCTGCATGTCCACAAGTGGAGGTCCCCTTGCTGCAGGGGAATGCAGACTCTTGTACAGCTGGGGCAGGAGGTGCAGAGTGCATTGCCTTTTGGGTTTTTTCTTTGCTTGCTTGGGAGATGATGTCAGGAACTAGACACAATTGAGTAGTGAAGTGGCAGTCCAGGAAATACCAGTGCTTTGCTGGTGAAGGCTGACAAGAGGTCCATGCCCCTCCTCTGGCATTTATAACAAGCCAGGGTGGAACTCTATCACTTCAAGTGACTGGGTCTACATGAGTTGTGTTGATGCAAGATTATATGCTTTTTCTAATGAAGTAGAAAATAGAAACCTATATTAGACCTAGAGAAAAAGATCTGTGAGGATTTAATTCCAGTTCTCTTCAGACAAAGGTCTTTCTTAGCTCAGCCCTGAGTCTGGGTACCATGGTACAGGCTACTCTCAGCACAAATGTAACAGCTATAAAGTTTTCTTTCAGATTTATTTTATTGTCAGATATATTTGGTGAATTGCTAAGGCCATTTTCTGAACTATGGAGTCAGTCCTGAGGACTGTGTTTGATTATCTAAATGTACTCTCATCTCTCTCAGACGGAGAGACAAGTTAAATGCTCCTGGGCCAAGTTGTCTGCAGAGAACTTCATCTGAATGCTGTCTCTTCACTTTGAGGATACTTGATTTGCAATGAGTCTACAATAGCAAAGTGTTAACTGCCAAGAGTGTTTGTAGTGACATAAATACGTCTGTTTAGGGCTCTAACGTGGGAAATATTCCTACTCAAAAAAAGCTTGTATGCTAGGAACTTTGTGTTCTGACAATGTGGTGCTTTTATGAGGATAAAAGTACAATGGGAGCACTTGGCTGTTCCTCTGTAAATTATGCAGTATGCATAATGCTTTTATTGTAAAATATTACATTTTTCAACTTGTAATAAAATGGCTGAAAATGTTAAGTCAGCAAATACAATAGAAATGCTGCAAATGAGCTTTTTAGTCTTCTGCCTTGTCAGTCCATGTATGACTTTCTGCTTTACACTTTGTAGCTGGAGTGCTGTTTATGTAGTTGGATTGCTGTTTATTTAGTTAAAGGGCATTTGTCTGTTCGGAGTGGAGGGTAATGTTTTCATCTTTGTATGAAATTGAGGAAATAAAAAAACTCTAAACCTTCTAAAAATTAAATAGGGATGCTTAAGTTAAAAAATGCATGCATATTTGAAAATCAGATGCCAGAAATTAATTTAGAGTTTCACATTGGCATTAAAAGTTGTCACAATGACAAATGACAAATATTGTATGTGGAACTCCAGTATATCTTCTATGTGATGAAATTCAAATGCAATTACTTCAGGACACCTTTGTACTTGAAGTTTGTCAGGAAGTTTGTAAGACTGAGCAAGAAGAAAGTTGGATTCCTTTCAAAGTGAAGATGGATTATAATGGCTGGTAGGATTTTTATCCAGAGACACTTGCAGTCATTAGCCTTGTCAGGATTTTTTTTAATCTGAACAGCAGCAACAGTGGCTAACAGTGTATGCAGTTACTAACAACATTACGATGGCAGAACTAGGTGCTGTCAGTATTATCTCTTATGATACAGATATTTCTTAAGCTGTGGGTACAGAGGGTGGTGTGTGATCGATGAAGGATGAGACAACCTGAGAGAGATGTGGATTTTTTTTTTTCAGTTGAGGCAGGGAGACATCTCCTCCCAGACCTTCCACACTGTCTCTGATTGTTTTCCCTAGGTTTTTGGCACAGCCTTGTCCAGGCAGCAGAACCATTTGCACCATGAAGAACTGAAAGGGCTTGGCATTATCACAGTGTTTATGGAGGCAAAAGTCACTGCCACTTTGTCTGGGTATAGCACAGAGCCTGTCAAAGGTGGCCCCAGATAAGGTGAACTGATGAGAAGCTGAGAGCTCATCCATTCCCATGCACATCTGAAATTCCAGGAATGTTATATCAGTGCGCTCCACCTTGCTTGAGAAGGGAGCAGCTATAAGAAATGCTGCAGAATTTGTTAAGCTTGTGAAAGGACACATTGAGTTTGGATGGTGTACAGCTTTATCATTTCATGTTCTTGTGAAGGAGTAACTCTCAACACTGGGAGATTCAGGCCTGGGGCATTACATAAAATATTTGACAAAGAATGTTAATACTTGTCTTTTCTGTTCAGGTCAGTTGTCCTTAAAGTAACTCCTGCAGATTCCATCTGGTCATCCTTATGTGACTTTGAAAAAGTCAGCACTATAAACTTCATCTGACTGTTAATTTATTAGGGTGTTTTTTGGTTTTTTTCTTCTCCATACAGATGGAATAGTAAGAAAATTCCCTTTGCTGCCAAGAAACAAGAAAAATGATGATATCATGTTCAGGTGCTTTCCTCTACTCCATTTATTCTACATTGCAATGGTGTTATGAAGGGAAGGGTAAACACACATACTCTCTGCCAAATTGCCCTGAATGTGGAAAAATGAAGAAAAACAGGGAAACAAAGAAGTGTTGGAGGTTTTTTGTTTTTTGTCCAGAGGGCTTCAGGACTTTCATATATAAGATGCAAAGGTGGTTGTTCTATTATTCTTGTTGCATATGCCTCTTCAGATGTCATAAAAATACGTACAGATGTACAAATATGTTGTAGATGGATCTTAACCTTCCAACAAGAAGGAAGGAATAAACACATTAAGTTATGAGAATGTAGGTATCTCTACCTAGTCTTTTTAAGTGGGATGATACCTCCTTTATGGTAGGATAATCCCCCATTTCTTATGGTTTTTTGAGGTGGCAAGGCAGCTATCTTCCATAATGTATGGTTCTGCATATCTCAGAAAGTAGTCATCAGGCTACTGATGTCATCAGTCATTCATGAGCTTGAGAGCTGGCTGTTAATTGCTGTTAGTTAAAAAAAGATAAAATCCATGAACTGGAAAAGCCTATGCAAGACATACAAGGAGTTAAACACACATGCTGGTATTGTTAGCCACATGTGGACATTCTGGTAGATATTGAGAAGTTTGGATTTTGCACAATGCCTCAACTTTGCTATCTTGCCCAAGGCAAGAATAATTTCCATTTTTTTTTACAAAAGGATATTTTTAGCATTTTATATTGAATTAGTTACTTCCAAATTTAGATATATCCATATATAGAGCAAATCTCAGCTCTGTTCTGAGGCTTTTTATGGGACCACTACAGATGGAAAACCAATGTAACCAGCTTCCTACCTGTGCCCCTTGTATCCCAACAAAGAATGGAATAGTGGTAGCGAAGGGAACTTGTCAGAAACCACATGTTCAGGAAACCACAGTACCTGCTGCTGTTCCTTGAGGGCCAGTGCAGTCAGCTGCAGCTCAGCAGAGCCACGGTTTAACACCAAACACTTCTCCAGAGAGGGTGTTTCTGGAAAAAGCTTTAATCTAAATATAAAATATTGGTGATTTGTCTTGACTAATTCAAACTATCTAGGCTTTATTTAGGTTCTTTATGTCCTTGATAGTAATTATATTGCACAGTGTTCAATCTACAATTGAATTTTCAGTTAAACTCTGAAACTAAAAAAATGGCCCTCATTGTCTTGTAGATGACTTAGCACCCTCCTTTATTGTCTTTTTTTTAAGGAATTGGTTTCTCAACAATTTTTCAGTCCATCTGGAGAGGAATAATTTCCTAAAGGCACCCACTGACTTCATTTAGATTTTTAGGATCACTCCTCCCACAACTAAATTGGAATTGAGCTATTTATCAGAAGGTTGGCAGGCAAGAAATGCAGGCAAATATGTAAGAATAAAATGTACAACCTCCTGAAAACCAACTTACATTCAAAAATATATGAGTAGACTTGGAAATACCCAAAATGCTCTGATGTTCTTAAACACTCCTATCTCAATTCATTGAGCATTTTAGAAAGAGGTTCCAAAGATTTCTATTGATGAAAATTCCAGACTTTTCATTAGAATTATATTCTGTATTTATATTAGAAAGTTTGCGTAGTAGTTCACTTTTTCTTCTTTGAATCTTGTCCTCAGTAAACTTGGAGTCCAACACATCTGCACTTTTCGGATGCCTTTAAAACATCTTATTGCTTACCACTTATAACTGAAAACAGGTTTTTTTCCTACTATTTTTCTATATGTCTTGTTTTCTTGACTCTATCAGAATTTTCCCAATGTAATTTTTACATATGTGGCCTATGGCTGGACCCTAAAATCATACCTTATCACACTTGGAAGGGTTACTTTTTCAATCCTGCATATAACACTCCTATTTATACATTGTTAACTTTTTTTTTCCCCCTAAGATGATGACAACACTGATTTATGTTTTGCTTTGATTTATTCAGATATTGGTGGGTTTTTTCCTTTCTTTTTTTTTCTTTTTCATTTTTAGAACTGCTGTCTCTTCGTTTACTTTCAATCCTCTATTTGTCATGGCAGTTTCTGCTGAAATGTTATATATATTATTTGTCCTAAACTAAACTGTAACCTTTTTGTAGCTGTTTCTGCAGTTTGTCTGGCTATTTTACAATTCTTAAAATTGTATTCTCCAAAGCATTTTCAGTCTTTCATAGAATCATAGAATTTTTAAAGTTGAGAAAAACCTCATTGAGTCCAGACATTGACCTGGTGTCCTGTTCACCACTAAGCTGTCCCCAAGTTCCACACCCACTTTCATTTTTTAACTCTTCCAGGGATGCTGCCTCCACCACGTCACTGGGCAGCTGTTGCAATGGTTAACCTTGAAAGACATTTTATGGTTCATCATCTCTGTCTGATGAAAATATTTATCAAGGTTCAAGCCCACAATAGAACACAAACTTACACAACAAATTATTTGTAGCTGTTGAGGACACTTTTTAGTTTACTTATAAGAGTATCAGGTCATACTGTCAGACTCCTAACTAAATTCACAAGCTCTGTTTTCCTACTGAATGGTTTGGCATAAGTTGCTTACCTGTTCATTTCATAAGTATCTAGAAACAATATAAATAAATACTTTTTTGGATGACCTTTTGCTGTATTTTTTCCTTGGAACTTAGTTACAGATCACTGAGTCTAAAATTCCTGATTTCTTTCTAAACTGTAGTAATAATAGTAATATTTTTTTTTTTCTCCTGATTCATCTAGATTCCATTGTTTAATGCAATTTTCATCTTCTGGGATTTCTCAGCTTCCCTTATGCAGAAATTCAGAAGAGATAACTGAAATGGTTCTGCCTAGCTTTGAAATACAGAGATCTCCATTTTTGATGATATCCCTGTTCACTCCAGACTGAAATGTGTTTTGGCTCCAGATAAGATTTAATATACTTAGAGTGTCTCCACTGATTGTTCATCTTGTAATGTTTTGAGAGCAGTCACTGAAAATTCTACTGTTTTCCTAGTTGATCAGTACTAGTGTTTAAATATAATTCTGGATGGAAATTTTTCCCAATGTCCTATGCAGACTTCTGTTTTTTAAAATTAAGGATTTGCTCCCTGCCTGGCCTTTGGTTGACATGAGGGACAGCTGAATTCTTTATTTTACTTTTCTGCATGTTTGAACTTTATTATGCTCTAGCTAGTCTTGCCTAAACTATGGAAACCTGAATCTTTTTGTGTTCTGTAAATCAAGCCTCTTAACTGTTGGTGGTCTTTTGTCTCTTCAGCTGGTCTAATAGATGGTGACCAAAACTGGATGGATCACTACAGCTGAAATTATCTATTTTTTGTAAATGGCACAAAAGGAAAAACAAATCAATACTATACACCATACTCTTTTTATTGCTTCCTAGATTGGCTGTTCTTTGCAACTAGACTGTATACTTGCATATTCTTAAAAATGCATTACAAGATATTGCCTTAGCCCTGTTTTATTAATCTGTGTTAGGAGTTCTCTTCACTGACAAAGTGTAATTCCATGAAAACAGTGTGAGGCTTCAAGGAAGACAAAAATTTTAATCAAATGTAGTCAGTTTGAAAAAGCATAGCAATAATGAAACCAAAACCCATAATTGTAAGCTCTGCAAAGACAACTTGGTTAAATCAAATTTGTTCTTCCCTGATGTACTCACAAAGTGGCCAGCTAGCTCATGGCTTTTTATCATTTAATTTGCTGCACCTAATGTGAAGAGAAATTCTCTCTGTGGCAATTTGACTTCCCCAACAATACAATCAGAACCTAATTTCCCTTCTAGAATTAGTGCTTTCCAGTTTGCAGTCTGGAATACAAGCCACTCCTCCCCTTGGTATAACAAGCCTCACCATATTTTCACAGTGAACTTCCCAATATTGAATAAAAAGGATGAGTGCATAAAGTGGAGGCAAGCACAAAGCAGTGTTGGCTTCTCAGGCAAGAGAGGTTAGCCGCTCATTTCAAGGATCTTCCTACAGCTAACATTAGTGTGCTTTTACAGATAATCAGTTGCCTGCTTTGTCCATACCTAAAGCCATTCCCTTTTCAAATGAAGTTACTGGGAATTCTGCTCAATGCTTCCCCATGAAGCTTATGCCAAAGCATAGATTTTTGTGTGATGCTCCAAACCTATCCATTGTGGTCCGTCCCATTATTCTGAAATATAATTTGTAGGACTCTATCTACAGCTTAAAAAAGATTTAAAATTTTGTGTAGATTTTAAATTAACAGTTGTAAGTCTCCTAAAGGTTTTGTATTCTTTCCTCCTTCTCATACTTTATGTGAAGATGAATGATTTGGTAATCTATGATAAGATGTCTGGCACATAAGGTGCCAAAGCAGGACTGTGTCTGATTTAGCGCACTGTCACAGGGGCAATGCTAAAGTTCAGACAATATCCTCAGCAGGCCTGCCCAGCTGTGTCAGGTGTGAAGTGTAAGTTCCTCCAAGCAGGGGAACTTAATTTCTATCTTCAGCAGAACTAATAAATAATAAACAACAAGAGACACAGGCTTGTAGGGGAAATTTTGTCCCTTTAACACCTGGGCCTCACTAAGCACAAGTGTGAGGTAAGAGAGATGCTGTCCTTGGGCACCCTGTTTCACAGATATGTTGGGAGTTTGTAGCAAGGGAGTGGAGGAGATCATGGTGCTACAGCCTAGGTACCCATCCTACACATGTTTTAGCAATAGGCCTTCAGAAAGTTGAAGCTACAAATAGGTTTGTTTATAGAGAGGTTGTACAGGAAGTGGAAACCCTTAGCAGAGGTAACTTGGTCATGTTGATGGAGGCCTGCTCTCAGTGGATCCTACTGGGCAAGAACCTGTGAGCATGAGGGACTGAAGTCACTTCTCTTTCTTCTCTGGTGTAGAGAGCTAGTTTCTCTAGCATTGTGCCCTTTCTCTGGTGTGGCCACCACTACTTCCAGTGGTGTAAGTGAGAGGCTTTGAATTTTGTGCCCTATGACCGGATTTGTTTTGCCTCTGCAAAACTCTGATGACTGAAATCTGAAATCCGGCTGGGGTCAGTATCAGACTCTTACAATGTTTTGAGCGTAGAAGAAGAGGTCAGAATCCTCCTGAAAAAAATTCTGCTCTTTGCCTTCTCTTTTCACTCAGAAAAATGCCTGTTCTTTGCTCTCTGATAACTGGCAGAGCTCTTTTAAAATTTAGTACAGGGACTCAGTATGAAGTTGTTGGCTATGCTTCAGATGACACACAAGTGGTCAAATATTCCTGAGTACTATCATTTCCCTGAATATATGAATGACATGACTATAAGAATAAGTATCTTTTCCTTCTATGACTAATTGATATTAGTATGCATATGTGAAGTATAGGTAAACTAATGCATAATTTTCATTTTTTTTAAACTGAGAATGCAATAGCAGACAGACTGGTAGTCTACTCAGCTTAGTATCCTTGCTCTTCGTATGGTCAATAGGAGATGGTTAGGGAAAACTGTGAGGAATTTTACAAGTTGTAAATTAGTCTTCCTCTCAAGATTTTCTCAGGCTCTAGCAGTCAGTGTTTTAAGAAAATTCCTGAAGGTTGTGTCTGTTGTGTTATACTTATGTACTCATTAACTCCTGAAGTCAATTAATATACTTTTTAAATCTAGAATTTATTGGCACTGTTATGATCAGTGACATCTCATGGCAATGAATACAATAGTAGTAGTATTATTAATAATAATAATTATAATAATTAATATTAATAACAGCAACCTCCTTGAAGATTATTCTAAAATCTCCTTTTGTTTTAAACCCAAAGCCCCAAAGTCTCATAATGGAAAACTGCTTTTCACAGCTAATTTGCAGTGTCATTTGAAATCTGACAGCTAGACCATAACTACTCAGTCATCTTTTTTCCTATGAAGAGCATCTGCCTACTTACCTCGTGTAGTGAGGTAAGTAGGCAGTACACATCACTCACTAGCCACTCAAAACCTTGGTTTTCTTGGTTTTATTTAATAAATAAATAAATAAACTTTAAAAAAAATCAATTTTTGCCTCAGGGAAAGATGTGAATGTGATCTAACAAGAGATAAAACCTCACAAAACTGGGAAATTGCCATTTAAAGAAGTTTACTGGGTTGAAAGCCTCCTGGTTTTGCCTGGCTGTTGGGGTACTTGTTGTTCCATGGTAAAAACAATGAACAAGTGTATTGGTTAATGGAAAAGGAGAAAAGGCATGCACCCTCATCAGCCAGCATCAGAGGCCTTCACATGTAAGCTTAACCTAGATCTGATTTTTGTAGATTTCATTTCCTTGCAGGTGACTGGTCCTTAAGTCTAATATTGACATGACATTTGGCCACTCACCATGCAAATCTGACTGACCAAGGGCAATATGGAGTGATGAGGGTAGGAAGAAAGCAAACAGCCTGCCACTATCATGCTGTAGATTTCCACCTTTAGAGTCTGAAATCTCCTGATTCTAATTAGTTTCTTAGAACTTCTAGCTTTAGCAAATTCTAAAGAGTGAGTGGATACTACTTTTTAAAACAACCATTAGAAGCTTTATAACATAGGAGGTTAATGACCTAACCTTCCATTGAGCTAAAATTACTTTTTTTTTAAAGGAGATGATGGCCATATTTCCCAGCTGACTTTTAGAGCCATGACCAGAATTTCAGCATATTTTTCTGGCTGGGAGCCTCATCACCTTCTCCATGGAAGAAGAGAGCCAAGGAGATGGAGAGCTCCAGGAATAGCAGGACACGATAACAGCTCTATCACTGCACTCACATGTAAATGAGTCATGTAACAGTAGCAGTCTGAGCAGATTTGCTACTTTACTTTATGCCATGGCTGAGATTTGGGCTACCTGGCCACTCCTTCTTGGCTGCAGTTTCACTGGGACACCCGGCCCAAGCCACACAGGTTGACTGTATCTGTACCTACCTGCTTGCAGATAAGCTCAGGGAGCCAGCTGAGTGCACCTACACCACAAACATGAAACTGACTGTGCAGCAGAAGGAATAATCTGAGAAGCCTGTACGGAACAGGACAGTGGTCAGGGCACTGGTGCAGACCAGGTTCAGCACCAGTGGTCAAATCCATGATTTGGAAAAACTTGTTTTTGAAATGGCAGATATGTATGTTGTCATCTCTCCCTGTGAGAGGGCATAGCTAATAGAAGAATAATAAGCAATCTGTTACATATCATGTGGTTTTTTCCTTAGAGAATAGATTTCTTAACTCCTAGATAAATATCATATCCTCACATATCTGTAGAATGTTTTATAATTGTACTCATGCATGTATAGCTGGAAGGGTTGAGGAGATTGAGGCATCTTTCATGCAGTGGGAAAGAGAACTTTCTAAGGGATACATAGGACACTATTCAGTCAAAAATGTAATGTAAATTCTTGTAATATTTACATCTGGAGCTCAGCTGCTGGAAACTGCAGGTCATAATAATGGCTTTTTTCTGGTGACAGGTAATACCATCATTGTTTTTCTAGCATCTTGGCATTGTTCTAATTTTAGTCAAAACTGTTTCTACTTTTAATGGAGTCTAAAGTTCAGTTAGCTATTGAATTTCAGTAACATATTTTGCAAATTGCTGCTGTTGGTTATTCAAATTATAAATGGTTCAGGATATATAACTACTTACTATTATGAAAAGGTCCATTTCTGACATCTAATTCCAGTTTATCAGCCAAACCAGTGAACTGATGGCCCTGGTCAGCACAATAGGATGATAAAACCCAGCTTTGAAGTATATAATCCTCTTATTAGTTATATAAGACAGGCTAGCAGGAAATTTCCCAAATGAGGTCTTAAACTGTGTTGTTTTCCAGTCATTTCAAACCATCCTAGATTTTCAGTAATGCCGTTTCAAATGTACCTTTGGGTGGAAAGGAATCATTGTAATTTTTGGCATATTTTATTACTCAGAAATAATCTCATCCTTTCTATCCCCTCTGATTTTTTTAGTTGATTATATATATTTTCTATTTTCTCCCAGTTCTGTCTGCAACCACTCTCTAATAATTCCATTCAATATTGAGGCCTTAAAGAGACCACTGTTTTCAGTGGGAAAAGGGGTTGAGAAAGCATTAGGAATACACCCACCAGCACCTTTGTTCCTTCCTTGGTGTTTTGAAGATACTTCAAAGACAGAAACTGTGGCAGTGTACTGAGTGTGCTCCTAGTTTACAGAAAAATGCTGTATTTAGCTATTAGAGAGCTCCATTCTCTCATTTAGTGTTCTAAATATGTGACATATTTTAATTCACAGAAGGGTCATGCTGATTTAGCTGATAATTGTTTCTATTAATTCCACATGCTGTACCAATTAAAATCTGGGCATGCAAATTAAAATGTTTATTCTGGATGAATGGGAGATAGGGGAGGTTATAAACCCCAAATACTTCTTTGAAATATGGTTCTATTTGAACAGAAAGAGCTTCTAAGTATTATACTCTGGGAGTCTGTGTGTATTGTGTCTCAATCAATCCTTATCAAATGCTCCCAGGTTACAATAAACAAGGTTTTTATTTCCTTAGCTGCCAGCTTTGACAAGCCGATGCTGTCTGTCAGAGTCAGACTGGGATCTTTCCATCACACATTACATGACCAGTAAGAAAGATTCTGTGAGCCAAAATCTGTCCTCAGTTGCACTCCTGCAATCCTGTTACCTCTGTAGTGTGTCCTCAGTGACACCAGAGCAAATCCCTCCTATGCAAGGGAGCTCTTCAGTGGGAGATAGGGAAAGGGTGTTAGAGGCAGCAAAGTGGATTTTCCCTTTACCAAGTTTGTTCTTTATCAATTGATGTAAAACATGTATTTTTGTTGAAAATGTTGGCCCTTTCTACTGGACATTGGAACTGACAAAAATTTCATAGAATCACAGAATATGCTGAGTTGGAAGGGAGCCACAAGAATCATTGAGTCTAGCACCTGCCCCTGCACAGGACAAAGCCAAGAAGTCCACTGTGTGACTGAGAACATTGTCCAAACACCTGAACTCTGTCAGGCTTGATGCTGTGACCACTTCCCTGGAAAGTTTTTCACCCTCTGGGTGAAAAATCTTTTCCTGATACCCAACTTAAATCTCCCTGACACAGCTTCATGCTATTCCTTCCCCAATACCCTAGGCCTAATGGATATTTAATGAACAATTTTGTAGAAGATAAGATGAACCAGAAGAACTAGAACAAAATTTCATCCCTTAGTTTCTCTCTCTGAGCAATGTTCTTTGTATTTCTATTGTTTTATTAAATGAAAAATTACTTCTAGGAAGAAACCCATCTTAACTGTATTTTAACATCAGATTTGCAGTAGCAGATGTTCAACTTTCTTTATGGAATACGATATACATTCCCCAATTAGTTTCTTGCAAAGAACTTTTACAGTAACAGTTTTTGTCCTGTAGTTTTTGACAAGTGCTGGTTAATTAGCACATTGAACATACTCCCTTTTTCCCTTTATGTTATGGAATCATAGGATGGTTTGGGTTTGAAGGAACACCTTTCACTAGACCAGGTTGCTGAGACCTCCATCCAAACTGACCTTGAACACTTCCAGGGATGCAGCATCCACAATGGCCCTGGACAGCCAGTTCCAGTGCCTGACCACCCTCACAGTAAAGGATTTCTACCTAATATCAGCTCCACTCTTTCAGTTTGAAACCATTTCCAGATGTCTTGACACTACAGTCCCTTATAAATAGTTTCCCTTCTTAGAGCCTCCCTTCAGGTACTGTAAGGACACAGTCAAGTCACCCTGGAAGTTCCAAGTCACCAAGTCACAGTCTTCTCATGACTGAACAAACCCAGTTCTCTCAGCCTTTCCTTGTAGGAGAGGTTATCCAGACCTCTGATCATTTGATAGCCTCTGGACTGGCTCCAGCAGGTCCCTGTCCTTCCTGTGCAGGGACCCCAGCTCTGGATGCTCCAGCTGGGTCTCAGCAGAGCAGAGCAGAGGGGCAGAATCCCCTCCCTCCCCTGCTGCCCACGGGGCTCTGGATGCAGCCCAGGACACGTTTGGCTCTCTGGGCTGTGAGTGCCATGGCCAGGGCATGTCCAGCCTCTCACCCACAGCACCCCCAGGTCCTTCTGGGCAGGGCTGCTCTGGGTCTGTTCATGCCCAGCCTGTGCTGACACCAGGCCTATTACTGTTCAAGTTTGGGTGCAGAACTTTACATTTGGCTTTGTTGAACCTCTTGAGATTTCCATGGGTGCACTTCAGCTTTTCCAGGTCCCTCTGGCTGGCACCACATCCTTCAGGCATGTCAGCTGCACCACTCAGCTTGGTGTCATCTTCAAATTTGCTGAGAGTGCACTCAATCTCAATCTTTATGTCATCAATGAAGTTATCAAATAACACTGGTCCCAGTACAGATTCCTGGGGAACACTGCTTGTCACTGATGTCTATCAGGAGACTGAGCCTTTGACCACTATGTCCTAGATGTGACCCTTCAACCATTCTGTTATTCATCTAATAGTCCACCTATGAAATCCAGCTCTATCTATAATGCATTGTGAAAAAGCTAGACATGTATCTTTAACTTAAAAAGAAGCCTTGGTGGTGGTTAATAGAATTTGCTTTTAAAAAGGGATGTTGTTTCTATAAAATGTGCTTGTTCAGAAGAGCTGCTGCTGTAGGAGAAGAAGAAATTTTTCTTGAAGTAAATTCACTGTTCTGTTAAATTGCGGAAATTAAAAGGAAGATTTCTTTAAAGAAAATCAAATTAGAAATTCCCTGGAGTCATGAAACTCCAGCAAATCTAGTTATTTTTCTGTCAAAAATTACCTAATTTTGTTCACTATATGTATGCTAAGAAGTGTTACATGTCTGAAGCCATAAATCATTGCATTTTAATATACTGTCATATTGTCACCTAATAATAATTTTTAATAATTTTTATTTTCCTGTATCTAATACTTTTTGTCCACTGTTTGATGACTTCCTAAAAATCTTCATCTCAATATCCTGTGTTTAAACCTATTGTTGAACCTTGCATTTATTACAGCTATACAGAATAAAGCCTTTGAGCACTTGAAGTCTAACAGTTGAGAAAAATTATAAAAAAAAATTACTTTGAAAAACAGAAAAGGAGTGTGTTTTAAAGGAAATTTTTTCTCATTTATAAAACAAATAGACATTAATTGGTCAGGAGTAAACTTGGAAATTCAAGGGCTTGTATTTGCTAGAGTGTGGAATTTCTTCTAGTCAGTTGTTAGGCTGAACTTGAACTCTTTGTGAATGGAAGGATGTTAAGCAGTTGCCTGAAAACAGAACATCTGAATGAACCCAAAGTCCTTTCGATTGAACTTCTTTACAGAGCTACTGGGACATATATATTCAAATTGAAAAGTCTTGCTGCTGAATGTAAACATTCAACCAAGTTAAAAAAAGCTGTTTATGCTTGTGCACAGAGAGTTTTTATTCATCCTCTAATATACATTCAGAAATTAAAAGTGACTTCTAGTTTATTGATATCCTTCCAGTGGTTCATTTCCATGACCTTGTGATGAAGTTGGATTCTGAAAGTCTGTGTGAAAACAGAGAAAACAGTAGGAAGGTTTTGTTGGTCACAGGTTTTAGTTTTTCGGGTTATTTTCTGTTATCTGGCTGTGTTCTACTTCCACTGTTTAATGACTGTCAAGAAGGAGACAAAGTTAAATGGCTTTCAATTCAGTTGTAGGCTTACTTAAGAGCATTCAAGCCTAAAATTTATGAATAACATAATAAGGCATACTCAAAATTTCATTGTATTTTAGTACTAGAGAAGTAGTACATGTCTGTTTCTCTGCTGAAGAGTTAGTCAGGAGCCGTGTGACTGAAAATAACTGAAGCTATTTTCTTCAAGTTTTCTTGGCAGAGATTACTTTAAAGCAAATAATCTGTTTTATGTCTTGCCTTTTGGATGGAGTAATTGTCCATTGCTCGTGCTACGTTGCACTTTCAATAGCTTAATCTGCATGAAAAAACACAGCCTCAGCCAGCAGAAAATAATTTAGAAAACAAAAGAAAATCCAGCCTCTACCTGAAAGAAATCAAAAGAAACCAGCCATTTTTCTGTCTTTCTCTATAGCTGGCCATCTACATGCCACTTCATAGTACTCAAGATACTTATCTTGCTTGCCTCCCCTAAATGTCTGGAATTCAGATGTATAAACAAAATCAGGACTTCTGGAAATCATAAAGATTCATAGCATTATTATTGTTGATAGCTCTTCCTCCTGACAGAAACTTAATGAAAGAGAGAATGAATTTTATGTTACAAAATTCAGCAGTATTCAACATTTTCCTGGAAAGATTTTTTTAAAAGATTTCTCCTTTCCTTTACATAGACTATTAATAAAGCTAAAAGTCCATTTATAGATACTGCTGTTAAAAAAATAGCCTTATGAAACTTAAAGTAAGGGTACTGATCATTTTATGTAATGACATTCCTGCTAGTTCTGGAGTACAGATACTAAAGAGAGAAGGGAAATTACAAACAGGCATAAGAAAAGCTAAATTTTCTCTTTTTTCAGCCCTGTTTAGAAGCTTAGCAGGATAACTATGATTAAACACTTGGAAGAAGAAAAATGGGTGTGTCTGTGTGCAAAATAGCCATATGTTTGCCATGAATCACTTCAAAGGCCTTTTAAGTTGGGCACTCAATTTTCCTGCATATGCACACAGCAGCCTGAAAGCTAGATGCTCAGAGGCCTTACCATAGCTGACTTAGATGGGAAACAGCAACAAATAACTATCCACAATCCTCAAAAGGACACATGCATTTTGAAGGAACAATTGAAACACATTTTTTGTGCTTGCAATTAAGTCTGTGTAATAATGAGAGCAGTATTACTGTATTTTCCAAAGTAAGCAAAGCATTAATGCACTTTTTTTCCCCCTATTTCAGGATTAAGTGCTTGACACTACACTTAGATGTAGGGAATGCTTACAGTTTGGCTTATAAATTCAGATTGTCAGTCTCATCCTGCTTGGTGCAGTTGAGAGGAGCAGGTGCATCCACCCACAGAGCTCTGTTGATTTCCTCTCCAGCTTGTGATGTGAGTGCAGGAGACTGCGCTGGCCTGCAGGAATCACTGGGGAGCCCAAGGCTAACCTGGCTCACCTGGCACTTGCAGCTTGTGCCTTTATCTCTCCACCATCTGTACCAGATACCTGACTTGCTTTTCCTGGTGGCCAGTTCCAGCAGGGATTAGAAATGAATGTTGTTGTCTGGACACCACATAGCTCCAAGCGCTACCACGTCTTCTAAGGTGAGCTGGCCAGAAGAGGGTGGAAGCAGTGCTAAATCTGGTAACATGTAAAATTGGATCTTGGACTTAGGCTTTCTTCTTAATTAAAAGAGGGGGGGAAAATGCAACTATCTAAGCAGAATGAAGCTTTTCTGTTGTGTTTGGAAGTTGTTTCTTAGGGGGTCCCAAGCCGTGGTGTGAAGTGCATCCGGCTGCTGCAGCATTCCGGGGCCCATCCTGCCTCCTCTCCTTTCTTCAATAGAACAATTTTGCTCAAAAAACACGAAGTAAAATTCTTTCTTTTTTTTTTTTCTCCAATTTAATTTTTTGTTTTCTATCAGCAGTGATTTATGAATACTTTTTAGGTGACTCTGAATCCAGACAAAATTGAAATGGCCTTTATTTTAGGAGTTTCAGCTAATATGTAGCTTATTCCTTATTCCTGATGCATTCTTACTGAACTCCTAAAATATTTTCCAGACTCTTTCCTGCTTTGTTCCTCTCCACAGCTGGAACAAGCTCCTTCATCTTGCACCATAAAAGATTTTTCTGTAATAGGCACTTTCTTATGAAGCTGCAATGACATGAAACACAAGGCCTCAAACAAAAGTGGTAAAGAACTCAACACTAAGAAATAACCCAATTGGGTTAGACTCTTGAATCAGAATTAATAAAGTCTAAATCTGTTGTAATGCAGTTACGAAAAATGGTATAACCCAAAGAATGTACCCCTGAAAATGTAGACTTGTAAGTTCTTTCCCTTAGCTTGTACTCCCCAGGTTGTGTAAATTCCCCCACACACCCTTCCCCTGTCCTGAAAAAGGGGGTGCCTCTCATACCTCTTCCTCTTTCCCTCCTGCCATCTCACCCCGAAGGATCCCACCGAATAAAGCTGCAACTGCCATCTCAGCAAAGGGAAAGAACCTCGATTTTAGGGCCTCGTCTGGCCAGCTAAAACTGCCTCCCCAGCCTCCCTGCCCGCTGCAGGGTGGACAGTGGTAACAGAGGGGATGGGGACAAAGTTATAATAGCATAAATCAGAGTTATAAAGTCTTATATAATAATAAATGTTATTAAGAGTTAATAAAAAATGCCAGCATGCTTACTATAGACTTAGAAGCTTCAGTAGAAAATGGAATTTAACATCAGGTACAATATCCAAGGAAAAGTGTCACAATCAGTCAAGTAGCTGACATAAAATTTAAAAAAATCCCCGCTGGATTTTTTTCTGTTCTTGATGTATCTGTTAACCCCTTTTCTGTTGAAAAGGATGATTAAAAAAACCAACCTACTGATTGTTACTTCTTATTACTTAAATGTGCTCAGAATTTTATTAAGCAGATTTGAAATTATATCTTTGGGAAGATGTCCCTGCCCTGATTGCCTCTTTCAAATACGTTTATCTCAGTAAACATGACAACAGCATGGAATTGCTTTTTGTCTCTTTTCACCTCTCCAGGTTCTTAGCCTTGTGAAGGGCTTGGCCACTTCCACTTAACCTGTAATTTTATTTGTCTGACTAACTCCCTGCATTTGCACATTTCTGCAACACTTTAATACTCTGTCTCTTCCTCTCCACATGGTCCCTTCCCCCTCACTTGGTCCCTTCCCTTGCAGAGGATGGTGTCAGCCAGGTCTGTTTCACCACAAAGGAGCTGCTGAGCTCTTACGAGCAAAATAATATCAGCACCTGGAGCTCCAGTTCTGAGAAATGACTCCCCTACACTGCAATTACTGTTCTTAATGGGGTGTTTGGCATTATATTATTGCACACCGACTCAAAAGGTGCTTTAATGCTTAGATTTTGTCAGCTATCCAGATTCAGTCTATTGCAAATGTTACTGACTCCCATGGTACAGTAAAGTGTATGTAAATAACAACACCCTTGAGCCCTCATTAAATTAAAATAATTTACTAATGCTGTGTAGGAGGAGAAGAGGAGGAAAGGAGAGTGGGAATTAAATTGTGCTGCACTAGGAAGACTTTAAATGACAGTTTCAGATTCAGGCCTTGCAATTCATGGATATCAAGCTAACTGAATATATTAATCAAGATCAGAATTTTCAGGTATGTACTGCTTTTTTTAAAAATTAACCTAACCCTCATCTCGATCCTTCTTACATGATTTAGGGGACAGGATTTCTGGCTGCAGCTATAGAGTCTCAGTGTTTTAGAAGAGATTGCTTGTGCCTGTGACAGCCTCCTGTTGCTGTCGTTTTTATCTGAGAAATTTTACCCTCTGCCAAAGCTGATACCCTTTAATGACCTATCACAGACTAACATTAAGCTTTGAAATCGGGCTTGTTGATTTAGGTTGTTCTGGTTTTTTTTTTTTTTTTTTTTTACGTTGTGTAAGTGCATATGCATTATCCTTTAATGAGTCAAGTTATTTAAATTTCAGATCAGGCTGGGGATATAGCAAGTGTGATGGTTCTATATTCCTCTACCATCTGTCACTGAGAAGCTTCTTAAAGTTGCAGCCTCGGTTAGAAGAACAGCTTGGTCCTATAATCTCTTTGCCGCTGTTTCTAAACAAAGACTAGAGAGAGGCATCTCATCTACTGAGAACAGTTGTTTTGAGTGAAACCTAGTGGAGACACTAAGGCTATGTGGAATATTAAAACACTCTTTGAGATGATGCTACAAATATGTGTACCTCAGTGGGTCAGATCACAAGCTCACCTCACAAAGCACTAATTTCATGGAAATCCCTGGTGCTGAGGCAAAGTAGGTGAGTGGTCTTAAGCTGCACTCCCACAGGGAAGTGAGGCATCTGCTGTTACTGTTTTTATTCCTTTTGGTAGCCCTCAGTCAGGTCAGACACCACGAGCTGAAGCAGTGGAGTTGCTAAATAATTTTGGGAGTGGAACAGGACTGCCCAAGACACTGCAGAAATGTTCTGAGGTACTTCAGCCCTAGAGCCTCTTTGTGGAATTTGGATGGCAGCCTGAAATTTGGATGACAGTCAAGATTATTTTCTGAGTGTTTTTCCCTGTGATGTTTTTGTTCTGGATATATGATACTTAATCAAAGCTTCTGTGTGTTGATTCAGGCTGTCCTTAGTGTCAGAAGACAGTCCTCTTGCAGGCACTGAGTTAAATCAGTCTTGATAATTTGAATTGTAGTGGACTGCAGGCATCAGTTAGGAGAAGGAGCAGGGACAAGTTGGTGGCCTGCAGCCAAGGTGGAACATCCTTAGGGAGCCCCTGATGGCTCCAGAGGCAGAAGGATGGGTGCTGACAACAAACAAAGATGCTTGTTATGGAGGAAAGGAACTGGCCTTCAATGGGTCCTGTTTCACCCACAGGAGTAGAGAAAGTACAGAGAGACTTATTTTTTCCACCCTGAAAACACCTATAATGCTTCTCCTCTTCTGCATGCTACCTGTTTGAGTCGTGCTGGTGTTGCTCAGCAGGAAGCCCAAGGGCGTAGCTGATAAGGGCTCAGGAGACACAGTCTCACATGTCCCACCAAGAACATTAGCATTTTCTGCTATCCCGTTTTCTGTCATACGGTTAGTAAGGTCTCCAGGAAATCTTGCATAAGACAATTGGATATTTGTTAGGGCTTTTGTAAAAAAACCCAAACAAACCAAAACCAAACAGACTTTGTCATTGGTTTGTGTCTAAAGGATTGTACAGGTGTAATTGAACCTTTATACAGCTTGGTCCTACAGAATTAAGGACAGCAAACCAGACATATAATTTATAAATTTGTATTTCATAATTTATAAATTTATCGTCTATAAACATATACATTATTATAAGGATTAGACAAAAATATTTTAATCAGAATGATTTATGACACAGTATAGGATTTAACAAGTATTATAGAGCAATATGAACAAATACTGAAGCAATTGCATTAAAAAAATTGTATTAAAGCTAGAAAAAACTATTATTAAGTAGAGGTTGATGTCGCCCGACCGTACTGATGACTTTGGCCAAATCTCTTTTGCTCAGCCTGAGGGAGTAACCTTGGGGGGCAATGAGATGTCAGGATAAATGACACACACCAACTCTAACTATAGGCTACTATATATATGAAAAAAACACATGGCAAAATTAAATTAAACATGATTTTAACATGTTAATCATTTGCAAATAAGGAGGTCCTGGAGAACTGATGTGACCTGACTTGAAAAATCAGAACCATAAGCAAAGCCATAATCTTCCCCTTACAAGAAAATTCATGACATGGACAAAACAGAGGCCACTTTCTCTTCTCCAGCCTTACTCATGTCTCAATAAAGATTGAATAATCTTTGCCTTTATGTTTCTCCTCAGCTTCATTCTGCTGTTGAAGTTCTGTCATAATAGGAAGGTTGTTGACTGTTTCCTGGGAAACTTGTCCTGAATTTTTAAAAGAAAACATTTTCACATGTTCATAAACCTTTGACTTCTTTTATTCATTGGATGATTTTCTTCTCTTCAAGATTCATTTGCTCAGTAATATTGACTTCCCAACAAAATGGTGTATTCTGCAGAACAAGTAGTTAATCAATGCTGTAATTGAATATATGTCACTAATCACAGTTGTGATTTCACTTCTGGTATTGAAAATTAATAACATTTTAAATACCTTTTTTTCACTTCACTGTTCAATTTCAAAATATAGCCTCTAGCATATAGATATTTTCCTTTAGTACACTTGTATCTCTGGAAATTATGAGATGAAAAATATATGCTAGATTGCAGTCTTGGACAGTGAACAAGACTTAAATCATGTACATCAGAATGCTTTTTGTGTCAGACTGAATACACACATTGACAAAATTAAATCAAAGAGAAAAAGGAGACTGTTAGAATACTCTAAAAGCAAGACTGGGGTTTTTTTTTTTTGAAGTACCATTTTGACCACTGAGATAAATAAATTAAATACCATTGTAGCTACCAAAATGCAGTTTTCCCTAAAATTCTGTTAGTTCTCAGTACTCTGAGTGCAGAAAATATTGAATACAATATTATATAGTTATTTCTAAAGTCATTGTAGTGTTCCAGCATGACACATAACCTTTGCTGGGCTTTGAAACAGAACTTTGAACAGCCTGGCTTAATGGAGAAGAAAGGGTGTTGTGTGAAGGGAAAGAAGAATAGCATAAATTCCTAAGATAATTCCAGAATTGTAAAGAAAATTTCAGAAATTTGAAACACCATATGAAGGAAGATCTAGGGATAGATTAAAACATAAGAGGTGGGAAGTGAAATATATGTGATTATTGAAAACCTGCCTGCTGCATGTTTGGGGTGAATATTATCTGCCATTTCCCTTGGGCAGTGTAAAATTGCAGATTTGAAATACCTCATAAAAGTGCCATTGCCCCCAGTCCTTCCTGCTGGGCCAGACACCTGCACTTTGGAATCTGCTTTCCTAACACAAAAGGCAGCCAACAGTGACATAAAGAGTCATCTCACCTACTCTGCTGCAGTTGAAATGCATTTAGGTCAATGTTACACAGGGGTTGTTTCTATAGTTTAAAGAACTTTAAAGAAACAATATGGATACTCACACAAATGACTGTTGCAGTCTGCCCAAATCATCCAGGTCTGCTCTACAGCTCTTGCCAAAGCAGAGACCTGGCAGTCTCCACTGCTCTCAGAGCAACAAGATAGCTCTCCAGGGAACAAACCAAGGCCTTCCTCCCTGCCTGCAGCACTGACATTGTCTCTCCTCCAAGGCAGCAAAATTTCTGCACCAAGAAATAATCTATCTGCACCTCAAGACTGATGTGTCATGTATATATGACCCAAACATTTCCTAAACCTGTTTCTAAATCTTCCAGCAGCTGTTGAAAAAGGTTCCCTACCTGTTTTAAACAGATAGAGAGATGGAGGTATTGGAAAACTGAATTAATTCAGTCCTAATGGGAGAAATTATGTAGCTGCTGCAGTTTCTTGTTTGTTCATCCAGATCTAACTTCGAAAACTGTCTCATGCAGTGCTCCCATTCCAGTTTAATTCTCTTTGTTGAACTGACACAGCTGTAAGAAAAAACTGTGGCCTCTGTGCCTCTTGAGGGCCATTAGCAGAACTCCTTATTGAGGTCATGTCCATCACAAGGTAGGCACTGGGGCTGCACTACTGCCCTCGAGGGACTATTTTTTTGGCAGGTACTTTCTGCAGACCCCAATGTTCAACAAGGGCAAAACCCAGCTTGACTTTCTTAGGAGAAGAGAAAAACAAACCCATTTTATTTTACTCACACATTGAATAAAACCTTAAAGATATATGCAGATGCTTACAATGGTAAACTAATTCCTATTTTTCAGGGCATGTTTGTGATAGCCAGGTAAATGCTTTCATGATAACCAGGTACATGTCTATTTCTCCCCAGAGTATTAAGAAGGAGAGTGACAGATAAAAGGGAAAGTGTTGCAGGAGAACAGACACAGAAACAATTTGTCTGATGTTAGAGAGTGAGTGGGTCAAAACCCAGGTGAAACTCACTTTTCTAACAGCTGGGTGCCTGTGGAGCATGGTTCAGGCTCTGCCCATCATATGGATACTTACCTTGCTGTATGGAGATAGTAATCCTAAACTCCTATTAAAGATATCAGGATAGATAAAGATATTTAGGGCACAGTCCTAAAGCAATTGTATAAAACAGAGAACTCATGCCCTGAAAGTTCCTATGCATGCACTAATGACACGAACAGCTCTGTGTGATCAGTTCAGCTCTAGAAGTTGAATTACTAGATGTCTAAAGTCATAAGAAGCAGAATTGGTCCATTTTGTTAAAAAAAAAAGAAAAAAAAAGAATAACAACAAAATTAGTCTGCTGTTTTTGACTTTTCTGTAACTTTTTTAGAAAATGAACTTTCCTTCCCTCTCCTCTTCTTCTCCCTCCTCTCTTCTCCTTTTCCTGTCCTTAAGTAATGTAGTTACAAAGGCTTGCTAGGAAGTGTCCTCTTTCAGAAATTTGATGTAGACAGGATTTTTTGCCAGTTACGTAATATGTCTGATTGTAAATTTTAGATTGATGACAGCTGGAAACAGTCAGGTGAAATGTACTACATATGTGAAAAACTAACATCCATAATGCATGAATCTCCATGAGTGTGCATCCTCCACAGAAATACGGTAACCCTCATCTTGTTCAAAGTGCTAAAAATGAAAGTGAAATAAAAGGGGGCAATAGGCAAGGCTGGTGGAAAGCAGAATATTTTCATACCTGAAAGTGCTGACCTCATCATCTGACTCAGATAAGTTTTGAGTTACAGATTTTTATATCTAAGCTAAATAGCTTTTTGTTGCCGAGCTCTTTAAAGAGAGGTGCATCTTATGGCTGTGTTCACATTGTCTGTCATCACTGTGGCAGTGTGTGGGATTAATACCCAAAGTGAGCCTGACACTTGTGCACAGACCCTGCTGCTTCCCAGCAGCATACTCTGCCAGCCTGGCAGTGCAGCCTTGTCCAGTGCTCTGTGAGCCCTGAGGCTCCCTCTCCATCATCTTGTCACTTATTTTGGCCTATTTTATTTTCTTTTTCCTCCCATTGCATATTTCTTCACATCCTCCTCTTTCTTACCATCTCTAGGTAATTTCAGTTCTGAGTGCTGATAACTATTTCTTTATTTTGCTGTACAGCAAGTTTTAAAATAATTTTAAAAGTAGTTGAATGTTAACTGTATCTTGAAAATGGTAAGGTGACCTTCCATACCTGTGAGGGGAATTATGAGAATTAGCACTTACTTAAGGGGCATCTCTATTTCCTTGTCTCCCACTGTTTGCTGAGTCCCTTTAGCCATCTGCTCTTTCAGTATGTAGTTGAGGAGCACTGGCACACCTTTTGTGACTGTACTGCCACTTCACAACAAGTCTCTGGCTGCAGTGATAAAACTGGTTTTGAGGAAGAATGCTCGTATTTGTCCAAGTCTTCTCCTTTTCTTTCCAGCTTCCTTCCCCTCTGACTGCCTTTCCTTTAGCTGAGTTGTTACGGGTATTGCTCTACAGCAAATGTTATCAGTGCACTGAAATGCTCAAAAAAAGTAAACCTCATTTGTTTCATCAAGTAGAGAGTACAATAAACAATGGTGGAGGGGAAAAGCAACAGATAGGAAACTAAAATTGGCCTGTCTACCAAAGGAGGGTTTCATAATGAGTATATTCTGTATTATCCAAGATGTGTTTGGGCTGGGATGACAGATTCACTGTAAATATTACTCTCTGCAATGAAATTGTATGGGGATATGATTAGTGGCCCAGCTTTGCCAGTAATCACTTTGCCTTCCTCTGAGCATGGGTGGGGACTCCTCTCATGAAATTTGTGCAGGGGAAGACCAAACCTGTGCATGCCTCCTGTGCAGCAGCTGCTCCTGGAAATGGAGAGATTCTTAATGCCTTAGCTATTCACAAATTCTTTCTGAGCTTCTCCTCAGACAAAGGCTATTCATAATGTCCTCAAGAAAAGATGTCAGCTTAGTCAGGCTATGGTTTACAAAGAAGTCTAAGATATTTGGGCATCCAGTTTATTTGAAATTAAAAGTACATGTTCAAGTTTAGATGGCTTTGAAAAGTCCCAGCTGGAGTCTGCTTAGTGGTAGAAAAGGAACAGATCGATAAAGTAACCTTGGCCATGACAATGAAACATGACTCAGTATTGTAATTCAACACATAGCCTCTATTGCATTTAACAGTATTTATTCATTATTTGTCCTAAAATTTTATTCTTCCTTCCTTCCACTTGCTAATCAGAGACAGATTTCTTTGAGATCTAGTGGAGAGAGCATTTCTTTCAAAGATATTCTGGAGGAGTTGTTTGGACAAAACTGTTCAAAAACTGCAAAACTGGAATAAAAAAGAAAAAAAAAAAAGACAAAATTCTCCATTTAATATGGAAAACACTAATAGCAAACTTTCCACAATGACAAACCAAACTGCAAGTAAGACATGCAGCCTCTTTAGAACAACTTATTTAATGCATGGTTGCTTTTCAACACTGCAGACTATCTTATTCTGAACCACAATGGTTGAGAAGCAGCAGTTTTTGTTGTGAGTGAAAAGGTGATATTATACTTGTTTTAGGAAGGTGATTTGTTTGAGTGTTTGGTAGGTCCCCAGTGCACAATGCTGTGTGGCACAGAGACATCTGAGCTTGTCCCACAGGCAATAGTCTTGCTATCACAAGTGGGGTAGCTGGAAGTTCACACAGGTGCATTTGTTCCAGTTCTCACTGTTCAGTCATCTGCAATGCAGACTTGCTTTATGAATCATGGAACAAAATGTTCTACCTTCTTCCTTCCAGCCTATATTATCAGATAAAGTTTTACAAATACTCTGTGAACTCTGCTCATGCCATTTGTTAACATATTTCTGGTTCTTTATAGAGCAATTTAATATTGCAAAACCAAACTGTAGAAGATGAGTTTTTCAAAAAATAAAGGAATGAAAAACTGTATGTTAGGTACACATGACATTATAGTCTGCATGGCAATGAAAGCCACTGAATATGCAAGTGACCTAATCTAGGTCTTGTAAACCTCTAGTCCAATTTTTGGAGTTTATTTTAAAACTACCTAATAATTTTTAAAACATCCAAGTAATTACTTCACAAAGATATTAAACAGCATATCATTCTTTAACCTAAAATTTTCCTGTGGGCTTCACACTTTTGTTAGACTCAATTGTGTAGGAGGCTGTAAATTTCATATGGTTGCATTTGATTTAATTAGTTGTTTTGGTATATGCACTCGTGTCTGCTCTGACTGTCAGACCAGAATGGCAGCTGATGCAAAAGGGTATTTTCCTATTGCATCCAAAGGAAGTACTTGAATTTGCATCTCCTGATGAATGGGAGCTCTAGTTATATTGTTAATGTCTATACAGAAATGCAGAAATGCTGTGTTCCACAGCTGCAGGATCAAGCCCAGGGAGATTAGGGACATGGGACTCAACCAGACGGGCTTCTGCTTGGTTAATCTCAGGAAACCATTTATTCAACACAGGAACAAACTCAGTTTAGATCCAGAGACAGAGATCCCAGAAGAGAGGGCCAGGGGATGGGTTTTATGGGACAAAGCTGGGGTGGACTTTAAGGTCAGGGTCCAATAGGGACAGAGCAAGGCAGAAACCCCAGGGGCTGAAACCCAGTCAGAACTCCCTGGACTGCCACCCCACAAGGGTCTGGGATGGGGCAACTCTTCCTGGGAATACAGGGCACATCACCTGAGGCAGAGGGAAGGAATTTGCTCTTCCTGGGCTTTAAAGCCACGCCTCTCACTTTAACAATGGTTATCTAAAACCAAATCTTTGCTTCCCTGGGCAGGGGGCATCTCATACAGAACCTAAATCCAAATGATTGATGAAGCCTGAGTATTGGAAGAAATCAGTTTATACTCCTCAGTCTGAGTGTTTTCACTTGATCATGTTGGTGACTTCATGCTTCCTGCAACCTACCCCAGGCTGGAAAGGAAAGTCATTTTATGGCACATAGAAATCGAACAATCATCCTTTTAAGAGTATTTTTTAAATTTTTCTTGGTGCACAACAAAAACAAAAGACTGAATAATTTGTATACAAATTTTAAAGTGTAGCGGGAGACTTTTAAAAAGTACTCATATCCTTTCTTTTTACCAGAAGACAAACTGCAAGACTTTCCTAGGTACCTAGTTAATAATATTATTCTTAAAATGTATCTCTCTTTGAGAGATACCTTACAATAGTTATTTGTTTACACAGTGCCAAGGCACCCACCAGAACCCTTTCTACACTGCTTGTAGAGGTGCTGAACAGTGCTGAACACTGTGTGTTAGATTCCTGGTCATTCCCAGTGAGACTTTGCATAAAATGAATCAAACAATGATCAGGGATGGGCTGGATTTACTCCACCCAAATTGAAAAGACAGGGGCAAGCTCTCCCTGCCCTGCTCTGACTGTGTGCTCTGGGGTGCAGCTTTGGATTCTGAATTTTCAATGAAAAGAACCTGCCTTGGACTGCATTGAGCTTTTCTCCAAGATCCTCCAACTTAAGATTAAAGAGAAGATATTTCTCAATTCTTAAATTGTTTTTCCCTTTGCTACAGCTATAGCCTAGTTTGTGCTGCTCAGGGGACATGAGAATCATGGCTGAGGCTATATTTGATTGGAGAAGGAGTAGTAAATTTTTGAGCAATTGTGTGGGTGAATTTTTATGAAATTACTGTGTTAGTCAGAAATCCTTTGATGGAACCATTTAGAGAATATGATATTATACATATCTAGCATATCTATATTATTATGATATTATACATATCATAGCATATCTATGTTGCTTCCTTCCATTAGCCAAAATGTTAATATTTCTCTGTCAATAAAGAAAAAATAAAACACACTTGGAAAGGGTATGAAACAAACTCATATGGACCATTAAAAATGGTCTCTGCAATAAATGAATGCTCTTTCACTGGCTTTGCAGTTACTCATGTTTCAGCAAATTAAGACTTCTTATCAAGGGGTTTCTTTCAAGTTTGCATCTTCTCATCTTGAAATAATGCTACCTACTTTTTGCTCTCAGTGTCAGTATGTCAGCAATTAATGGTAGTTTCTTGCTAATTTCTAAACCATTTCTTGACAGCCACAAAAATTACAGTTCTGCATTCCCCCCATTTAAACTTCTGCAGCTCTACAGACAGTAAACTCAACAATATTGAAATGCTGTTCTGCAAGGCTGCAGAACTAAGGCTGATTTACAAGCCCTGTGGCAATATTAAGCAACTTGGATGTTTTCCTGTAGTCAGTAAGCAAATTACTCTTCCTTTCAAGTCTGCTGCATTTGATGTTTCCAATGTTTACATTTGAAATATTTTCATTAATATTAGCATATGCTTCTGATTTTCATGAAGTTCATGAAGGTGTCAGTTTTCTGCAGTTACATGTTATTAATGAGTTTTGGCTACCAAGCTCTTGGTTATGGTGGTTGCAATTGAGGCTTAGTTTGTTGGCCCTGCAGCCAGCCAGTGGTAGTGGACATCACATTTTAACGCTTGCACATCTGCAGAGCAGCGTTTTTCTCACTCTTCTTTGTATTTATGCAAATTCATAAGACATGAGTTTATTTGTTGCTTTTTAGATCCATTGCTTGTCGTAAAAATTTAGACATGACTTATTTTAAAAGCAAGCACTTGAGTAAGGTGTCCTGGAAGCAGTACAGAGGCTTTCTCACTTGAACAAAGCACTGTTATTTTCTGTGTTTCTATGCATGCAGATGATGTTTTCTCAGTGTGCTTCCCAGAAGAAGGATCTCTGAGATTATTCAGTGACGCCAGCCTGGTTGTCACTGCACAGCGACACATGGCATTCTCCAGGGTCTGCTCCAGCTACCACTGGTGTGTGAAGCTCCAGCTGGCACGGCAGAGGCTTCCCTAAATGCTTACAGGTGCTGTGCAAAGCCATCCTCACTGGAGCCTGTCACAGCTGAGCTCTTCACAGCTGGTACAGCCTTCCTGGGACCAGAGCTGAATTTCTCTGGGTTTTATTGTTGATGGTGATGGTGGGTTTGCTCTGTGGTTTTATCTCATTTGGAGCCCATTTTTGTCTGTGTTTTTTCCCTAGACAATGCCTCAAAGAAGAAAAAAGCAGCTAGTTTGAGATGGAGCCCTGTGAATGAAGGTTCTATCACATGCCAGTAGAGGAACCAGAGCAGCTCTTCTCTAAACAGATAACCTGCAGCATGTCACTGTAGCATGTTACACTGTTTATCTGGATTAGGAAAAATTACATTTCATCCAAATGTTGAAATATTCCCAGGAGGCAAAAATGACTACAGCACTTGCTATGCAGACACTTCAAACTTCTGGTTTGCTATGAGAATAAACATAATATTTTTTATCAAAATTGTTTTCCTACTTTATATTCTTACATTCTGCAAATAAGTTCTTATTTTTGACTGACTGAATGATTAGGTTACTGTGGAAATCCTGTGCACATGAATGCAAAATGATTCATTAAAGGAAACTATCTTAATAACACCTTTAAAAAACAAAAGAAACTTAATGAATATTAATATTCAGGAATATTTTTTAAAATTACAGGTGTTTTGCAGAAGCATGAACTCATTACCCAATAACACTGCCCTGCAACACCCAAAAATGTTATAAATGACAAAGGGAAAAACCAGAAAATTTAATTTTACTGATGTATAATTCCATGGTATAGCTGACCCTTCAACAGAGTGTGCAATTCAGATTTTACCAACTTAGAAAAATGTCACTCTTCCCAGACGAGGGAAAGATTTAGAAAGGAACAAGATGGATGAGCAAACTACAGAAGGGTAGTCACACATGGCAAGCAGACAAGGATATTTTTTTAAATTATGGGAAGTAGAGGTCTATAAACTCATAAGTGACCATGAAAAGATGGTTTGAGAAAAACTGAATATTGGTTACTGGACTATGGATGTCTTTGATTTGAATTTGAATTTTTTAACACAATTGTTTGTTGGAAAGAACAGAAGGCCTCAGTCATGACAGTTTGAAAGACATGAATTTTCTGGTTTAATACTCTGTTTTGAACTGTTTGGAAATTTGAGTAAAATTTAATTTTTTATAAGGATTTTAAAATCGCTTCAAAATTCTTCACAGACAGCAAATTGTTTTCTGAGGCACCCATATAAAAAGTTGCTTTTGTTTGCTTTAGTTTCTTTGTGGGTAGCATTGACCTCAATAAAACTTTGCCATAAACTTTGATAGTGACTAGATTTCTCCTTTGGGTCCTTTCAGATTCTGGTATGAGGAGCTTCAGCAATGAAGCTGTCATTGAACATTGATATTGAATATGAGGAAATATTTCCTCATATTTCTGGGTGTTAATTAATCAGTATGATCTGATGATTCTAATTCTTTCTCTAATATGCTAAGTCCTGAGAAAGAGGGGAAGGGGTAAAGGGCTAGAGGCTAGGGAGAAACTTTCATTTACTTTCTATAATGAATGAAAAAGTGGATGAGTGTTGTCTGATCACAAACATTAGCAGTCAAAGGGTAATCTGTCCATCTAAGAACATAAGCGTGGGAAATTTTAAATCCTACTTAAAGATTTTGATCACATCTACAGAGGTGATCTCACAGAAGGGGAAGTTGAGTTTAAGACCTTACTTCTCTATAAGTGTGCAAGAGTAATAGCTTGCTAGAGTGATGCCAATTATGAAGTAGGTTCCATTTCAAAATCATTCTTCAGAGGGCATTTTGGATTATGATAGTATTTCACAGAAATAATCCAATCAACTCCATATATTTCAACATTAAGGGACTTTTAGAAGCTCTTTCTACAAATAAATTAGAGCTACTGACTTTCATGCCTAAATCAGCCTGGAAGGACAGGAGTGAGTGACCAGGATTCACTGCTGTACTTATCCTAGTTATTGCAATCTGATGATTGCAATTGATTGCTACCAGAGTGGGACATCACAGAGTGGGTTTAATAATGAGTAAACAGGATCTGGTTTTAGCAAGGCATCAGCTGACCATCAGGATCACCTTAGATATCAGCCTGCTTTCTCATCCCTCTTCTCTGTGACACCTTGCCATGGGGTGCAGAGTTCTCTTCTTGCCTCCTTTTTGCTCTTTTTTTTTTACTGTTGTTTAATAAACCTAATTCCCCCAAGACATCCTTTTCCCATGCCACAGATACACAGTTTCTCAGGGATAAATTAGCCACAGGAGAAAGACTCCTGTCTAGAGCACAAATAATAAATTAATAAAAATGAGTTAATTAAACTTTAGATGATAGTAACATAGGTCAGGGGACTGAAGATCTTCTTTCATGATGTTTTATATTTGCATGAAACATTTGCATTTAATTTCATATGCATTTAATTTTCTGCCCCATAAAAAAGAGACAGAGAATTAAGTATAGTTTCTTCATTTTTATTTAACATTTCTAAAACTTTTTTTTTTTCTGTGTACATCACTGAATAAAATAATTCCATGGAACACACAGAGAAAAGGTAATATTTGGTCAGAATAAGGAATAATCTTTCTACAACCCAATTTCACTCAGCTAATTTACATAAAGATATAAGAGCACTATTTTTGATTTAAGGCAAGGGAGATGATCTTCCCTTTGAGAGAACTCATAAGATACCTCAAATTTCATCTACATTGCTTAATATATTAAATCTTTCTAAAAAGTAATAAGGTTTCACAAAAATGTCTCAGTTCTAGAATGTGGCAATTCTCACTGTATATATATTTTATAAGAACACAGAGGAGAAAGCTACAACTATGAAGAAGCACTAATATTTAAGTACCACCACCCTTAAGAATAAGTGTGTGAGCAGTGGGAGAAGCCTGTGCACAGGCACTTCTGCCTCTGGGCATAGCACAGGATAGATGACTGCTGAGTGCCTTTCCAGGCACCATTTTTCTGTTCTTTGAGTGCAGGGTGAAAACGCAGCTGCTGGATCCTGCTCTTCCACAGCCACGGTGTGCAGCCTTTCCCTTGGAGGATTCCTAGATATTTTCCAGTGGAGACACAGGCCACTTCTCCATGTGTTTTACCTCCTTTACCTGACAGGCTTGTGTTTTTATCCTTCCTTGGGGTAGTTTTGCCTCAGTGTAGTCAGCAAGAAGACTGGGTGCTACAGAGGCAGGTTCTGGCTATATAGGGTAATTTCTTGTGCACTGGACAATTACTTCCTTCTACACCTCAGTGAAATTCCTGTGCCTGACACTTCCCAAACCCAGTGCACTGTAAGGATGGAGATACTCCCTACAAATGCTGGTGAGCAATTGATGCAAATTATCCATGGTCCTGGAATTCCTCAGTTTGGATATTGGCAGCAAGGCAAAGCTGATCTCCAGGAAGATTTTCCTCTGTACGCAGCAGAACTAAAAATATAGAAAACCTTTTCTTTGTGTAGATTTCATATGAAGCAGACATGCTAGTTTTTTTCTGAGCTTTTAATAAAATCTTGCAATATTAAGTTAAAGGGTTGAATGAACATCAACAGTAAATATTTTTTCAAACACTCATTTTCACATAAAACTCATAGAAATTTATCTCTATTTATTATAATAAAAAGAAAAACTTTTAGAGTAAACCAGCAAGGATTGTTTTATTAAATTTTGGTGTGAAATATCGATTAGTATTTGCATAAAGCTTCCTCATTCTAACATTGACTCTAACAGAATAATGCATAAGCAGAGAAACAGTTGTCTGAAACGTGTGCTAGAAGTGGCTGCCATTTCAAAGGCATTCTCTCTATACATTGCTAGCCATGAATTCTAAAAATAAGCTTTAATCTCTATCTCTAACCTTCCAATAGACTGCTAAGCAGCCAACATGTTGTCAAAGCTTCAAAACCTGTAGATAGTCTTCTGTTTCCCTGAGAAGAAAGTAGATTCCTGAATACTGAGCTGACACTTCCATCAAATACTTGTTTGTGGAAATGTTCAGATAAACAATCTCTTCTAATAAGTCATCATCTTTCATCTCCAGACTACTATGGAGCTCATTATAAACAAATCCTTTTGAAGTGCATTGCTGAGAAATAAATTCTAGTGCATTTTTGAAATTTGAACTCCCAGTTACCTTGCTGACATCAGCTAGTTTGGTACTGGGAAAAAATCCATCTCTCAGATCATTGATATTCTCCTTTGTAACAAAGCTGACTGGACTTGCTGTTGTTGTTTTATAAACCATGCAGAGTGTCAGGAGTTCTGTGGGTTATTTGTTTGGGGAAAGGAAGGGTAGAAATTCTGGGAAATTCAGTGAGCTGTTTCTGCAATAATTCTTCAGTGAGCTCTTTGTGCGGTTACAGATGAGAAACTAGAAGGAAGACTGTAGAAAATAAAAGAAAACTTGATTTAACAAGATTTGACCAATATATGTGATATGTAAACATGAAAAAACATTTTATTTTTGTAGGTATTTTTATTACTTTTTTTAGACAGTTTATGAATAATTTTATTTCTTATTACCTGAATGAGACTTAAGGAATAATAGGAAAAAATTATAAATATATTTTTGATTCTCCCTCATTTGACTTTCTTCCTTCTCCATTTCTGATATCACATATTTTGATTAGTTTCAATGGCCTGTAATTCACTGACACTTTTAAAATTGGTTACATTGGTTACAAATAACTATTTGTTTTAGAATTCATGAAATTGCATATGAAATATCACATTGTCAGTGAATGTCAGCCTCAACTGCAGTGTTTATTGTTCAGATTCTTGTTCTTCAGTTTCAACTGTAGCACACAAGCTTTTGCTAAATATTAAGTTTCTGAGTTTTAAGTAATATTGGAAAAGGTTGGATGGCAAGAAAGTCTTTACAGCATGACAAACAGAAATGTATGCATGCCCAAAAAATGAATGAGGGGCACAATGACAAAAACCCCCTGCAAGCCTTGCACTATGCCCTATTTTATGCTAGTAATATTAAAAGATCCAAACCAAGTGCAATCATAGTTGCACTACTGTGCAGGAAATTGAAACAGTGCTTCATGGGAAATGGCTACACTTTATTAAAATATACAACTCTATAATATAGATTTTATAATAATAATTCAAAATATGTTTTTTAATATGCTGATTTTTATTTTCTGTCTATGTCTTCTACATTTATACAAGTTTTCTAAAGATGGAGGAAATATTTAAGTATTAATACGTAAGTACTAAATCCAGGCCTCTGGAGTTAAGATTTGAAGGTGCTTTATCCAATACTGAGAATACACAGGAACAAAGAAACACCTGATGGACATCTGTGGATGCACCTGTCCTCTTATAAACTTGCTCAGCTCATCCACTCATTAATGCTGTCCAAGGCTGAGCATCCTTTAATAAAAACAATTAATTTCTAATTATAGGTACAACTGTTGGTTTTCTGGCCTTTCAATTCAATGTAAGCTTAATGTACTTATAATTAGTTGCTGTGTCAAGTCCTGAATAACAAGTTCTTTTTGTATCAGTTGTGATGGTGGCCCACAAAGAACTAATAATAATTATGTGCTTAGAAGAAGATTACTATTTAGATAGAAAAATAAGATTCCCAGAAGTAAAGAAATTCCCCTTTCACTATTGTCCATCCTCCCTTTACTGACCATTTATTTCTGCTGTTGAGCAAAAGCAAGTGGAGGTTCAACTGGCATAGCAAAGCAAAAGAACTCCAGAATAGCTGTCGCTATTTTGACATCATTTGCTCATATTTGTGTGGATTTTCTAACGGAAAATAAATAATTGCACATTTTAAAGTTAAGTACTGTTGAGAATAATGGCCTTGCAGATCCAGAACCTGCCATGATTCCTGAAACCTAAGTACCCACCTGGCACTTGAATTGCAGGATGGACCTCACAGCCTTACTTACAGGCTTATTCTGGTCTCCCTGCTTCTGCAGCAGTCTCTTCAGCTATTCAAGTGCAAAGTCTTAGCTATTTTGAGTGGCTGTTTTGAGTCACCTTACCTTAGCAAAATCTTCCAAGAAGTACAACCAACAGGAAGAAAGCACTGATTTCCCCTCCCTTCAAAATTTGAATGAAATTACATAGTATAAATCTAAACAATATGTTACCACCTGACTATTTTCTACTGCTGATTTTTAAAGGATGGCAAACCCACTGGCCTTCAGTAGAATTCTGAAGCTAAATTTTCCACCCTCTGCAGTGGAAATTACAAATTGTTTTATGTGTTACAAAGTCTCCCTTAAAAAAAGAGATGATTAATACTTATGACTGAATTGAGAAAATGGTATCCACATTTAAAGGTTTCATTTGAAATTCCATAAATTGAGGGCTAATGGTGTCAGCTTTTAAACCTGATAATATTTTTAAATTCTAAGAAGTGTTAGGATATTTATTTGTATGTTTGTGGTCTTCTTCCTAGCATTATATTCTAATAGGATTAAATGTCTGACTTGACTTGAGCTTCCTTTCTTATTCAAGCTGCTTTTTTCCCCACCTGTTAGCCATTGTATCCACCATGTAAAATCTAGGATATGCTACTGTCCTTTGTCTGCAAACTTGCATGGTCCTTGCTGTGGGCCAGGAATCCACCGTGCTCAGGGGTGCATGGACACACAGCACCAGAAAGGGACTGCTCTGTAGAGACTTTCTGCTTTTACTGTGTGCTGTGTTTGTCTCTGCAATAACTGAGTGCCTTCCAGTAGTGCACTGAGAAATGCAACTACCATCTGGCATGTGTTTGTTTGCTCACTGTCTCCCCAGGGGAAGAAGTGTGTGCAGTGGAGTGTTATGCTTCTGAATTTTCATACATAGATACTGACACGTGCTTACGCTGGAAATGACAAGGTCAAAATACATGCCTTGCACTGGGAATGAAAAACGGTGATATTTTGAATGTTCCTTAGTTAATTCTTCTTGTGCCAGCTCTTGAACAAGATCTCCCTGTTGCATAAGAAGATGCATTTTGAATTTAATGCAGTATTTTCCCTTCTTGCATAGCCTCTAGTCACCCTCTGTCTTCAGTAAGGAGTTGCCAGGGGCTTCCAACCCTTTCTCCAGATGGTGTTGGGAGCTGAAGGCAAGAAAAAGGAAGAGGAAAAGTTAAATTTAAAAGTGTTCATGCTCACAGAAATGAAATCTGTTCTTCCTGAGAGGAGGAAAAGTCATGACACAACAAATTCCCCACTCATTCACATCCTGTGCAATCCCATCCAATACAAGATGCTGTTCCATGTGTAAATGCATGCACTGTTTGGTCATAAATGCACTGGTTCCTCCAAAACTTGGAATCAAGCACCATTTTTACATCCAGAGTATTTGCTGAAACTAAACAAAAAATTCTTCATGATCATTCAAGTGGGCCCCAAATGGAGGAATAATTATGAAAAAATGAGTTATTCAAAGGATGAGAGTTTTTTAATGTCCCAGACTCTTACACATAGTTTGTTACACTGTTGCATTAGCCCAGCTGAAATGCCAGGGGTGAGTATTTTTGATAAGACAGGGATCTGTATTTCTTCAGTTATCTCATAATTCAGAATGGTGTCATGAGGATTATGGGTACTTATGCTTGAAAAGAAAAAGAGACCTCCTGAGTATGGATTTTTTCCCAAAGGATATTTTCAGAAGATTTCTGAAGAAGTCAACACAAGTTCACTCATAATTATTCAGTAGCCCTGGATGTACTGCAATCAGGAGATCTCTTCCTTTTGTGTATTTAAATAGATGGAATCACTATCAGTTCCCTAATTCTTTTCCTCCATAGGTATATTTTATTCCTCCTCAGCCTTTCTATGGAAGCTGCCTACTAAGCTTTGCTCTTCCACAATTCTCCTTTTACAATATATTTTTCCTGTAGAATTTTTATATGAATTAGCACCAGAAATTTATGATTAACTCATTATTAACAGTTTGGGAGTGGAGAGATTATGATTAAAAACTATGATACAAGGGATTGAGCAGGTCACTGAGGAACAATACTTTCAAATTCAGTTCTGAATTCTGCCAGTAATTTCCTATGTGGTTTTAAACATACTGCTGAACTCCTTTGTGGCTGAGTTCACCCATCTGTTCATGAAACATAAAACTTTATCCAGCAGAGATGCTAAAACATTTAATTTTTTAATTAGTTTACACACTGTTGGTTCTATAAATGAAGGTTTTCTCTCAAATCTTTTTTGGGCTTTTAGAGCGCAAATTAGTTTGGAATAATTTTTGTGATGATTTTGTGGCTCATGATATAAACTAGTAGCAACCCTTTTCATTAAAAACACCTTCAGTTTACTGTGTAATTTAGACTTGTGATGTTCAAAATCTCACAAAAAAAGCTCTTGAACCTTTCATCTTCTCTTGAATTATTGGTGGTATAAACTAGAAGGAAGATTAATAACTTTCCCTATGTCACAGAATATACAGTTTTCTATAAACTTTTCTATGAATTGCACAAGATCTTAATCCAAATTTAATCCCATAAAATTAGCTTTTTTGTTTTTATTATTCATGGGAGTGCCTTTGTAAGTGCATGACTTCTGTGATGGAAGACAAATTATTTTTAATTATGTAGGATGGAGTGTATTGCATAGTACTGTTCCTATTATCGTTGTCTTCTAATTTAGGTGGTTATTACAGAAAAGTTGAACAAAATTCAAAATTTTTTCAGTTCTATTTTAACTGATTGCTGTAGGTTTTTTTGGCAAATATAGTTTTTGGTGGGTGTACTTTGCTCTTGTCATGGTATTTGTCATAGGACTAAGATTCTGCTGCTTATCCTCTGATTGGTGTGAATGAAATATGAAATGGCAATCTAGGGCTAGAATAACGCCCTTTTCACATGGTAAACCACACAGAGATACCTGTGTAGGCACTGGTAGAATCAATGCTTGGCCCATAGGGGTTTTTGTGTTTGAATCTGTTTATTCCTCGTCTAATAAGGACAAAATATAGGCAACATCCTTTGTGTGCTGTGAAGTTTTGCAATATCAAACTGCATACATTTGAAACTGAATTTTGAATCTGTAATATCCACATACAAGCGTGCTAATATCAATTGCAGAAGTCTACAAATCTGCACTGAAGCCCCATCCTCTGCTCTTTCCCCCTAGAGTTCTCACTTCCTGCATAAGTGAATTGCACACATCTTGGGAGTTTTAATTTCCTTTGTGTTGTAAACCCTTGTTACAGGCATAGTTGGTTTGTTTCTTGAGCATACAGGCATCCAGCACAAGAGATAGTTAGGCGCTTGGAAATGTTTCACTGTCTTAGGAAAGTCTGGCTTTCCCTCTGGTACCTGAGCAATTACATGTGGGGAGTGAAATTATTTTTGCTCCTGAATTCTACAGTCCATTGAGTGATTTACTTAAACCCTGTTGCAAAGAAAACTGGATAATCCAGTGAAAATCACAATTGGTCTTATCTTAAACTACCACTGCAGAGGAGAATGGTGGCATAAAGACCCAGACAGAAAATAAAGATTACAAAACAATTTCATTGTAAGTGGAGTCATCTGAAATTCATGGATAGTGATAGAAGATGCTGGAGAGAGAGAGATGACAAGATGTTGGATTGCTTACCCTCTTTCCATGTTTCATGATTTACACCATTTTGCATCCCATGATTCTGGGATTCCCATGTTCCAGAATAATCCAGTGCCTTCCAGGAAGACTGTTTCTCAGCCACTGCTCATAATTTTGAATATAAAGTTTTACACAATTGTATATACTTTTAATTTTATACAGACATTTCTAAAATGGCACAGAGAAATTATCATCTGGTTCTCTAGATGTATCATATCTGAGTATTGCTAACTCAGAGCAGAGATTGTTATTCAAATGAAAGTGTTATCGAAATCATGGAGTAATGCTGCCAGCTATGCCATTTCAAGCATAAAGCATGGTTTTCTTTTAAAATTAATGCAAACCTCCCCTAATACGATTACACTTGTGGGAATATTTGTCAGAGAGAGCACAAGCCAGTCAGGCATTTCTTTCTGATGATCCTTTACAGTTCATTCTAAATCAGCTATAAATATTGTTCCATTAAAATTGTTATCTGCTACTGTCAGTCTGGGTCTTTCACAGATGAATCTTATCAGAATAAAGAGCTGACAGTACTTTTCAAACTGAACTATGCAAGTCAGGGTTATAGTCCATAACTTCCAGTGTCCTCCCATACCCTTAATATCTACTGGGTGAAAACTGTTACTTAATTCATTTGACACTTTCATCCATTTTCAGTCTTGAAGGGGATAAGTAGAAATAGACTTTGTTTGAGTCAGAGGAGATAAAACTGACTATGTAACCTAGGAAACCTTGACAAAAGTGTATGTGAGCTTTATTTCAAAAAATAAAAAATAAAAATTTCTAATTTGTTTAAAATACTTGAATGACTTATATTGAGGTAATGTTGTGACAAGGGAAGACCTGAGGTAAGAGCTGTATTGCGTTCAGTACTTATAGTAGTCTCTAGATAAACTAATACTCTTTTCTGTTTTTTGAGGAGTGCCTAACAGGAAATGATCAGTCACTGGTGGCCTCCAAAGTCCTATTGAGCCTCATATGCTCTACAGGATGCAATAATTTCCAATAGTGATGCTCCTCAGCTTATAAAATGGAATTGAGTGTGTTAAGTGTAATTATTTTTCTATCTTTTTGCTGATCTACTAAAGACCAAGCATGCTACTTTTATTTTGTCCAGAAAAATGCATTTTGTTCACCATTTAATCAGCTTTTCTAATTGGAAACCTCTTTCCATTTACGTTTTTGGTTTTTTTGCAGCCAAGGCAATGTAAAGCAAGAAATGAAAAAGTGCTGACTCCAGACATATGGATGTCTGTGCCAAGTGTTAAGGCAAGAGAGCCAGCCGAAACTCCTTTTCCCGCCTCTTCCCCTGCTGCTTCTAGCCTTTTCCCCCTATGACCCTCAATTCTCAGCTAAACAATACATGGGCGTGAGTCCAAGCCACCAGGTGGGAAGTGAACTGGCCTTTCTCCAAAAGATAGGCTGGCCAAGTTCACAGGAAGAATTGGTTTCTAACATTTGCCAAATTTTCATGAATGGTTGCCAGTCTGACAAAGGAAGGAAAAAAGAAGAGAAGAAAATATCTAGATGCTAGTCATGCATCAGAGAATAGTGTTAACTCCACATTGTTTATTAATCATTGGATTAATCTAACTGGCCAAAACATTTCTGTCTGAATGAGAACTTGTTTCTTTACTGCTTTGTGCTTGCACTACTTCCAAAAGTTTATATTTGCTGCTGTTCACTGGCCCAAATTAAACAGAGGTCTTGAAGTTTGCTTTTAAAGATTCCTTATAGTAGATGTGGATTTTTTAGGCTGAAGAAGGAATTAATTTTGCCTTTCTGATGTACTACTTTAAAAAGAGCATCACGTAAGTAGTACACTTTATCATACTTGTTTGGGAGTCCGCAGTAAGATCTCTTTTTTTTATTATTATTATTTATATTTTTTTAATAGACCAAAATATTATGCAGCAGTGAATGGGGAATAAGAAATGCTTTCTGGAAAGGCAAGGTTTGTTGGATTCCACGAATAGGTCTGGTAGGATCTCTAAAGAAGGTCAGAACACCACTGTGAAGTCAGAAAGTCTTTTGTCATACAAAGAACCTGCAGTCATGTGGAGATGGTTCTGTACTCCCAGGCTGGAACCTGCATGACCATCTTTCTTATTTCCTTCCTGTACTGAGGGTCCCACTCCTCAAGGATGGTATCAGTGCACAGAAGCTGAAATATCACACTTCCTATCAGAACAGACCCCATACAAAGACCTGGTGACCATGCAGGCAGCACAGAGCTAGGGAAGGCAGGCAGGGAGCAGATATCTCTGAATTCTCAAAGCAGGCAAGTAAGATCAGGAACAGCACCTCTGAAATTATACTTTTGTCTTCATAGTGCCTTGAAATTTTCTGTTTAGTGTTGTTAAGCACTCAGACTAATTAAGGAGTTAGTTTTAGTTTTTCTTTTTCATAGGACTGGTTAGGCTAATTTTCAGCTATCTATAAGCAATAAATAATTCAAAATTTTATAGACACATGCCTTTTGCTGCTTGAGTAGTCACTTGACAACTTGTTAAGTGGGAGCAGAGTAATTGAGAGTTGAGAAGATCCTATGGTAGCAGCAAAAATTGTATAATTTAAAGGAAGCTTATGAAAAGATGAGGAAAAAAAAAAGGTAATGGATTTAATATCCTTCAAGGATAGCTGGAAGAATAAAATATGATCCCTGTACTGGTACAAGGGGCTCAGAATATAGTTTTGGCAGTGAGAGTGGAAAGTGTATACTTCAAAAATAGCTTGTTTATCCATGACACCAAAATGAAAATAGTCATAAATAAGAGTGGTATTTAGTCATAAATAAGAGAGTTATTTAACTCCAAATTGTTGCAGCATAACTAGCAAAATAGATAACATACTTTTTGGCAACAACTTAATCCAGTCAAATATACTAACTGGAAAATGAAACATCTATATTTCTGATAGGAAGATCTGTTTGTTCTGTATTCTATAACAAGCATTTACAGTGTTGAATGCAAGAATCAATATTTAATCAGAACATCCAACAGTTTGTCTTCAAGTTTCAGAAGTCATGATCCAGTTTCAGAAAATGCAATTTGAGTCCCTGTGACACTTCAGAAAATATGAAATACTGTAAATACAATCAAGGCTGTCAAAAGTGAAAACCAGAAAGTGTGATTAGTTAGTTGTGCTGTTGGAACACTGACTTTAATGATACATCCAGCTGCTGTCTCCCCTTTCTAAGGAAATTGAGGAAATATCTAATCTGACTGGACCTCATTTTTAAGACTTAGCTATCACTGGGCTGGAACAGCATCTCAGTCTATCTCCAGTAAAAGGCAGCATTTGACTGCCTCGGTAAAATGACCTAGAAACAGAGCAGACCCAGATTAGCTCTCAGCTTGGTTGCTGGCTTCTCCTCTCAGTATCACTCCCTCCCTTCCCTGTGCTGATTCTCTGTATCACCCAGGGTCGCCATGCACCTGACAGTTCAGACTTGTGTGTATTTCACTCCTCACATCTGCTGAAGTGTGTGTAAAATCATCCTGCAAGCTGTTTTTCTTTGCTGGGTACTGAAGCAGGACTGGTTCCTACATCCTGTTGTTCCTTTGTGCAGGATTTGGAAGAGCTTTATGTCTTCAGTCATGCTGGAAACTCTCCTGCTGAGAGGAGTGCTTGCAGGGCAGAAATTGAGATTCTTCATCTGTTGTGATGAGTCTTTGCTAAAGGCTGAGCTGTGTTGGTTTCATCAAGAACCACTTCACACTCATAAGCACTCAGTGATGCTTTTCACTACATGGGACATGTCAGAGATTTGTGCTTAGACTAGATTAGGGTCTTGGTTGCTAAGGTGCATGGGCAGCTCTAATTCTTTCAAAAGCATCTTCTAAAATATTTTTGTAGGAATTGGATCAAGTGAGACACACATTTTAAAATGGTGTGTGAGAGAAAGGCCAACACAGTATGAAATCTGAATTATTAGAATTTAACATACAGCTGTCATCTCTATTGTCATGTAACTCGTCAGGAAGAAAGTGTGATTTGAGGCATCTACACATTATAGAGGATGTATTTACTTATATGCAGCAGATAAAAATGGCTGCTGTTTGTTGGGGATTCTCTAAATCATTATTTTTTAAAGTGGATTTAAAAAATTTGGGGAAAATGAGAAATGAGGACATAGCAAGGGAAAGAAGAATCAGTGTGAGAGCTGAAACTCTTGAAGATAGAGGCGTGGAAATGAGAGAACAAGCAGATCATGGAAAGGGACCAGGATGAGAGGGTAAACACAGGTAAAAATGGCAGATGGTCAGGAGATAAAAAGAGGGTGATTTCCAAAGTGAGCTTTTCAGACAAATTTCCAAGTTGCCATGCCAAGATCTGGAGAGCTGATCTGATAGGCCACTGTCACGTCAAGCAGTAGGTTATCTCCTCTTCACAGAATTGCAGAATTACAGGATGAGTCAGGCTGGAGGAGTCCACAGTGGTGTGGCCCAACCTCCCTGCTCAGGCAGGGCCATCCCAGAGCACATGGCACAGGATTGTGTCCAGATGGCTCTTGAAAATCTCCACTGTGGGCAACTCCACAACATTTTTGGGCCATCTGTTCCATTCCATGGTCACCCTCACAGTAAAGAATTTCTTCCTCATGTTCCTCATGGAATTCCCTGTACCTCAGTTTCTGCCCCTCGCCTCTTGTCCTATTGCTCAGCACCACTGAGCAGAGCCTGGTCCCTCCTGTGGCCCCTCCCTGCAGGCACTGACAGACACTGCTGAGGTCCCCTCTCAGCTGTCTCCTCTCCAGGCTGAACAGGCACAGCTTCCACAGCCTTTTCTCAGAACAGAGATACTCCAGTCCCTGATCATCTTTGTAACCCTCCACTGGACCCACTCCAGGAGTTCCATGTCTCTGCTGTGCTGAGGAGCCCACAGGCTCCCTCATCTGGGACACAGCTCTCCAGATGTGCCTCACCAGGGCTGAGCAGAGGGGCAGGATCAGCTCCCTCTCCCTGCTGGCAATGCTCTCCTGATGCACCCCAGGGCACCATTGTCCTTCTTGGCCACAAGGACACACTGCTGCTTCATGGTCAGCTTGTCCACCAGGACCTCCAGGTTTTTCTCCACCGAGCTGCTTCCCAGCAGGTCAGGCCCTGGCCTGTACAGGTGCATGGGATCATTCCTCCTCAGGTGCAGGACCCTGGATTTTCCCTTGCTGAATTTCCGATTGTTCTTCCCTGCCCATCTCTCCAGCCTGTCATGGTCCCTCTGAAGGGCTGCACAGCTCTCTGGGGTATCGGCCGCTCCTCCCAGCTTTGTCTCATCAGTGAAAGTGCAGAGGGGGCATCTGCTCCAACCCCCCCAAGCCATTGATGAATAAATTAAACAATTCTGGCCCTGGGGGACACCACTAGTGACAGGCCTCCAGCTAGATCCTGTGCCACTCATTGTAATGCTCTGGGATCAGCTGTCCAGCCAGTTCTCAATCCAGCTCACTGCCCTCCCATACAGTCCACCCTTCCTGTTTTCCTATGAAAGTATTGTGAGGGAGGCAGTGCCAAAAGCCTTGCTAAAGTCAAGGCAGAAAATATCCACTGCTCTCCCCTCGTTCAGCCAGGTATTCATTTCATCATACAAGGAATCAGGTTGGTCAGACATGATTTACCTTTAATGCTGACTACTTGTGATCCCCTTCTTGTCTTGTGTGTCCTCCATAATGCACTACAGGTGTCCTCCATGAGGCACTCCATCACTTCTCCAGGGAAGCTGAGACTAGAGTTCCCTGGGTCCCCCTTTCACTTTTTGAAGGCTGAGGTGATGTTTTCTTTATTCCAGTTCTCAGGCACTGTTCCTGATCTCCACAACCCTTAAAAGATAATAATGAGCATCCCCATTATGATGTCTATCAGCTCTCAGCACCTGTGGGTGCATCCCATTATGGCCATGGCTTTCTTGTCTCTCTGTCTTTCTCCCCATAAATTTTCTGCCCATCTCTGTCATGTGGTATGACCACTTATGACTGCTGTAATGCACACTCACCCCCTCCATGGATTCTAACAGATTTGGCAGAAAAATAATCTAGAAAAATACAGAGTAGTCTTCTGCTGAGATGGGTTCAGCTTCTTCTGCTGCAGAAGGGTTTAGTCAGATCCTTAGCTGGCTCAAGAGACAGCATCACCTGGAATGGGTATGAGGAGTGAGGGAGTAGAGAAAGAGGAAGAGATGGGGTAAGGTGGGATGGGAGTAATACTTCTCTTCTTTCAGTGGTAGTGAGGCATGTAGCAGACTTAAACAAGTGGAGAGATGCAGTCTGAGTCCAATTTATGTCCACAATAATTTGAAGGAAAGCTGGGTAACCACACTTTTCTATTCAAGACGAAACATATCAGCAGAAATCACAGCTTGTGACACTGCTGCAGTATTTGCTAAAGCAAGGTCTGATAGAGGGAAAGTGTGCTTTCTTGCAAGATGGTGCTGGTGGCTGTTCAGCAGAATCCAAGAGACACTGATGCTGTATAGAGCACATGTTTGTTTTCCCATTTGTTTTCTTCTCTGCAATTCCCACCATCAGTAAACTCAGTGAAAGTTCTTGCACTTGTTCAGATGGAGCCTCTAAATAATTTGTATCCCCTACCAATTATAAGGATAGAAGTCTGTACAACACTCTTGCCAGGCATAAATACTCTATTTTTGCTGAGGTATGAACAAACCATATTTCTACGTGTGTGTTATTTACTAGCTTGAATTACTTGACTTTTTCCTTAGGATTTGGATTCAAAGCTCTACTGGTTTCAATCACAGACAAAAAAAAAAAAAAAAAAGTCAGCTTCTGCTCATTTCATCCCCAAGGCAAATCTTGCAAATGTGTTTTCAGTTCTCAGTGAATCTTCAGTAAGTGTGCTGAATTAAAGGCCTGTTGCTTGTCTGCAATTAGGAAAGCTATTAGTGGAGCATAAACGAAGTTACCACAAATTATCTAATTGAAGTCAATTTGTCAGTTCTATACTGGTATAAATAAAATATTTCCTTTGTGTTTGTATATCTGAGATGTACCCATCAGATACCTCCAAAGCATGACAACCCTCCTGTGTTGGAGTAGTATTATCTGGGACATATGTTCAACAAATTAGAGACAAATTCACATAAGAACTGCCACAGAAAGAATGTTTGTTAGTATTTTTTTTGGTTGTTAGTAATGAGAAGCATTCTTTCTATACTTGGATCCAGGTGAATCACTAAAAGATTTTGTTCACAATGACTCTGGGCAGAAGGGCCATGGAAATGAGAAGAGTTCCTCTTGTGTGGGCCCAGGTAGAAAAGAACTTCCAAAACAGTTGCATTTGGGCACATGAATTTGTTTCCTGTTTATAGTTTCCCCTGTTTCTGTTCTTGCTCTTGCTTGTATCTGCTGCCACCCACAAGTCTCAGCTAATTTACACCATTTTTATCTTCTTCCTGTAGATTAAACACTTGCAACAATCCTGCAATTACTGTTGTAATTGTTGTTCTCAATGAGGCAATGAGGCAAAATCAATTATTAGGATGGGATATACACAGGTGGATTGTACATATCTACAAAAGAAATGGCCTTATTCGAGGTGACCTTGAAGCATAGTTTTAATTGATTAATGCTGGCGATTAATTAAATGTCACTCCCTAGGCTTATACTTTATTATTTCATATTACTTTTATTTCTTCCATTTCAGCTCATGTTGCTGAGGTTTGATTTACTTTTTATTTACTGTACTGTTGTGGTAAATTAAAGCAAGGATGCCCATCACCATCCCTGTAGAACATCACCTTAAAATGGATGAAGAGAGCATAAAAAAACGGATGATTGAATAACTAGTGATTTCTGCTGAGAAAAGGACAGAAAATTCCTATCCGAACATGAAGGACCATCACATTTTGTATTTGAATCCACTTTCCACAATGACAGAAAATTTCTCTCTGAAACTAAGGAGGCTGCCTTTTCTTTTTCTAGTACAATGGAACTGATTTTCTGCATCTGTTATGGTGACATTTTGCTCAGTGTCTTGGGGTGTATCTCATTGTATTATCAACTCTTGAGTCTTTTAAAAGGCTTGGCCAGGTTCTACTCTGGACTAGTGAACACCTGAAGTAACACGGGTGAAATGATACTATTTGTGAGGTTCAAATGCTTTCAGGATTTTCCCCTTTTACAACCATATTATAATAAATTTTGAGGTCCTGTACCATTGGGATACATTAGGAAGAAAAACACCTCTCAGACACTGTGAGAACTATCATCCTGATAGAGGAGCTTTGGATATATCTCTGCAAAGGTCAGGTTTTCAGAGTGTGTAATAACATTCTGTGGCTCATAAGCCTCTACACTTATGTCAAAGAAAGAGGTTAAAATAAACATGATACATGACTCTTACACAATTGTTCCTTCCTAAGAGTCACTTTCCCAAATACAGTATTAAGGGATAAGCCCAAATGCTTCCTCAGTGTCCTGAGAGAGGTCTTCAACAGTAGAACTGTGTCACTGAAATCAAAGAGGAGCCTGATCCAGGATCTGTACAGGAAGGAGATGCAATGTTACTTTGTCCTGATTTTGTAAGGTCTTTTGAGGTAACATCTAAGGAGTAGATTCGAGCCTATTCAGCCACTGGAAGAGAATTCCTACTGCTTTCCAGCACTTTCATCTTCTATTACTTTCCCAAGTAGGCTATTCCAGGATAAAGTAGAGAGTGTAATAGAAGGTTTAAGAGCCTGTAAGAAGTCTGCCAGCTTTGAGTTAAGTTTTAGAATTCCTGGAGTGATATTCAGAGAAACCATTTCATGGGGTTTTCTACAGTGACATGGGGGCTGTGCTTCACTTCTTTCCTTAGTGCCTTGGCTCATGAGGTCATAAACAGACCTTCCCACAATCACCAATGCAGGAGATGAGGGCACGTAAAGTAAATGTTTCTTCCTTTAGCTGAGTTTTCTCATTGTCTGCACTTCAAAGAAGAAGGAAGCTAGCAGAGGATAAGGGTTACACATGGCACAACTTTTCACTGATATACTCCTGGGGAATCTCATCATCTGGGGCTGGACTTCTCATGTCAACTCCTTATTCCTCTCATGCCTCCATTACGTTCCTTTGTGCATTATTGCCTGTTGACTGCTAAGCAGGAGGTTTTTCTTCAAACTAGAGAAAATGGAGTCAAATCTGAGCCCTTGACATCCTAGGAATGATTGCCTGGGGACACTACTCGGCATCCCAACATTTGTCAAAGTTAATTGTAGTTGGTTTTAATTTTCAAGTCTGTTATTCCAACAACACTAAAGGGGGTAGCTATCATTTTGTCTATACATCTCTGACAGTTTGTTAAATAGTTTGTTTTTATCAACTACAGTATATTTTCTGTAGCAGAACTCATTACTATGTTGAAAAAAAAAAGAGCATTTCTCTCAGATTATAAAAGGAAAAAATGTTAAACCAAACTGCCCCATAACAGACAACATAATTCAAAATTAAGGATGAGAATTGCCATATGATTTGGATGTGAGCAACTTCAATGTGACCTACTTTCTTCAGAATACTTTTTACTCTAAAGTAATCTTTACACTGTCTGTTCCTCCACATTATCAGTGTCATTAGTGCACCCTTCCCAGCAGCAATGCTGTAAAGGATTTTGCTGATGCTGCTGCTTCTCAGAGCTCCCAATGACTCATTGTCTGAAATGTTCTGGTAATTGAACACACCATACCCAAACCCCCTTCCTGTAAGCAGCCTCAGTCCAGTTCCAGTCCTGGACCTTGACACATGGTGTGTGGAGAAAGATAATTGTATATTTAATTAGACAAGAAGTTTCAGACATAGACAGAGGTATGTAAAATTTTGCAATTTATTTCTTCATTGTTGTCTTTAAATCTGGTGAAACTTTGGCCTCTTTATATTGGCCATCTCTGTCATACTCTGTGTTTAAAAAATATATCCTGCCATTCAAAAATTCTTTCATTTACCACTCTTTTTTAATTTATTGGCATCTAACATTTATCTTCAGTTTTCCCATTATCAATATGAACCCCTGCCTCTAAAGTCAGTCTGTTAACCTGAAAGATTTGCTTCTTTTCTCTGCCTTTTATTCAACTTCATCTTTTTCCAGACGGTTTACAAGAAAGTGTCTGTAAACCAATTAGTCTGACCAATTCATCTGAACTAAAGGGCCATGGGTAGCCTTAATCTATAAATGTGTGACCCAGGTACCAATATTGATAAATTCAATATAAAATATTGATTTTATATATCAATATAGAATTTATATTGATAAATTAATCTCAGAAAGACTATTTCTGCAGTAAGGCTTTAGCTAGTAGCACCATGTGACTTGAAAGAGATTGCATATCTTGCACTATAAATACTTCAGATAAAGTATCTTAACTGGTGACACTTTGATGTGGAAATCTGTTCTGTTACATCCTCACAGACTACTGCTCTCACTTCTGAGATTATTATTTTTAAATAAAAGCCATAGAGAGAACCTAATGAGGCTTTAGGGCTCAGCTTCCTAGAAAAATTATTATTTTTGGACTTCTGACTACTTTGTTGATGATTTAACTGTTGAGATTTCCAGATAACTCTGAATTTTTTTAGTTCAGCACAACTTCTAGGATTTACCTGTGCTATGAAGACCAAGAAAAAACAAAACCTTCATTCTTTGTTTAGGAGAAATATAAAAATTATGTCAAGGAACTTCCTGCAGCACTAGTTACTGTGAAAGCTGACATAAAATGTGAATGGCAGATGTCTAACAGGTTTAGTTGGAAGTTGTTGGAATGATGTTTTTGACTAGTTAAGAACTAGTTATGTTGTTTTAGTTTTTTTTAATTTGACAAATACAGATTCACCAAAATCTAATCTTCCTCTAAGAAGTCACTGATTTCAGTTTGTTTCAGTTTTTACAAAATGTATTTTTATGGGGCAAAAAAAAAAAGAAAATTAAAAATTGTTTTGAAACAGTTTAAAAGGACTTTTAAAAGGCTTTTCTTAAAGCTTTTAAGAAAAAACCGATTTTTAATAATGTTGTTATTTTATAACATAAACTATTATAAACAATATAGTGGAAAACCCTGTGATAACCCAAAGTGATCATGGGCATGATTTCTTGTTGCTGTTATTGAAAATTTAAGTGTTTCCCAATGAAAACAGCAAAAAATATTAAAATTGCATCTCAGATCTTTATTTTTCCTCTTGATGAAAAAGCCTAATCTCTGAAGTATGTGGAAATTTATACATTCTTTGAAATAAGAAACTATTAAAAGTGCTATTCTTTATCTTACAACAACACTGAGACTATATGTCAGTTAGCTCATTATCTTCTAGTAACAGCCTATATTGATTAGGAAAGCAAGCTGAGTCTAGAGGAAAATAATAAAAGGACTTTCTATTAATAGGTAGCAGTAGCAGTAATAATATGAAGGAGATTAGTTTTAGATTTTTTAGATGATGTATAAACTGATTCTGAAGGCCAGTTAGAACAGTCTTTTTTTTTTTTTTTATAATTATTTTTCTGTTCTTAATGTATCACTGTATTTACTGTTTTCATTCCATGTATGAATAGGGTAGTATGAATTGTATTTTCTTCCTAAGGCATCAAAATACTGTTAAATATGACAATAGAGGAAATTTCTACATCCAGTCTACATCCATGAAGAGAGTCAAGAATCTAGAAATGCCTCTGTATTTTCTACATTTTTGTGCTATTTAGTGTTGAACTAAAAATAGGCAAAAATTCTATCACATGAGCAAAATCCTGTGGCCATTATGGATTCTGTTCAACAGGCCCATATTAATCTTTATTTGCCGTGTGATTTTCATTAACCAAATTGACAAAGACTGTAAGGCCAAATATGTAGCATGTAGACTTTTTATATAATTTAGAACATAATACAACATACCTTTTTCCTAGCATTGTTCAAACTTGCTAAAAACATTTCCCAGTGCATTGTTCAAAGGAAGAAAGTAAATACAAGAATTAGGCTGTGCACAATAAGGTGACATTAAAAAAAAGTTGCTACTGGGTTTGGGTTAGTGTGGTGGCACGTTTCAGAAGTGATTCTGGCTCCTGATTGGTACCCATATTTAATTATATATGTACTGGAAAACCCAATCCACAAAGATGGAGTACACATTCCTTACCTAACAGAGCAGATTGAAAGAGCCTGGCAGAACTGAAAAGCAGTGTCTGTAAATGTAGGAAGGAATGTGATATAGAATATAATTCACATAAGTATGTTGTAGAACATGTGACTTAGAATCAGAAGGCAACTGGATATGGCAATAATATATAAGGTATGTGTCTATCTGGATTTGGGATAATACCAATAGTCATAATCCTCAAAAGGAGAAGAATAATAGAAGGAATAATACTAAGTATTTAATTTCACTAACATTGGAAACAACTTTAAAGTCTATTTGTATCAGAAGACACTATTTAAATTACTCTGGGATTTTAGTATTCTCACTTATATCCAAACATATGTGTGTGCATGTGTACATATGTTTAGATTTTTTTGTGTATTTTTTGGTTTTTTTTCATTTATGTAGACATTCACACAGCTCAAAAGCTGATGCAATAGCTGAACATTGGTAATATTTCTGTTGAGCTGATTTTTTGTAATGTATGCATTTAAAAAGAAAGTTTACTCATTTATTGAAAAGAAGAAAATGGTGTTTCTTTAAAGCAATGAAAGACCAGACATGATTTTGCAATAGCCACCAAAGATGAAAATAAGTTTCAAATGGGCAGTCCAAAACCCCTGATATCCAGATCTGAACTGAATGTTCATCAACAGCTAAAATTTGGAAAATATTACATAAATTGTCCTTCAGGCTTCTCTATACCATGTTTATGCATTTTATGAATTTGCTGACATTTTTGTTATTGATGTACAAAAGATACTTTTACACTTTAGGTTCCTAATTTTCAGCGAACACCATATATTGACTATTAACTTAGTTCCTCTTTTATCACTTCTTGAGTGAGAATGAACCAGACCCTACTTTATTATTTAACTTTTCTTATCTTCCCATTGCTGTTGGCCATTTATTTACTGTATCTTACTTTTTTATTTATGTGCCAGCATTTACACACTTGTGTTATTTCCTAAAATATTAAATATGTTTTGGACACATTCAAGACCTGCCTTGTAGCAAATTTACAAAATAGTTGTGCATGGGAATATTTAGAAGGCCACATAAATGAAACTTTTTTTAACAGCTACACTAACCCTCTACAAATTAGTTGATGAACTCTTTGTCTAAGATTGTCTGGGACCAAAGGTACATTTTATTTCTTTAGTAGAAACAATATATGGTATCACAGTATCTTTTACTGTGCAGAAATTACTCTAACTCTAGTTAAGATTCATCCAATGTGAATTAATCTTAATTATTAATAATTAGAAATACTAATAATGATACCAATGTCTGCTAGGACAGGGAGAGGATGCTATCAAGTGGTGATTGGAATAAAAAAAGAATAATTTATTTTTCTAAGATTCTGTGCACTTTTGTTTCAAATGCATGTTTGAAAACACCCTTGAATAGAGTCCTAAAATGAGAAAACTTGCACCTTTAATTTCTTTTTCCATGGTATCTGCACAACTAATTGCACCTGTGAACCTGTAAAGGCTTGCTCTGTTTTGTGTATTCCAAATCCTATTAAAATCAAAACAAATCATATCAGCTATTCCTAGGTGAGTAGCTGATGCTACAGCAATCTAATATAACCATGGACATGTTTCTGCTTTAGCACCAGTTATGCTTTGCATAATCTTCTCACTGAACTTTTTGGCTGTTGAAGATTGTCTGGATAATATTCCAGTTTCTGAAATATAAACAGTTTTTACACAAGACAATTCTGTTTAAAGCCATTTTTTTTATAAATTATTATCCACAGAGAATGAAGAATTGCAAAATCTGCAAAAGCACTAAACCAAATAATGGACACCACAGAATCACAGGATGGCTGGGGCTGGAAGGCAGCTCTGGAGATAACTGGTCCAATTTGCTGCTTCAACCAGAGCCACCTAGAGCAGGATGATCAGGGGTCTCTCCAATTGGGCTACCTTTTCCTGTGTTTCACTCTTCTTACCATTAAAAAAAATAAAAAAAAAATAAATATTATTTTTAAGTAGAGTTTCCTGTAATTCTGTTCATGCCCATTCCTTGTTATCCAGCAGCTGAGAATCACTAAGAAGAGTCTGGCTCTATCATCACTGAAATTAGTTCAGTCTAGACTGCAGTAAGATTGCCCAGCAATTTCTGTTACCCAGCAGCAGCATTAAACATTGTTAAAGCCACAGAGTTACTACATCTGGAAAAAACATCTTACACAGGTGTGACATTTCCACTGACTAGACAAATTTTATGTGAGCCTCTAGATAGATGTTTTGTTCAGTAATAAAAAACCCATTCATTTTGGGATATCATCCCTGTGACATCTGACCTTCATACAGAAAAGTGCCCATGCCCTCTACACAGTGCCACAAACCAGACTCCCCACCCCTGCCTAGTCAAACTGCAGAGTCAGCAATTAATAGTTACCTTCCTGCTGTCTCAGTGAGGGTGTTCGGACCCTTCTCCCCCCAGAAAATCTGTTCTTCTGCTTCTTAGTCCTCTTACTAGCACCATTTGGGTGTCTGTTATGGCAATATCAGCAGGGAGTGGGATATGACACCTACTGCAATGTTCCTAGGTTGTAGGAACATAAAGTAGCTGAATAATTTCTGCAATATTTCTGCAATATTTATGCTTTTTCTGCATTTTACAGAATTAAATGCAAGGAAGACTGAAAGAATAGCTCAAACTTACATGATACCAGCCAGATAAACCCAGTCAATATGTGCCTGGCATCTGTTTTGTCTACACTGTGATTTTGCTTACTAGTTTTTGCAGCTATTAAGAGATTGTATGAAGTCACCTATTATGAGACGTAAACCTGAAATTACTTTACAAAGTTCAGTGAGTGCCAAATAAATGCTGATGAATTCTGGAGAAGGGACTACACATTTTATTGTCAGGCACTCAGCCTGATTCAGCATAGCTGGGGGAACTCACTGCCAAGTCAGAATGTCTGCACACATCTGAGGTCAATGTTATTAGCAAAAGTTAAAAAAGGGTGCAAACTACATAATGCATGTGATTTTGTCTAACAGAAGGAAATCCATTGGTGTGAATTTCATCATTTCTCTCTGCTAAATTCCTGTAAGACTACCTTAGGCTTTAGGAATTATTTGGAAGGTGGAGGTTCTTTTTAGATTGTGATAAACTGGACGTCCTGAGGAAATTTGACAGCAATTAATTAATTGCTCTAATTTGACAGCAACTAATTAATTAATCCAGTTTTGGACATTCATTTTTCTCCTCTGTACTTCAAGAAACACCAATATTTTTGAATTAAATTTTAATATTTACATTTTTGATTAATCAAAAACTCATATCATCATGTATGGAGTAAGGCATTTACCTTTCCATTTGTTAGAAAAATAAATTTGCCAAACTGCTGCCAAGACACTACTGCTGCATATTTGCCATCAATGGGAATGTGTCACTGCAGCTGAAAATGCTGTTTTATTGCCAAAGCCATCAGGTAATCAAGAAAAAAAAAATGGAAGGAGGTGACCTCACTGAATACATTAGGTGGGTTATGATTATAAGTATCTCACTGGCTGGGGATTAGAGCTATCCTAGTCTTTGGACCTTGTCATGGTTTAAAACCAATAACTAAGAAAATTACTTATTTCTTGCTGTGAGATATGGATTAGAATAAGGGCAAAACAGGCATAAAACTTAAAAGGAATAAAGAAAGTTTATTGACAAACAACAAGAATAAGAACACCAGAATAAACTTCCAGAAAAACCTTTTCATCCCTTATCTATTTACTATTCTCTCGTTCACATGACAACAGACAAAAACTTTGGAACTTTGGTGGTTAAAACAGTCCCAATTCTTGCTACAGTCTTTTCACCTGTCTTTGTAGAGAAACAGAAGTTTCTTCCTGTTAATTTATGGAGTTTCTCACACGAAAACTATTTTTCTTATAGTTTTCCATTGCCCTGATGTTAGCTGCCCAGAGCTGCTGTTATCAGAGCCCACCCCTCCCATTTTCACATCACTCTGAGGTGTGTTTGGGTCATGAGTCTAGGGATAGCATTTTTAAGGAAGAGTATTCAAAGGTAAAAAAAGTCTTCTTCATCTGCTTCTGTGAGCTTCACTAGACAACAGTTTTCTCATTGCCTCTCAAGGCTTCAAATCTCCCAGCACTTCACTACACCATAATTACTCAAGTTTACACTTTGAACACTTTATTCCTCCCTACATACTTATCATGAATTAAAGGAGTTCTTTCCAGGACTTCATTGTCTATCTCCATAGTCTAACAGAAAGACATTTCAGCTAAATTAAAGCATCTTCTTAATTCTCTACCTTTCTTGAAGTTTCGTTTCTTTCTTGTCACTGGTAGTTTATAAAGACTCTTTTCATGTTGATCATTCTCCTTTTCTCTCCCTGGATAAAAAAGTTAATCCGCAAGTCTCATCTGGGTAATGAAAGAGTTAAAATCTTGCCCAGGCTGTTGTAGGTAGTTCTGTAGCTTCGGCTGGTGCAGGAGGCCCAGACAGGGCTCAGGATAAGCCCCCCGCAGGCCCCATCTCCCAGCCGGGAGATGCAGCAGGCCCAGCCCGGCCCCCGCCCGGCTGCATGGCCGGGCAGAGAGCGAGAGGCCGGACCTCTGCTACCTTTCACCGCCAGGAAACAAAAAGAGAACTCAGAGAGCTCTGGTTTTACACTTTAAGGTAGGGTTCACAAGTTGATCCCACTTTTCAATGGCCTAAACTGCTGTCAATTCTCAGCAATGACCGATAATTGGTCAGGAGAAAAGACTCTAGGCAGTTCTCAGAAACTTCAACTTTCTTAAAGGTAAAGTAACTCCATGACAGGGTTTAAGCAGAAGGTTTAGGATAAATACTCTTAAATAAAGGATCTACAGTCTAAACCCCATGTTGAATTTTGTCCCTTTTTGCTTTCATTCAATGCATGAAAGAAATACTGATTTTCCCCTAGTAAGAATGCAAGTATGCACTGTTAAGGAGTTGAGGATGACAAATACTTTTTCATAATTCTATCATTAGCAAAGGGATTTACAGGGGTTTCCAGAACTATTTTTGTCTTGTGGAAAGAAATTAATTTGGTGACTGTTGAGAAATTTACATGTAATAGGTATTTTTACAAAGTAACGCCCAATGCTTTTCTGACTCTATTCTGACATTTACAAAAGGTAGTCCATACAACAGTGAGAAAGTTAGAAAACCTTTTGATAACGCTAACATTTTCAGGTCAGTGATAAAATGTCTGTAGATTAAACAATAATCATCAAGTATTAAAAATATCCTTTCATATGTCACAGCAGAGTAAAATATAAACCTGAAATTAGTACAATTTTTACTTCTGCTTGTCATCTCTGAAGTCACATGAAACTGAGAAGACCCTGTGTGGGAGCATTTGATGCCTTCCATGAGCACAGTTATCTCTTCCCCTCTTCACAGGAGGGATTGCAAACACATGCCTGTTCTCTTTTCCATCCTCCAGGGTAATGTTTCTTCAGAGACCATATTTTGCAGGACCTATTTTCATCTTATCTTCATGCTATGTTTGTTGATGCTGTCTGAGTGAGTAGGCCAAAAGATTTCTGATGTACCTAAGATATTCAGTAAAATCCAGAAGACCAGAAATGTATCTCCTAGATAGACTTTTCTAAAATAAAAAAAAATGTATCTCCCTGCATGAAATTTTTAAAAAAATTGAATTAATTTTCTATATTTTGTTTTGCCATACTTTGGAATTAAATTAGTAGCTAGAAATGCAGTAAACCTTAACATTTCAAGATTATAACTGAAAGCTGCATGTAGAGTAGGTGCTAGTGAATACATCCATGACAATTTGTGTTTCTAGCATTATGGTTTTACAGCTATATCTTTGATTCTAGTGAGGATTTTCTATTTAGAAGGATATTTAACAGTGTGGCAGTTCAGACTTGTAAATGTGAATACCTGTAGCCTTACCTTTACTAGTATTGCACTGTAAAAGAAATAAGCTTGTGAGCTACCAGTGGCCTGTGTGCTCTGCTTTTCCTACACTGTAACGTTAGTATTGCCCAAAGCAACTAGAATTATGCCTACAATTGTTCCTTTGAATCACACCTCCTTTACTGAAAGTTATTCTTATGGATGCCTGATTTTTTTTGTTTGTCTGTCATCTGAATAGTAATGCTTTAAAAATGTTTATTTTAAAAGAGAATCAATCTCAGCCTTTTAAATGGATCACTTTATTTAGCATCATGCTTTTATTTTTTTTCCTTTGAAAACATTTCCTTTGCTTTTTCTGTGAATCTCACTCAATTTTCTAAGCTTATACGTATTTTAAAGGATGTTCTAATCTCATGGACATCTATTGTCAATGTCCATGGTTCACCTCACATCAAACAAGCATCAACTGTCCCTACAGAAGGTCCTGTCCTGTCACTGCAGGGGAAGTAGTGCAGATGTACAGAAATAAAATACACCAAATGGTCATGGCTGCAGGCCATGTGGAAAAGGGCTTAGTGGGCCACATCTGAAGCTGTTTTAATCAGCTACAACATCTTGGCTTTAAAGGGGATATGTCATTCTACACTGGCTAAGGATCTACTTCAGAATGAGACATGGCTAGGGACTTCCTTCAAAGCAGCATTCATGCATAACATGAATAGCTGTCTCACTGCCAGTTAAGTAATATACAGTTAAAGTGACCAGGATAATTAGAGGATTACTTCTCTTTATAACTTTGGCAGGTTTTATTTAATCAGGTAACTTGTTCGTTTACAGGCAGACATAGTATTTTATATCCTCACCCCTAAGTATCCCTACACTGTGTGATACGATGCCATGCACAGATATTTGACCTAGCTGTGAGCAAGGTTTCTTGGGTGCTGGCAGCAGCATGGCCATATTCCAATCTGAGCCCCCTTGGAGTGGAAAATTAGCCCCCTGGGATTATTCCACTAGGCTGCCAACATGGCTCCCACAACTGAGGCTAGTATCTGCACAGCCCTGTTCTACTTTTGACCATGCTCAGATCAGGAACCACAAAATTCTGAGAAGTGCCTACATCTCCCTGTATGTCTTGAGGTCAGTAATATAAACTTCTGTCACTAAAGCTTTAGATTAGTGAGAAATAATAATAATAATATCCTTTAAAAAAATAGAAACATCTGTTGCAGTCACTGCTTTTTCTCTTTTGTGTCGCTGCAGTAGTGACCCCATTGCTGGTTATATTTCAGACTGGCATTAATTTAGTACAAAAATTTATAGTTAACATCTGGTCTCATCTCTTCTTGTCTGTCACAGACCATTCTGACCCAAGAGCATGGCCCTGGTGGGTGGTAAACAAGTACAAGAAAAAATAAAGCATGCCATCTGCCTCCTTTTGTGTTTGCCCATAATTTGTTTTTGAGTTATTTATTCTCTAAATAGAGACACGAGCTTAAGTGTGGTCAAAAACATATATATATATATAGCAAGATAGATAAGATTAATGGCACAATTTCCATAAACACAGTCTTATTAATTGGAGAGTAGTCCTGACACCAGGCAACACGGTCCAGGAAAAAAACCTGTATCACAGCTTCTAGTCTGTCTGGGAATGTACTTGGAGGCTTATTTTAAGTAACTCCATGCCATTATGGAAATGGAAGGGGAACTCAGTGCAATTCTGCACAGGTTGCTCTAACCCTGCTGCCATTCAATGTTTTTGTAAATGGCCAGGTGCTACTAGAAGGTGCAAACAGCCAGAAGTAGTCTTGTGGTACATTTGCTGAGAGAATTTGAAATTACGTTATGTGGAGAAATTGAAGAAATACTCCGGAAAACATAAATTTATATTTGACATGGGCAAATGTTAAGTCCCAGCCTTGGCAGGGATAAACAGTGAGGCAGCTGCAGGACATAGTATGGGCATTTTAGCTGACTATAGTTCAGAGGTGTCTGGATTGTAAATTGAATGTAAGGCAGCACTTACACCTTACAAGGTAAATATCATCCTGGAAAACAGAATCATTTGAGATAAGCAATGGTCTAATCTTGTCCAATGCAGGATGAGTAACACATTAGTATAGAGTCAGTTACTTCACCCTGAGGGAGACTTGAATCACTTGAAGATGGTACAGGAGGACACAACTCCTAGGCATGCAGAAAATATTTCCTGCAGAAGGACTTAGAGATTCAAGGTGGTTTATATTGAAGAAGAAATGTTGGAGAAGGTGTATGTGAAAGGAGCCTCAGCTTTGTAAGAGAAATAGAAGAATTTTATTGATACAATTCTGACCAGGTTTCAGGGAAAACTTTGTGACTTGGAAGATTGTCAACCTCTATATAGACCCCTTGGGTAGAGTAACAAGGCTTTATCTGTGTAAGAAGGCACAGCTTTGGCAGACAGATAAATCCTGAGGTATGGTGGTAAGGTTGGTCTTATTTTGTCTATATGAAAATGACATCTTCTAGGGATCCTTCTAGATTCATGTTCCAAGACCCTGACAGCAAATTAGCTTTCACATATCATTCAGAAACGGTTCCTTTATTGAACAAACACGCAGTAAGCACAAAGGCATAGACAGCTGTATTAACCTTTTTGTTCCTTTGCTTTCACATGGTCAACTGCTCTAAGGTGTTAGTTTACTTAAATACAATTTACAATTTACTTAAATACAATTCTTCTATTACTAAACTATGCATCAGACTGTACATGTCTTACAACGGTGGCACTTGCCAGTATCTTTATATTTACGTTAATCGTGACTGATAAGAAAATTATTTTTCCTAGAAAATTAAGACTGAGAAGACTGGTTTAAACTAAAAGACAGCAGAGTAATGGCAGTCTTAGTGGTAAATTTTAGGTGCTCAAAATTGTAGAAGAAAATTGGTGATCCTTTAATGAGCTTAGAAAAAGGCTAAGATGCATACATTGCTTCAGTGAACACTTTCCATGAAGATTATAATTGCAATACAATAATGTAAATCCAGTTATCAATGAAACACGTATCTCAATGTAAAGATTGATTAGCCACACTCGGTTATTTAGTGTTCATCAAAAGTAAAGCATTATTTTATTCTACCTGCAAACTTTAAAAACATCTATATCCTATGAATGTGGCAATTTGTTTAGATGTCTCCTCTCTCTGGTACGAGGGCAATGACTCTGCAGCTTCTGCTGAAATTTGCCCTGACACTGACATGAATTATTCCCTTGCAGGAAGTGAGTTATGCCTTTTGTGACTGAGAGAGATTTTATCTATTCAATTATTCAGCTGAAACACCTCCCCAATAGCTTGGGAAGGCACACCAGCCCTGGAACAGCCAACTTTATTAAATCAGTCTTTATGTATTTGTGTGGGTGCATGATATAGTGCTCTAATAGTGTACAGCGTGGAATGCAAATGGCAACAGTAAGCTAGAGAATTTATAGGCTATTTAAATCTCTCAAAATAGATGTTTGACTTGGAAAGCTCTTCAAGCTATGGAATAATGCTCATGTAAGTTCAAAATCATTATAGAGTTTGAGATTATTTAAAATTATTACTTTTTTCTTTTTTTTTTCCCATTTTTTTCCCTCCAGTTCCATTTGCGGTTAAGAGTGTTTTCAAATACATCAAATTTTATTTTTCCATAAAATGACATGTTTTTTTTAATATCATTAAAAATCTAATTTCTTTGCAAGTCTGCAGCATAAATCTGAGTCAGAAGACGTAGATAGGAATATTGAGGTAATTAAATAAAGTGCTTTTAATACTCTTTTCACCCTCTAAGTTATTATGGTCATATTCCATTTTTCTCTAAAATGATAAATTACTTAACTTCATTTGACTTAATATAGAAATATTATAGGAATGCTATTTTTTTTTTAAGGAGACTTTTAAAAATACATCTGATAAACTCACTGGGTTGTTCAAAGGTTTTGGAAAGTAATATAACTCAAAGAAATCATATTAATCCAATAATATAATTCCTAGAGAAACAACTTTATCCATTAATTTTCCCTGTGAAGACTTGTCAGAGAAATACTTCATTTTTCACTCTATCTTTTACAAATTCTTGATTTGTTAAAGGAAAAACAAAATATTACTTTGTGTAAGTTAGATAAGGCCTAACTTACAGATGAATTTTTTTGGCTTATTGAAACGAGTATAGTTCCAAATATAGCCAAAACTGCATATAAAAAGATGTCAGATATCAGCAAAGCAATTCTGATTTTTATAAATTTATTATCATAATAATTTATTAAATAAGTTTCAGTAGCTTTAGATTCTATATAAAGAACATTTCTTACAGACGTGATGTTTTATAAAGTCAGTTTTATGTTCAGAAGGGACATATGTTTCTATAGAAGGACCATTTCTAAAATATGTTCATCAAGAATTGATGTGTTGCTACTTTGACATATATCCCATTCCACTTCAGAGTGAAAACCAAAAATATTGAAGCTTTTGCAAAAACAGCTTTTTCATGCTTATTAAAATGAAAGACTTTGGGTTGCAAAATTAAATTAATTGAATCTACTTTATTTAATTATAATGTGGTTTCAAAAACATTGTTTATGACCTCTCTCCTCTTCCCAATCTCTCTTCTAGGGATACGCCTCTGGCAAATGTTCCCAGGGCAGAGGCACAAGGTGTGGATGGTCCATTAGGAACAGGGCATGCTGAACTCAGTCCTGTCATTCTTAGTGAATTTCAAACTTCAGAAAACGGAAAGACAAATCCCTTAAGTACAGCAATTCTGAGCAAGTTGTTATTTTGCAACTTTTTGGTGGTGACAGTGGAAATAAAAATCTTTCTTCATTTGACAAGACTTCATATCAGTTTTTGAGTCCTGTCTGAAAGGAAAAGAGCTGGAATTTTCACTGTACTGTTATATAACTTAAAGTCTATGTGATTTCCAAGAGATTTGTGGTTTATAAGAGAAATTCAAGTTCAACTGCAAAATATATTGTCTATTCTACAGAGAATCTTTGAGTACTTCATGTTTTTTTAGACATTTTATATGTAGTGCTGTGGAGAAACCACAGGTTATCTCAAATACACATGAAAATACCCTGTAAAAAGTTCCATGTTTTGGATGTATTTTAGGTTTATTCAAGAGACCTGTTCAGTGAATTTTCTCTAGAAACTTTTGATAAAGTTCATCTCACCTGACTGTAGTTGGCAGAAAGTCAGGTGTCAAATCTAAATTGACAGCATTAAAGTTCTCGTAGTCAACAGAGACAAGCATTTTCAGTAGCACACCCTTTAGCTGATAAACAGGTATGCAAAACTGCAGGAATTAACACCCAGTATGGATTTTGGGTGATAGGAGTCAAGCAAAATGAATCCCATTAGTTTTGCTGTTTTTATTTATATTGTACAAGTTGTATATTTTTTTACTTTGCTTGTGTTCTCGCATTTTTTTCTATGGATGACATCACAGCTCTGTTTTATTGGATACTCCAACTACTATTATACTCTTAAAATAAAATTAAGACTATACTGTTGAATTCAGTGGCAAGGAATACCTGCCCAAGTTTTCAAATCTTTCATTATTAGAGATGGCTGGGAAGTCTCCACACCTGGTAAGAAGTATCAGACCTCCAGAGACAGGACTCACAAAAAATTACCTCTGTGAAACATATCTCAGTGCTTTAATTAGTATTTTGTTTCAGTTGTTCAACCCATTTGAGAGAGAAATAGTCATATGAAGAACCTTGACACAGATTAAGTTTTTGATGGTAATATCTACAGTCATGTAAAAATTTTTATTTGGAGCTTCACTGTTTGTTGCAGCTTTGAGGGTGATACTAGTATTTTACTGCTACAAATGGGATTCCTGCAACACATTAATTCTTCTGTGATCCTGAAAATGTTTCTGTGTTTACAGAACTTCTTGCCTGATGCTTGGTGATGGACATTCAGAAATGGAGGTCCCCTGCCTCAGTTACTCTTGATTCAATAACTTGTTCTTTGGGAGGCTAAGTTTTAGAGTGTATCTTTGTTACACTGGAGAGTTGTAGGATAATATTTTTATTGTTGTTATTGTTAATAATATTATTATCAAGACCATCATCATCATCATCACCATTATTATAGTGATTCTTTAAAATTTGTTATAGTATATTGAATGGTATTTTTATTGGACTGTAAACATTCAGTGGATGTGTTTTTTATTGTAGTGCTTTCTTTTTAGTAATCCTGTGAATTGTAATCCGACCTACACTATCATATCAGATTTTTGAAACTTGTTCTTAAATAACCTTAGCAGATTGAAAGATAATCTAATAGGAAACCAGCTAGGATTGCATATACTTCATGTACAAAGAAACTGTAATAGTGGATTTTTCTCATAATTAAAAAAAATATAATCCAATATAATTTCATATTATATATGTACTAAAGATCAGGATAATGGAATTTTCTCACTATCTGTCATATATGCAATGTAGAGTTGGGAGCTCTAAGTAAAGTAACAGAAATTGTATCTTTTTTTGTCAGAAATTATACTGTACCCTGTGACATTTATTTTTTTTTTTCTATAATTTTAATGGAATTGCAGTGGAAAGTTTATTTTAATTAGTTGTGTTCACAGTGATTTTTTTAGATAATTGAATAGACATGAAACTCATGGAACCATTAAAGCTCAAAGACTTGGTGAAAGACAACATGAGAAAAGAAACCCAACTGAATCCATCATGATTCAGTGAGATGTTTAGAATGAGGGGAATTCAGACAAACTCTGCAATCACGTAAAGAAATATTTGTTTTTTCCCTGTTTTTTAGGTGAAAGAAATGGCCACATTATGCAGATAATACTCTAATACGAGTGAAAGCTCTTGGGGCATGCTTGCAGAGAGTGTCAGATCCAGAACCATTTCTGTCTTCCAGACTATCTGGTCAAGCTGTGCAAACATCAGCTCTCCATAATTTTCAGAGTTGCTTCCTTTCATTTTTTACATAGACATTTATATTCTAGATTGCTGTTGTTAAGTAATTATACGTCAGTGGAATCTGAAATACAACACAGTATAAATGAACAGATTAAAACCGAGCAATTATTTTTGGTAAATAAAAACTCATGTGAATATTCAGACCCCCTAAATTTCTGTTAGTTTTTCAGCTGGCTCATATTTGAGACAGAGAGTTTTTTTATTTTCTCATGGTAATTCCACAATGAGAAACTTAATTCAAGAATGAATAGTAAGAAATTAATAATACAGGTGATAACTTGAAAAAATCTCTTTGGCTTGTCATTTCCAAAAAGCAATTTATAGAGAATTAAAAAAATACAAGATGTATATAACAGTCTGTGGTTTCAGCGACTTAAAAGGGTATAAGGGTTGAAACTTAAATGATCAGAGAAGAAATGCAAGGGGTAAGGAAGTTGGAGATATTATGAATTCTGTGTAAGAAGCAGATTTTTGCAGAGTTGTTTTCTGGTAAATTGAAGGAATTTTTAGAAAACATATTTTTTTTACCAATGACAAAATTAATTTCCTCAAATCTCTGTTTTCCTTCTGTCAACAAAATAAAATAATTTTATTAAGCTTCTTACCACCTTCAGTGGGTAAAATATGTTCCAGTGCACTATTACCAAGCAAATGTTGCTGTCATCTAAACAGCAGAGAGAAACAAAGGATATTACTTTATCACTAAAATTGAGACTTACATTTATTTGGGGATAACAAAAAAGAGTAACATTTTCTGCAGTCACTCTGAAATTCAGCAAAATTTTCTCAGCTAGCACAGAAAACTGTTGACAGCTTTATAAAAACGAGGGCTGTCTTAAAAGGAAAGATGGTGTCATCATGCTCCAAACTCTATGAGAAAACAGGAAGATTGGAAAGACCTTTTGGTCTATTTTGTGGGTGACCTGTCAAAAAAGACTGCAGTACTTCATTTTTCAGACTTAGTAATTGTCCTGAAAGTAAATGTACCATTTTTCTGCCACCCATCTAATATGGCTTCTAGGAAAAATTATGGCATAAAGGGACAAGCAAAAGTGAATTTCAAATTGGTTTGCAACTAAGAAATGCATTTTCAGCTAAAATAAAATTTCAAGAGAAATCTCTGCTTTCTTTAGCTATTTTTTTTTTTTTAACTACATCAGAAAGCTCATAGAGGATTTGCCAGGAAAAACAATCCAGGGATAGTGGTAAGATTTCAAAAAGATATTTAGATTCTCCATGCCCATTGATGGTGAGAAGTAGAAACTGAAATCTCTTTTAAATATCGTATCTGTAGTACCTCATCTCTCCCAAAATTAAAAAGATAGGCAGAGAGACAGTGAATGTTTCCAGAGTTGACTTTCTGATATTATGTAACTAATCAGGAATTACATGCTGAGGTAGTGATAGATGTACCAGAAAAAGGTAATATGCTGGAAAGGTTTTTATTACAATTAGTGAGTTTTGATGTCTCTTAGGTTGTTCCCTGCCTTTGAAACATATTCTGAGAAATTCAAGAGGCACATTTGAGCTGAGTATTTACATTGTACTTAGCCTGTTACTGTTCCCCCATCTTGGGATACTGGGAAGTGGGAAGATAGGTGAAGGTACCTAATGATGTGCAAACTTACCCAGTTATATATTAACCACAACAGGAAATTGTTTTCTGTTCAGATTAGCTCCTGGGTGATTGCTTAGGTCTGCATGTCTGCTCTTAGAAGTATCTGACACTGAGTTCTTCTGTGTCACCAAAAAATGGACAAGGAGCTGTTTTCCCACAAACTAACATGGCTGTAAATAAGCATTTTTCATTGAGATTTAGATTTTGAATTGTGCAATCCTGTCACAAAGCTGCTCTCTTGTGCAGTTTTGTTCAGTGTGTGTTTCCATCACAAGGGACAAAAAGGAATCTTTCTTTAGGAAGAGGGTTTAATGATGAAATGAAAAGACATTTATTTTGGATTTCTCAAGCACAGTAACCCTCACTCAGCAGAAGACAGGTGTCTGAGCATTGTACAAGATCTCTCTCAAAATATCAGCTCATCCTTAAAATATTGACTGTCAAGAAAGTTCTATTTTCCTTGCTTTCTTTGGTTTTCTTAGGATCATGTTACAAGGACATTAATAGGTGCATGTTGGTTTCTGCCTTATGCTTTTTTTTTTTAGCCTCCCAAACATGCATATGGACATAAAAATTGCAATAGTTTATAACCAGAACCGTAATCAAAACCATATTCTGTCCATTTTTTTTTGTTCACCAGACTTACATGAAATCCAAAGGCTCTCAACACTTGTCTAGAGATGGTGATTTGCATGCTTGGGTTATGATTTCTACTATTTAATATGAAGTTCACTGAGGTAATTCTATTATTTCTTCGTTTTTACTGACTGGAGTCTATTCTGCCAAATATTTTTTCCATTGGTGCCGTTGGCAGCTTCTTTTGAGTTACTATGACTCAGGATGGTAGAAGCTCAGATAAAATATCATGTTTTGTAGCTGCTTGATAAATTTATCTTCACAATTGAACAGGAGAGGAAGAAAACTGCAGTGCATTTAAGTAGTCTGTCCTTTCTGCTACTCCCACCTTCTGAAGAATTCCAGTATCTTGACAGCAGAGAGTAAGATAGGACAAATATCAACTCACCACTGCAGCCATATGCAGGCATTTGGAAATCTACTTCTCTTTCTCTTGCTCTTTTTTTCCTTGATCTAGCCAGGACTATAGCACACATGCAAAATTTTAGAAGAAATCCTGTCTCTATTTTTTTTTTTTTTAACCCAATCACAGTCCCTAGATGGAAAACAAACCCATAGCTGCAAGGTGTTCAACAAAAACATTTAGTATTTTTGATACATCTCTGCTTCTATATATTGCCCAGTCTTGATACTCCCTTGTTGCTACTTTGGTTTCTGAAAGCATTTACCTGAAAATTACTGTCATAGAGAAAAAAATTCTCCTGGTTCTGAGAATCAGCCCTTGATTCCATAGCTGCTTTTTAGGAAGTTTCCATGAGCAGATATGCTTTTCTTGCTGCCTTTATGGCACAAGGCAGAGCTGATCCTGCCTAGGGCTGCTGGCAAGTATGGCTCTGCAAACATTCATTAGTATGACAAACAGAATACTGAGGCAAAATGAGGACAAAATGATTGTGCAAGCAGCTTTAACTGGGGTGAAAGCAATACTCTTACGTTAAAGTCATTTGTCTAGCATTTTAGTACCACAATTCAATACTGCCAACAATAATATGCAGTAATAAAATTCAGATAGTGCCAGGCTTAGAAGCAAATATGGGCCTGATAAGGAGGATATCCATCATAAAGAGGGACATTGGTGAAATATGAATTATTCACTCTTATCTACTTACTCTTCTTTATTGTATTTTTATGTCTTTATCTATTCTATTTCATCCCCTCACAAAGAATAATTGGAAATGACATTTCTATGCCTGTAACTATGAGAAAAAATATGCAAAATTAATTCCATTAGAAGTAAACAACAATAGCATTGTCCTTAGGATCTCATTTCATGTTGTCCTTAGGTCTTAAAGACCATCAGCAGAGATAAAATTAAAAAGGCTGCAGAAATTGGAGCTTGCTTTCATATTGAGCTTACTTTAATATTGTTTCACTCTCGTAGGCTGAGTGACTGCACACTGAAGGGCAAAGAAGGAGAGGGGGAATGGAGGGGAGAGAGGTGACTTTCATGTAGTCTAGATACCTATAAAAGGCTGAACTAGAATTTCTGTTGCAGCAAGCTTTTATCAGCCTGCCTTTATTATCTAAGCAGGAGCAGCAGCAGTGGCTTGGTTTTTATGGAGTTCAGATTATAGCTGGTTGGATAGTATTTAAAATCTTGGGAGTAATTTTCATCAGAAAAAGACTGATCAAAACAAAAATATTTTGTAGGAAGTCACTAGTTCTGATAAGTTTCTTGTTAGCCATTTTGTGCATTCTTAAATGTTTTCAAAGTTCAGAATGTTCTAGCAGCCTTCATGGAAATGAAATTAAAGTAAAAGAGTAATCTTTTTACATAATTGGATTATAGATATTTTTGCTACAGAACCAGAATATTGAAAAAGTGAGATAGTAAAAAAAAAAAAAGTATTTATTGTGATTGGTCAGAAATTATTTCAGGATACATGATTTACATTAAAGCTCATATTTTAATTATAATATGGTTTACATTTTTAATAGGTTGTCTTTGTAGGAATTATTTTGGTGAAAACATGAAACTTCTTTAAAATAGAAACAGTTTTTCTACTCAGTTGAGAAGACTATGTTAAATATGAGAATTAAGTAGAATCTAATATTAGCTGCTAATTTACCACCATACTGGAGCTTTTTTTTTTTTTTTTTTTTTTAAACAGAAGACTACAAGGTCTTGTATTGGGAAGTCTCTTGGGGAAACATATTAAAAATTGCTTTCATATTTTTGGTAATTTAAACTTTTGCTAACTTGATGAACTTCGGTGTTGTGGAACAGAATCATGAGATAGTTATGCTGGAAGGAAGCAGTGAAAATTGTCCAGCCCAGCCTCCCCAGTGAAGCCAGCTGTGAGTTTGCATCAGGTTACTCAGGAACTGCCCGAGTTTGGTTTCGAGCACGTCCAGGTATGGACACCCAGCAACTCCTCTTGACAGTGAGCCTCTCCTGCTGCAATCTGTGTCAGGAGCCTCTTATTCTCACTCTGCGCCTCTGAGGTCTTAGGTGACCAAAACCAGCTCCTAGATTCCTCCTCCAGCTTTCTTCAGGCTGTTTCTCAGATATTCCCACTGATTTTTTACCATTCACAAATGAGGACCAGCTCTGAATCTCAATGTGAATCTCAGTGTGATCTTTTGTTTTGTCTCTAGTGTTGGAGTCTGAGATACAGTGTGTGTGCCCTTGTTTTTAATATTTAGTTCTAGAATTCAAAGAAACACTGAATTTCATATAATATGAAATTCATGGGCATGTTTTCATGGTGATACATGAAAACAAATGCTAAAGTTAGATAGAAAAAGTGTAAGTGGGTAGATTAGAAAGGTTTTTAAATCACTGGGTGAAAAAGTAGTTTAGAGAGCAGGAGACAAGATGGAGGATTTAGGGTGTTGTCCCTTGTTCCTTCTTCTTTCTTCTTCATGTTCTTCTCCTAGAGGTTTTTGGGTAATAGTAAATGATTGGACAGAAAATGCCACAATGCAGCACAGAGGTGATGGGTCATTGGGTCATTAAGAAAAATAATATAGGTGTCTATTGTTAATTGGGTAAAAATAGGTATAAAGATAAAAGAACTGCATAGTTCGAGGCCATTTTGTGCATCAGACACGAAGTGAGCCACAAGGCCTTGTTTGTACCATCAGAAGAAAGAAATGTGCCAAATTGCAAAGATTGATCTTGTAACCAGCCTGGAGAGACCTGTTAAGTTTTGTAAGGATCCTTCAATAAACACGAGAAACAAGATTCTAACGAGCTCGGGAGTTTTCTTCAAATCATAAGGACTGAGATAAGTGGGACTCCCTATGAGGGAAGATCCCAGGAGAATTCAGCCCAAAGGAGGCTGAGAGACTAGAGAAAAGTTATATCCACAGGGAACTGAGCCCAAAGGAGGCAAGAAGAAAAAGAAAGTCACATCTAGTACTACTCAGCACTACTCAGTACTATCCAAAACCTGTTTTATGTTCCCTGCATGGCCTGGAAAAAAATAGTTATATACTATGATGGTAGCTGCATGCTAATGTGGCATGGAGGTACATGCCAAAGAAAACTGGATTGGTAACAGAGGCTCTAAAGCCACTCAACCCTAGAAGAAAAAGAGCTAGAAAGGTGACAAAGGGCTTATTTTCAGTTCAGACTATTTTCAAAAGATTTGTTCTTGTAAGTGTACCAATTTCATCATTGATTTAATGTAAGCAATTGAGATGATGCACTACAGGGGTAAAATTTTTACCTCAAGCAATGTTTATATAAGGAAATATCTGGGGCAGCTTTATATGGTATTGATGCTGCTGTAGCAAGCCCAAAGATACAGCAGCCTGGTGGAAGAAAAGTGAAAAGGTTTATATATAATATGCTTAGAATCAAAATCTATCTATACCAACATCCAGCCTGAAGTGATTTGTCTTCTGAATAATGTGATTAATAATGAAATGGCCTAGAAGCACAACAATGCTATGTTTTACATTCCTTAATCTTGCCCAGTTATCTGTACATGAATGAGAGGAACACATAGAAATTATCCTGACAGCAGACTATATGACCACAAAGAAAACGAGGAGAAACAATTGTATCATCATCAAAACATACGAAGCAAAAAATAATTTTTAAATCCAAAAAGCTTGTTCTTAGAGGAAAATAAAATATTTTCTAAAATGTACTTTTTATGGACAGACATGTACATCTTTTTGCAGAAAACTGCAAACCATTACTTTCTCTTGCTTATAGGCTTTTCAGTCTACTTGCTAAGGTTCTTTTCTCCCCTCAAAGGAATCCAGCATATGTGAATTCTGTGAAGCCCAGTATTCTAAAATATTAGATATTGGTTTCAGATTTTAAGATATAAAAGGTATGGCAGCAATGGTTATGTAATATCTAATACAAAAACCTTGTGTAGGACTGAGAACATATATAGTGTTGACAACTAAAATGCCATTTGAGAACATGTAAGACTGTTTCAGATATACCTTTGTGGAGTTGATTTGACAGTGAAAAGTGGCTGTATGTTACCTTGGAACAAACTAAAGGCTCCTTGGAAAGTCTGTCTAAACAAGGAGGAGCCTACTCAAACTATCCAGAGATTCATCAACAGTCTGTAAAGAAAATGCAAGTCAGTTTTCTTGATTCCTGCATGCAATGTTATGTTCATCATCAATTTTTGGGCCCATCTCTGTGCCAGAATCTACAGGTAAGCTGTGCAAACTATCACATCAGGGTTCACAACTAATTTTTCACAGCTATAAATAGTGCATTTATTGAAAAGGGGGTTAAAAATTAGGATGTTTAGGTAAATTGTCCTCCTGGAATAGATGTCCTTCTGTGTGCTCTCTGCTGGATGAGATCTTCCTGTGACATAAACCAGTATGGGCTGGTAATTTTAGCTCATGTAAACCAGGGGTTTAGATTATGAAGAGTTCAGAACAGATGTTCAGTTTGATGGAGCAGACACCAAATTAAAGCACCAGGGTGTTTGGCAGTATGCAGCCAGACCTCAGTGTGGATTTGTCAGTCCTTAAAACACATATGAAAATTCACTTTTATTTAAACAGGAAAGTGTCAGTTTTCACAGAAGTGGGATGGGATTCTAGAACATGTTACAGTTAAAATTCACACAAATCTTTGAAATGTATCCAGTTTTAACACAAAAAGCCCCAACAAACCTGAGTAAAGAATAGTAGGCTTTAACACTTCTTTCCTTTTTTTAGGGTAATGTAAACTGAAACAGAATCACACATTAGGCAACAATTATGTTGCTCTCAAGTGTGTGAAATGATTCATTTGAGGTAATCATGTTTCACAAGTGTTCTGTGTTTCCTGGGAGAATGATGGATCCTTGCCAATTTTAATGGCATTGTTCAACCAGCAAGTGATTGTCTTTCTTCAACCAAAACAATTGTTAACCCCAAATCTGTACAAATATGATAGTGAATAAAATCTATGGTGTTTCTGTTTTTTTTAAAGTTGTCAATTTTTTACTAAAAACTCCCAGATTTTTTTTCTTTTATGTTTTTTAAAATGATATGAAATAGGAAAAGAAATTTGAGAATACAACCCTAATAGATTATTATGAAAATTATTTTCAATAGCAAACAAAAATAATGACATACCTTTAGACTTAGAAAACTCAAACTCCATTTACAGGAACGGGAGCTTCATGCAAAAGCTAAACAGCTGAAAAAACCTTTCCAGTTTTGCTAGTGAACAAACAGATCCACAAAGAAAGTCTGTGTTAGTGCAGAGTTATTCCCTTCCTAGCTCTTAGGCTCCCAGAAGTTATTTAATGACTTGACTGAGATTCCTACTTTCCATAGGCATTTAGTGGCAATGTTCATGAATAATTTCATGCTGCCAGTAAATTCTGAGTACAATTACAGGTTCCCTAATCAATATCAAATTGTAAGGACACAGATGGAATGTAACCCAATCTCCCAATACTGGGGCATGTTTTATAGAACTGAACATGGTTTCAGAACTATAAAATTATTCAGGTTGGAATGCAACTCTGAAAGCTATCTTCTTCTTTCTCATCTCCCAATACTGGGCCAATTTTTAAGATGCATCCAACTTTGATATTAGATGAGTTTGCTTAGGACCTTTTCCACCTGAATTTTAAACTTCTTGAGAATTGAACTTCTCCAAGGACAGAAATTTCACAGCTTCTCTGGGCCTCTTTTCGGAATTTCAAGACTTTCAAGAATTTATTCATCCATGGAATGCAAATAAAAAATAAACATCAATGCTAAAACAATCTCTCTATCACATGTCAGCCTCAGGTTCAATTCTGTCCTGACTTGACACTGAAAGCAAGCCTTGTACCACTCTCTACAGAACATTTTACAGTGGTGGAGGGAAGGGAGATGGGGTGGTGGGACAAGACGGGCTCTAGAAGCTCTTTAGCTTCAAAATGGCTGTTGAAGCTCTTCTGCTCTATGTTGAATAAATAAATGCCACAGAAACTAGAGTGTCAAGACAGAGAAGAGCCTTTTTCCTTCTCATAGGAGATAAGATATGCTTTTCTGCATAAATATAAATTTAGGTATCCTTAAATGTTATAAGTATGAATAAGGATGGGTACAATTAAGGATCCTTATAGTACAGGTTCTTCTTAATGAACACCTGTTTCCTGTAAAGTTGTATTAACACGTGAAGGAAGGGCTAAAAGGGAAACCATAAGAGATTAGGAGAAATAGATCTTGTTTTGAACTGGTGAAGATGGAACTTGACTCAGCAACTTTTACTGCTGAGCTTGGATAAAGGGCACTTTGCAGCAGGGAAGGTAAAAATCTCTTAATTTGGCTGACCTCAGCCAGCTGTGCTTTCAAAGTACCAATCAGGTTAAGCAGTAAAGAAAATAAACACATCTAGTTTATGCCTTTCTACAGGATGTAAAGGTGAGCTGCATCCAAACTTCTGAATAGTCATAAAAATAAAATGACTTAGAATAAGATTAAATTTGCAGCTATTCTGAAAAATTTGGAGGAACTTATGAAAAAGTGGGTGTGTATCACTCAGGCAGAAACTGACCTTTGAGGAGAGCTCCTAGCTTGCTCCAGAGGTGAAAAAGGTGTTCTCAATCTAGCCAAAAATAAGTAAAACTCTGTTTTACACAGAATAAAAGGTTAAAGACAGTCTAGACTTTGTCAGTGGGGAAATACCAAGGCAATATTAGGTATGGATATGCAGCTGTGTTTGGTTTGGTTTGAGGTCTGTCATTGTCAAAATGCAAAAAATTTACTCAAGCTTCATGTTTCAGGAAGAGCAACAAAAATAATTGAAGATGTTTGAAATAATTTTCCAGTTTCTGTAGAGAAATTTAGTCTAGTCATCCACAAAAAAATAAGCAGGTGATCTTATAAGTCCTGTGTGGGAAGGAACTTTCTGGCAGTAGACAGGCCAGTACTTTATCAGAAGTCTTAATGGTTACAGAAATTAAATTAATCTACAAAAAATAAGGCACAGTTTTTATTTTTAATAATGAGTATAACGAATCATTACATTAATCTCCCTAGGAATGCAGTTTTTCATTCATTCAAGGTCTTTAAATCAAGAGCAGATTTTAAGTGTGCTTGCATGAAAATTAAAATTTTCACAAAGAAATTACAGCAAATCGTCCTTCACCAATTCTGTAAAGGTGGGGCTATAAAATTGGATTTAACCTCTTCTGTTTTCAAATGAACTGTTCTATTAATTTAACTGATTTATTTGTCGTTTCTGCAAAAAACATGGCAAAACATGTCATTCTAATGCATATTTTTTGGTCAACCTATATACTACCATTGAAAAGTGAGGATATTAAAGTAGGAGATGGTAAGGTGAATTAACAAAGAAAAGAGACAGTTTAGTAACTGGGAAGTGCAAATGTCTGTCCAAATGACCTCTGTGCTTAAAAATCACTTTTCCCTGTATTAATGCCCTGTGTTAGTCTGGACCCACTGAGCCTTCTTCTCTCTCTCTCTTCAGTGAGTTCTTCTCACTGAGTCCTTTTGCCTTAGTTGAGCTTAAATGGTTTGTAAACTGGTAGTTAATTCTGCATTTTATTTTCTAATATGGCCGCTTGCTATTAGTTGTGTAATCTTAGACCAAAAACTGAACACTGAAGAAGATACTACAATATGAATTTACAATATTAACAAGGCTGTCACTAATAGTTATAACAGGGGAAAAAAAAATAAAAAAATCATTGCTTTAGTAATTCACAAATTAAGTTCCCTCCAAATCTCAAAGGGTAGGCATAAGCCAAAGTAACCTTTATTACATCCTCTGGATTTAGGGCAAGAAAAATAAAAATATAATTGTCTATTATGCTTTTACTGAAAACAAGTGCTAACTTTAACTCTGTGACCGAAACAGCACTTTTAAAATGTATAAAAGATATGAAGGAATAGATAAAATCCACCAAGAGCATTTAATGTCACAGAAGCTAGTGATAAAAAAGTTGTAATCAGAACATTCACCTACAGGAAATCACAATTAACCCACATCTACTTATCACTCTAGCATTATAATGCATCCTTGAACACTTTTATCTTTAATAGAATAATAATCTTCAAAGAACCAAGGTACAGTTTATAAAAATAGGCCTATATAATTCCTATAACAGTTTCGTAAGATTTTTGATTTACATAATTCTTAACAGGAAATTTTGCAGCAATACTTGATCTGAGATATTTAAAAGCTGATAAGCATACTTCATATGATTCCAGTCCTTTAGAAAGCTTTAACTAAATTGATTAGAGATAGTTTCAAGTATGTGAAAAATTAGGACTGAGGCAGTCTGTCAAGCACTGTTAAAAGTTATATAGTCTGATTAGACAGTCCATGATGCAATGTCAGTTAATATTTTGTGATTTTTTTTACTCTTTAAATTACTAATATTTGCTGCTGTCCATGAAATTGATGTCCAAGATATATTTTTCTACTTCCTCAGCCTAAATGGAAACATCTTGTAGTATTGTGTTTGTTCACATTTCTCTTTTTCTTTAATTAGAGGCTTTTTTGTCATTTTGATAGTTATACCCATACAGCACCGGAATATTACTATAACTTACATAACGAACCATGAAAACAGAGTTACAGGAAGAGTTACTTATGCTAAAGTAATTAATTTTAATGTCAATATTTATCTCATCATCTGGGAGTATTAAGAAGTAGGCTACAAGTGTGTATAAGTGTGGCTGATCATTCACAGTCCATGTTGTATGCAATGTAAAAAAAAAAGTACCTCCAAATATCACATTCCAGATGGAACTATATTTTACTACTAAATAATTACATGAAGCCGTATCTTTTTTACCTTCACCACGTGAAAGATCAGGTACTACAAGCCAAGCAGAGTGGCAGCATTTCTTATCTTTTACCTATCATTATCAATTTATATTTTATGTTGGGTAAAATGAAATTTGTTGCATGAACAGTATTGAAGCTTGGCAGAAAATAAAACTTCTTGCATTCCAGGTTCTCCTCAGAGATCAGAGGGGCTGGGTGTGGCTGGGATTTATTCTGATTTTAGCCCATTGGGCACTCTAAACCTGGTCACGTTCAATAGGAACTTCCACAACTGCAGTTTTACAAATAGTGTGGTTCATTAAAGCAACAGAGATAAAAGTTTTGAATTGCCATTGAAAAACACACTTAATGCTTTAGTGATAAATCTTAAAAAAGAAAGACTCAAAAAAAAAAACACCCAAACCAAAAAACAAACCAAACAACCAACCAACAAAAACAAAAAGCCAAAAACAACCCCCCAAAAAAGCCAAAAAACCAACACAACAAACAAACAACATAACAGACAATTCATTAAGCTTAACTTTAACATTTATTAAGCTTAATTTCACCCCTGTATGCTCTAAGAGAGGCTAAGGTGCAAATCTTACCAAAGAGGCCCCCCTGCTCTGGGGAGAGAGAGGAGCAGATGTGTGTCTGCAGATGGGGCTGTATTCTCATCCTCTGCTGTGGAGCATTTCAAATGTCAATTTATACTTTGGGAAGAAGCAGAGGTGACTCTGTAGTCAAATATTCATCTACTGCATCACAAATGGGGGTGGGCAGCCACTTTTCATGTAAAAGCAGGCTACTGATAGTTAAAAAGGGAGAGATTAGAAAGGCTGTGGGTCTTGCATAAGGGTGCTACAGAAGAGAATTCAGAACACAGTGGAACAGAAGGAAATGACCACAGATCTCACAGCTTTATTCTTTGTTCCTACAAAGCTGTAGAAACAAGTATGACCCCTGACTGTTAACTTCTGCCTTCATCTTTAGGGAAAAAATTAATGGCTTTTATTTTTCTGAAATAGAAGTTTTCATCTCTAGAGCTTTGGGTAATAAACTGCAGTTGCACCCAAACCATAAGACCACATTAATAAATTAGCCTTCCAACCATTATTTTGGCACTGAGCAGACATTAGAAACATTGTGTTTTTTTGGCATATTGAAGAAGAATAGACCACTGTGACTATATAGTTTACTAAAGAGAACACTATATTTAAATCTCTGGCCCATGTGCAGAGTAGAATTTTAAAAATTGTCTTCTGAATGTGGCTCAGTTTAGATATTTTTTACAATCAATGGATTGTAGAAGGTTGTTATCACTCTAACTTTGATTTCTTGTTAAACCACATAGAGTTAAGTATATTCTTTATAGAATGTGAGCTAGCTTCTGTCTTGCTTTGGCTATAAACCACGTATATAGGAACTATGTAGCCAATTATTAGGGTAACGAAGAGTCTCAAATATTAAAGATACTTCCCTGTGCTGCAGTTACAGAAGATGTCCATGTACCAACACCAGACCTCGCAGTTCCTATTAAAAGTGGGATAGAGTAGCAGTGAGGAATGCAGCCCTGTCTTCCAAACAATACCATTATGACACCAAACATCTTGATTTGATGGTGATATCAGCATAGTGATACTCTTTTTGTCCAATCCCAGCTAATAAAACAAATACCTAGAGACTGCAACAGTCTGCCAGAAGTATGTTCCTGCTCATGCCAGGAACAATGACCTAACAACCTCTGTTTGGTCATTGGTGTGGTTAAGTCACCATCTTGTTTACAAAAGAGAGTGGAGAATGGTTTCAAAATCTGAGATTAATGGCTATCTAGGGGAAACTGGGTCTGAGATACCTGAAAGTCATTCTCTTAAGTCTGTTCATTCTCTCCAGTGAAGTTGTGCTTGAGCAAAAAAGGGGAGATAGGACTAAAGAGAGAATTGCAACAGAAAATCAGCAACATAATAAAAGTACCAAGCCTGATACAGAGTGCTGTACAGAAAGAGAGATCATGTGTTGTCAGTGTAACTCCAGACAGCAGCCCACTCAGGGAGAGTTAGAAGAACAAAAGTGGAAAACTGATGGGTTGAGAAAATGACAGTTTAATAGAGAAAGGAAAAGCTGCACACAAAAGAAAAACAAAGCAAGGAATTGATTCTCCACTTCCCACAGGCAGACAGCTGTTCAGCCATCTCCAGGAGAGCAGGGCTCCATCACATGTGAATGTTACTTGGAAAGACAAAAAACATCACTCAAATGTTCCCTTCTTCCCCCACTTTAAATACTGAGCATGATGTCAAATATTTGGAATATCCCTCTGCTCAGCTGGGGTCACCTGTCCTGGCTGTGTCTGCTCCCAACCTCCCAGGCACCCCCAGCCCCCTCAGCACCACGGCAGTACGAGAAGCAGAAAAGGCCTTGGCTCTGTGTGAGTTCTGCTCAGCAATAACAAAAACATCTCTGTATTGTCAACCCTGTGTTCAGCATAAATCCAAGACTCAGCCCTGTACCAGCCACTGGGAAGAAAATTAACTCTACCCCAGCCAAAACCAGCACAGTTAGGAAGGTGAAGTAGGGGTGTAATTATTAGAAGAGAAAATAACTATTATGTAATGAATTAAATTATAAATGAGTTGAAGAGGTAATGAAGTTTGAATTTCACAAAGAAATGAAATTAAAATGCTCCTTCTACAAGAATTTGAACAATCACTGTACAAGCAAGGCATCAGGGAGTCCTAATCCTATTAAATCTAATCACCACAATGTCTGTTTCTGCATTCACAATGAGTTTGCACACAGGAGAATAAATTAAAGCACATTACAGTGTGTCATACTTTTCTGCAGACAACATGATGGGACAAATTCTGTCCTTTTAAAATGCATACACGGTCACAGCTTCTGATCCATTCATCCCATTAAGATATTTATGTCTTCTTCAAGTCACACATGGCATGATGACCTTCTTGGTCTATTTTTCATACTTCCTCTGTAAATGTCAACAAGTCACCAAGTCTCTGTGCCATGGTTGCCTACTTATTCCTTTCTAGAAATGCCCTCCTCTCAGCTAAAAGGAAAAGTTTGGAGATTTTTTTCAGCTAGCTAGGAGTGGGGAAAAAAGCTACAATTTTAGAACCTTCTCCATGGTCATTTCTGGCGTCATTTTAATGTCATAATACACATGATGACTGTACCACAGATCATAGTTTTTCCTAACTCCTATTCCTTCTCATCTCTATTTTCAGTTTCAAACTACTTTCTCAATCTGGTAATAGAAAAAGAAAAGAAAAGGCATCATCCAGACCCAAATCTACTCTGGCAGATGGCTGAAAAATCATTCCCTGTAATTGTTGAAGCAGGTGTGATATAGGAGAGAAGAAAACCCTGCAAAGAAAGAGAACGGAGACAGGAGAGCTAGAGAATGATGGATAGTTGAATACAGCTGCAGCTTTGAAAATCTTTGTGATTTTTCACTGTGGACATTTGTGGGACAATGACCAAGTCTCTGATTTTGAGCTTATGAACTGATGAAAATTTGAAAAGTGCTGTTAATCCCTTTCTCTCAACTCTGAGACAATAATCTGGCTGATTTTATCTTCTCCAGTATGAACTGTTGGTTCATAGGGACAATGTTCTTAGTGCAGCTATATTTAGTGTGAATTTAATCCTGTGTGCACTTAACACCAGCTCCATTGAACTTGATGTAAGAATATTTCATGGGTGATTCACTATATCCACGGTGAGTGTTAGTGAAGAATTTTATTAATCAGTCAGGTATATTAACTGTTCTACTATTTTAAATTTTGTCTCCATTCTGAAGAATCAGAAATACTCTCTCACCTGAGAATGAGATCCTGTATTTATTATAGAGAATGAATATACTGATGTTCCATGCCAAATCCTATACCCCTTCAAAGGTGACATTTCATTTATCTTTTTCTTGCAGCATTTTTCTCTTGCTACTGGCATTGACTGAGTTGTATAAGAGTGGGACTAGAGAAGATATTAACAGAATATGCACAAAGGTTTTCCCTGCAGGAACTGTAAAATCTAATATTATTACAGAAGGGGATTTGCAGAAATATGCCTCTACCACAATAACTATTATAGATAAAATCTATCTGGTGTGATAATCACAGGTGTAGTTCTTTTTTAAATCACTTTCCTCAGAAAATGTGCCACTGATATTTTATTCCACTGGTATTAGCCCCACCTTTGGCCTTACATGGCATCTCCAGGATGGTTTGGTTCACAAGGTATAAGAATAAAATTAGAAATAATTCCTAGCAGAAATTTTATGAATTTGGATCAGTGTAAGCACATGTGACTTTTGTAGGAGTGAAATGATCTTATAGTGGTAGGGTCCATTTGGGTTGGGAAAGAAATGTAAATTGTTAATGCATATGATCAGGGTATGTCTGGATCAGTGTGTGGGTGACATCTTGCACTTATAAAAGAGAGAAAACACTTCTGATAACTTTCTTTGATAAAATAAGACCACATTAAACAAGAAAAATGAAGTAGATGTAATCTTTCTGGATTTCAAGAAAACATTTGATGTGACAATCATTATTTAAAAGAGAGAAGATGGGGATTAGAACATAAATTGTGTGGAAGAAAAGGGATGGGCTGAAAGCAAAAGATGTTACTAGTGAAACATGAGAACATCTCACAGGGCTGAGCTTGTTTGATATTTACGTTTTTTAACAGCTTGAAAAATAGCGAAGGGAAGGGCGGAAGGAAGGAAGGGCGGAAGGGCGGAAGGGCGGAAGGAAGGGCAGAAGGGAGGAAGGGAGGAAGGGAGGAAGGGAGGAAGG